>NC_064835.1:50023030-50326060 GCF_024166365.1 Elephas maximus indicus
TGACCAGTCCTTTTCATGCCTGATGAGTTGCCTTCGGGGATGGTTCCTGTCCTGTGTCATCAGAAGTTCTGGGGAGCATTGTCTCTGGGATTCCTCTAGTCCCAGTCATACCATTAGGTATGGTCTTTTCATGAGAATTTGGGGTCTGTATCCCATTGGTCTCCTGCTCCCTCAGGGGTTCTCTGTTGTGCTCCCTAACAGGGCAGACATTGATTGTGGCCGGGCACCAACTAGTTCTTCTGGTCTCAGGATAATGTAGGTCTCTGGTTCATGTGGCCCTTTCTGTCTCTTGGGTTCTTAGTTGTCGTGTGGGCTTGGTGTTCTTCCTTTGCCTTTGCTCCAGGTGGGTTGAGACCAATTGATGTATCTTGGACGGCCACTTGTTGGCATTTAGGACCCCAGGCGCCACAATTCAAAGTGGGATGCAGAGTGTTTTCATAATAGAATTATTTTGCCCATTGACTTAGAAGTCCCCTCAAACCATGTTCCCCAGACCCCAGCCCCTGCTCTGCTGACCTTTGAAGCTTTCATTTTATCCCGGAAACCTCTTTGCTTTTAGTCCAGTCCAACGAGGCTGACCTTCCTTGTATTGAGTGTTGTCTTTCCCTTCACCCAAAGCAGTTCTTATCTACTGATTGATCAATAAAAAGCCCTCTCCCTCCCTCCCTCCCTCCCCCCTTTGTAACCACAAAAGTATGTGTTCTTCTCCGTTTTTTCTGTTTCTCAAGATCTTATAATAGTGGTCTTATACAATATTTGTCCTTTTGCCTCTGACTCATTTCGCTCAGCATAATGCCTTCCAGATTCCTCCATGTTATGAAATGTTTCAGAGATTCGTCACTGTTTTTTATCGATGCGTAGTATTCCATTGTGTGAATATACCACAATTTATTTACCCATTCATCCGTTGACGGACATCTTGGTTGCTTCCAGCTTTTTACTATTGTAAACAGAGCTGCAATAAACATGGGTGTGCATATATCTGTTTGTGTGAAGGCTCTTGTATCTCTAGGGTATATTCCGAGGAGTGGGGTTTCTGGGTTGTATGGTAGTTCTATTTCTAACTGTTTTAAGATAACGCCAGATGGATTTCCAAAGTGGTTGTACCATTTTACAATCCCACCAGCAGTGTATGAGAGTTCCAATCTCTCCGCAGCCTCTCCAACATTTATTATTTTGTGTTTTTTGGATTAATGCCATTCTAGTTGGTGTGAGATGGAATCTCATCGTAGTTTTAATTTGCATTTCTCTAATGGCTAATGATCGGGAGCATTTTCTCACGTATCTGTTGGCTGCCTGAATATCTTCTTTAGTGA
This sequence comes from Elephas maximus indicus, assembly GCF_024166365.1. Taxonomy (NCBI): domain Eukaryota; kingdom Metazoa; phylum Chordata; class Mammalia; order Proboscidea; family Elephantidae; genus Elephas; species Elephas maximus. The sequence goes on from NC_064835.1 coordinate 50,024,347, forward strand.
AATGTGTGTTCATATCCTTTGCCCACTTCTTGATTGGGTTGTTTGTCTTTTTGTGGTTGAGTTTTGACAGAATCATGTAGATTTTAGAGATCAGGCGCTGGTCTGAGATGTCATAGCTGAAAATTCTTTCCCAGTCAGTAGGTGGTCTTTTTACTCTTTTGGTGAAGTCTTTAGATGAGCATAGGTGTTTGATTTTTAGGAGCTCCCAGTTATCTGGTTTCTCTTCATCATTTTTGGTAATGTTTTGTATTCTGTTTATGCCCTATATTAGGGCTCCTAGGGTTGTCCCTATTTTTTCTTCCATGATCTTTATCGTTTTAGTCTTTATGTTTAGGTCTTTGATCCACTTGGAGTTAGTTTTTGTGCATGGTGTGAGGTATGGGTCCTGTTTCATTCTTTTGCAAATGGATATCCAGTTATGCCAGCACCATTTGTTAAAAAGACTATCATTTCCCCAATTGACTGACACTGGGCCTTTGTCAGATATCAGTTGCTCATACATGGATGGATCTATGTCTGGGTTCTCAATTCTGTTCCATTGGTCTATGTGCCTGTTGTTGTACCAGTACCAGGCTGTTTTGACTACTGTAGCTGTATAATAGGTTCTGAAATCAGGTAGAGCGAGGCCTCCCACTTTCTTTTTCTTTTTCAGTAATGTTTTGCTTATCTGGGGGTTCTTTCCCTTCCATATGAAATTAGTGATTTGTTTCTCTATCCCCTTAAAATATGACATTGGTATTTGGATTGGAAGTGCGTTATATGTATAGATGGCTTTTGGTAGAATAGACATTTTTACTGTGTTAAGTCTTCCTATCCATGAGCAGGGTATATTTTTCCACTTAAGTATGTCCTTTTGAATTTCTTGTAGCAGAGTTTTATAGTTTTCTTTGTATAGGTCTTTTACATCCTTGGTAAGATTTATTCCTAAGTATTTTATCTTCTTGGGGGCTACTGTGAATGGTATTGATTTGGTTATTTCCTCTTCGGTGATCTTTTTGTTGATGTAGAGGAATCCAAGTGATTTTTGTATGTTTATTTTATAACCTGAGATTCTGCCAAACTCTTCTATTAGTTTCAGTCGTTTTCTGGAGGATTCCTTAGGGTTTTCCATGTATACGATCATGTCATCTGCAAATAGTGATAGCTTTACTTCCTCCTTGCCAATCTGGATACCCTTTATTTCTTTGTCTAGCCTAATTGCCCTGGCTAGGACTTCAAGTACGATGTTGAATAAGAGTGGTGATAAAGGGCATCCTTGTCTGGTTCCCGTTCTCAAGGGAAATGCTTTCAGGTTCTCTCCATTTAGAGTGATGTTGGCTGTTGGCTTTGCATAGATGCCCTTTATTATGTTGAGGAATTTTCCTTCAATTCCTATTTTGGTAAGAGTTTTTATCATAAATCGGTGTTGAACTTTGTCAAATGCCTTTTCTGCATCTATTGATAAGATCATGTGGTTTTTATCTTTTGTTTTATTTATGTGATGGATTACATTAATGGTTTTTCTGATATTAAACCAGCCTTGCATACCTGGTATAAATTCCACTTGATCAGAGTGAATTATTTTTTTGATGTGTTGTTGGATTCTATTGGCTAGAATTTTGTTGAGGATTTTTGCATCTATGTTCATGAGGGATATAGGTCTAAAATTTTCTTTTTTCGTAATGTCTTTACCTGGTTTTGGTATCAGGGAGATGGTAGCTTCATAGAATGAGTTGGGTAGTATTCCGTCTTTTTCTATGCTTTGAAATACCTTCAGTAGTAGTGGTGTTAAGTCTTCTCTGAAGGTTTGGTAGAACTCTGCAGTGAAGCCGTCTGGGCCAGGACTTTTTTTTGTTGGAAGTTTTTTGATCACCGTTTCAATCTCTTTTTTTGTTATGGGTCTATTTAGTTGATCTACTTCTGAATGTGTTAGTTTAGGTAAGTAGTATTTTTCCAAGAATTTATCCATTTCTTCTAGGTTTTCAAATTTGTTAGAGTACAATTTTACGTAGTAATCTGAAATGATTCTTTTAATTTCATTTGGCTCTGTTGTGATGTGGTCCTTCTCGTTTCTTATCCGGGTTATTTGTTTCCTTTCCTGTTTTTCTGTAGTCAGTCTAGCCAATGGTTTATCAATTTTGTTAATTTTTTCAAAGAACCAGCTTTTGGCTTTGTTAATTCTTTCAATTGTTTTTCTGTTCTCTAATTCATTTAGTTCAGCTCTAATTTTTATTATTTGTTTTCTTCTGGTGCCTGATGGGTTCTTTTGTTGCTCACTTTCTATTTGTTCAAGTTGTAGGGACAGTTTTCTGATTTTGGCTCTTTCTTCTTTTTGTATGTGTGCATTTATCGACATAAATTGGCCTCTGAGCACTGCTTTTGCTGTGTCCCAGAGGTTTTGATAGGAAGTATTTTCATTCTCGTTGCTTTCTAAGAATTTCCTTATTCCCTCCTTGATGTCTTCTATAACCCAGTCTTTTTTCAGGAGGGTATTGTTCATTTTCCAAGTATTTGATTTCTTTTCCCTATTTTTTCTGTTATTGATTTCTAGCTTCATTGCCTTGTGGTCTGAGAAGATGCTTTGTAATATTTTGATGTTTTGGATTCTGCAAAGATTTGTTTTGTGACCTAATATGTGGTCTATTCTAGAGAATGTTCCATGTGTACTAGAAAAAAAAGTATATTTTGCAGCAGTTGGGTGGAGAGTTCTGTGTAAGTCTATGAGGTCAAGTTGGTTGATTGTTGTAAGTAGGTCTTCCGTGTCTCTATTGAGCTTCTTACTGGATGTCCTGTCCTTCTCCGAAAGTGGTGTGTTGAAGTCTACTATAAATGTGGAGGTGTCTATCTCGCTTTTCAATTCTGTTAAAATTTGATTTATGTATCTTGCAGCCCTGTCATTGGGTGCGTAAATATTTAATATGGTTATGTCTTCCCGATCAATTGTCCCTTTTTCATTATATACTGTCCTTCTTTATCCTTTGTTGCGGATTAAAGTCTAAAGTCTATTTTGTCAGAAATTAATATTGCTACTCCTCTTCTTTTTTGCTTATTATTTGCTTGATATATTTTTTTCATCCTTTGAGTTTTAGTTTGTTTGTGTCTCTAAGTCTAAGGTGTGTCTCTTGAAGGCAGCATATAGATGGATCGTGTTTCTTTATCCAGTCCGTGACTCTCTGTCTCTTTATTGGTGTATTTAGTCCATTTACATTCAGCGTAATGATAGATAAGTAAGTTTTTAGTGCTGTCATTTTGATGCCTTTTCATGTGTGTTGTTGGCCATTTCATTTTTCCACATACTTTTTTGTGCTGAGACGTTTTTCTTAGTAGATTGTGAGATTCTCATTTTCATAATGTTTAACTTTATGTTTTTTGAGTCGTTACGTTTTTCTTGGCTTTTTTCTTGAGTTATGGAATTGATATTCCTTTTTGTGGTTATCTTATTATTTACCCCTATTTTTCTAAGTAAAAACCTAACTTGTATCATTCTATATCGCCTTGTATCACTCTCCATCTGGCAGTTCAATGCCTCCTATATTTAGTCCCTCTTTTTGATTATTGTGATCGTTTATCTATTGATTTCCATGATTTCCTGTTATGTGTATTATTTTGTTTATTTATTTATTTTTTAGAATTAATCTTAATTTGTTTGTTTTTGTGCTTTCCCTATTTGAGTTGTGTTGATATCAGGACGTTCTGTTTTGTGACCTTGTATTGTGCTGGTACCTGATATTATTGGTCATCAGGCCAAACAACCTCCTTTAGCATTTCTTGCAGTCTTGGTTTAGTTTTTGCAAATTCTCTAAACTTGTGTTTATCTGTAAATATCTTAATTTCGCCTTCATATTTCAGAGAGAGTTTTGCTGGATATATGATCCTTGGTTGGCAGTTTTTCTCCTTCAGTGCTCTGTATATGTCGTCCCATTCCCTTCTTGCCTGCATGGTTTCTGCTGAGTAGTCTGAACTTATTCTTATTGATTCTCCCTGGAAGGAAACCTTTCTTTTCTCCCTGGCTGCTTTTAAAATTTTCTGTTTGTCTTTGGTTTTGGCAAGTTTGATGATAATATGTCTTGGTGTTTTTCTTTTTGGATCAATCTTAAATGGGGTTCGATGAGCATCTTGGATAGATATCCTTTCGTCTTTCATGATGTCGGGGAAGTTTTGTGTCAGGAGTTCTTCAACTATTTTCTCTTTGTTTTCTGTCCCCCCTCCCTGTTCTGGGACTCCAATCACTCGCAAGTTATCCTTCTTGATAGAGTCCCACATGATTCTTAGGGTTTCTTCATTTTTTTTTAATTCTTTTATCTGATTTTTTTTCAGCTATGTTGGAGTTGATTCCCTGGTCCTCCAAAAGTCCCAGTCTACATTCTAATTGCTCGAGTCTGCTCCTCTGACTTTCTCTTGCGTTGTCTAATTCTGTAATTTTATTGTTAATCTTTTGGATTTCTACATGCTGTCTCTCTATGGATTCTTGCAACTTATTAATTTTTCCACTATGTTCTTGAATAATCTTTTTGAGTTCTTCAACAGTTTTATCAGTGTGTTCCTTGGCTTTTTCTGCATTTATCCTAATTTCATTTGTGATATCTTTAAGCATTCTGTAAATTAGTTTTTTATATTCTGTATCTGATAATTCCAGGATTGTATCTTCATTTGGGAAAGATTTTGATTCTTTTGTTTGGGGGGTTGGAGAAGCTGTCATGGTCTGTTTCTTTATGTGGTTTGATATGGACTGCTATCTCCGAGCCATCACTGGGAAACTAGATTTTCCAGGTAATCAGCTGGTACGCTGGCTCCTAGTTCTGAAAACGATCGCTGTCTGCCCGTATTTGTTCGTTCTCCGTCTCTAAGTCTGTGTTTGTTGTTCAGAGTTCGTAGATTGTTATGTATGTGATCGATTCACTTGTTTTTCCGAGTCTTTGTTGCAAGAGGGATCCGCGGTAGCGTCCACCTAGTCTGCCATCTTGGCCCCGCCCCCCAAAAGAAAAGAATTTCAAAGGTCTATGCAAGGTAGAAGGAGTTATTTCAAATATTTTTAAATGAATCGAGGAAGGTTTAAAACCTTGCAATCGTCCATGATAAATTCTCAATTACTTCCTTTAATAAGGTACTCTGACAGTAGACCACGATAGTCTTAAAATGTTGATGCCTAAGAGTGAGGAAAGCAGTAGTTTTCTGATTCATCTTCGGAGGGGGAAAGGCCAGGAAGAAGACGACTTTGGGGTGGAATGGAAAAAACATTTTAGTGGACCACTTGTTAAGCTGAGGTAAATGAAGCCAAAATCCTATTTTGGAACGGAGAGAGTATAGAAGACAATATGGGGCTGAATTGTTCATGTAAAAGCTTTCCTTCATTGTGGCTGGAATTATACCTCTGAGGTTAGAATATGTCCTGGGTCATGAAGCTAAGATTGTGGTGGGAGGTGAACTGGTTTTCTCCTCTCGCTGGCTCTCAGAGGTATTAGGGGCTTTCAAAACCTAATAACAATGACAGCTAGTGTCTGGGTTTAAGTTTTCTTTTTCTTCATTATCCCCAGCCTTCTGCCAAGTCTTTTTAATGCCCCACGCTGTTCTTATCTGTGTTTTGTAGGACACAGGAAGGGGTTTGTAACTAACAGGAACCAGTGTGGTGAGAATCCAGGTACAAGTAGGCAGGAACCACGGTGGTTTGGCTGACTGGCAGGCCATACTGAGGCCATATTTGGGAATTCTTAGGGAGAGGTACTAGGTTGCACAGTAAAATTCCCACAATCAAGCAGAAGGGAGCCTTACCTATTGCTATTTGGGCACTCAAGGGCAGGGTGGGCCCTGAAGACGGTTAGATTGGGGAGGGATATCTGGTTGCACTTACTTTTTTAGAAATACTCTTCATCCATGTTTGAACATACGGCATCCATTTCAGTTCTTCAGGATCAACAAACACCATCCCACATCGGCTGACTGTTGCAGGGGAGGCAACCTTTAGGTCTTGCACCTAAAATTGAGGGAAGTTGAACAGGAAACCGCCAATATGATTCTTCCTTTTTCCAGTATTAATGAATCACAGTTTTAAAGTTTAAGCTAACATTAATTTTTTAAATAAGGATTTATGTGCAAGGGAGTGGGAAAGTGATAAGTAGTCAGGAATGGAGAGGGACAGGGGAGTGAGGCATAAGGTGAAAAGTAAGCAAGAGTATAGAAGGATACGGTCAAATTCTTACGGGAGGGAATAGGTGTTTCTTTCCTTTTCTCTTATTTCCTGCTCATTCTTATATCCCAACAACTAGCCTAATACCTAGCACAGAGCAGGCATTCAACCAGTGTTTGATGACTGAATAGAGGAGGGGTGGTATCCTCCATAACACTTTGCAGCTGTATCTGATCCATGTCCCTCTTTCAATCCCTTCATCAAATGTTCACACCGTAGTGGGCAAATTTATGCATATTAAATATGGTGATTATTTTTTACTTAGCATTCCAAATTATGTAAAGTCACCAGTATATATAAACAAGACACCATAGTAGGTATTATAGATAGTAAATGATACCTCAGTGTGAGGAAAAACAATTTAATGATGGTATGCTAACCTAACAAATTATTTCACTCTGTAGCAAGGCATACATTTACCTCAAAAAGCATGTGGATTTGAGGTGTGAGTTTAATCCTCTCACTGTTAGCCAGGCAAAGCATCTTGTTATCATCCAACACTGTATTCATATTTTCAATCCAAAGAGCATCCACTGGCCCATCACTGATGATCCACTTATGGTCTTCTGAAGTATCATTCACAGCTGCTCGGACGCTTAGTGCCATCAAACCATCTTTCCATTCCAAGGTTATGGCATTTACTTCGCCATATAGTTCACCCATTGTAATTGATTTAGGATTAAGAACGTATGTTTTAACTGGCTGGTAAAAGGGATTGTCTATACCAAGTTTTTGCAAATTCCCTAAAGTTTCTGCTAGTATTTGGTAAACTGTGGTCTTACCACCTCCTGTTGGCCCAACGAGCATAACACCATGCCTCACTAACATAGTTTCATAGAACTGTATGACTTTTTTCACCATACATAGCTCGGGTTGGAGATTTTGTCTGGTCATGACATCTATAATTGTTGACTGCAAAATACCATAATCGTGCTCCGGAATTAGGACTCCAGGAAAAAGGTCAGATATGATTCCACTAACAAAACAAAAACAAAACCAGTTAGGAACCACTGGTCACTGATATTTTCCCACGTTTGTTCCAATGAATTGATTAAAGATTATAATGAGCCTTATTTATCATCACTGATCTGATTTTCTACTGAATATATACAATACCAGTCTGTCCTGTGTGCTGACAGGCCATTTCTCTGATGACTTGTATGATTTTGTTTGCTTTCTGTTCATGAGACCAATGTTTCTAAGTACATAAAGAGCTTCTTGAGAGTTGGTAATATCTTTTACACTTCTGTGAAGTGTGTGGCATGGTACCAAGCATGCCATGATGAGACCTCACTACCCAGCTATAGGAATGGCTAAACTAAAAACAGTGAAAACACCAAAAGCTGACAGGATGCAGGGAAACTGGATCAACCATACATCGTAGGTGGAAATGCAAAATAGTACAGCCACTCTGGAAAACAAGCTGTTTCTTAAAAAGTAAACATTCCCAGGGAAATAAAAATTCATGTTTATAAAAAAAAAAACTATACATAAACATCTATAGCAGTTTTACTTGTAATAGCCCCAAACTGGTAACAAGTTAGATGTCCTTCAATGAGTGAACGGTTAAACAAACTACGGTATATCCCCATCATGGAATACTACTCAGTGAAAAAGAAGGATCCCTTACTGACAAGTGCAACAACCTGGGTGAATCTCCAGAGAATTATGCTGAACAAAAATGGCCAGTCTCAAAAGGTTACATACTGTATGATTCTATTTACAGTAATTGCCTTGTTTTTCCAGGTCTCACAAGTTTTCCACCTTTGACAGGGTGCAGTCTCACTACTTTTCTAGGTTCCAGCTTTCACAAGTTTTACTGCATATGACACTCATGAAATGACAGAATTCTTAAAAATGGTCACCAGATTAGTGGTTATCAGGGGTTAAGGAGAGGGTGGATGCAGGAGGTAAGTGGATGTGGCTATCAAAGAGCAACACGAGGGGTCCCTTTGGTGATGCAAATGTTCTGAATCTTGACTCTATAAATGCCAATATTCTGGTTGTGATATAGTTTAGTTTTGCAAGATGTTACCATTGAGGGAAATTGAGTAAAGGGAAGACGGGATCTGTCTGTATTATATTTTATGCCTGCACGTGAATCTACAATTATCTTAAAATTAAACATTAAACAGAAAAAAAGCATCAACCATATATCTGACCTTTTTTTTTTTTTAATTCAACCAATAACAAACAATTAAGTGTAAATACTTGGGTGTAAGGTGATTGTTGGAGGCAGGAGTGGAGTTTGGGGGGCTGGTGGAGATGTCTTTCACTTAGTTTCTATCCATTTATATTAACTGAGTTAGTTGTAACAAGTACGTAACAAGACACTATTATGAACTGAATTGTGCCTCAGAAAGATATACTGAAGTCCTAACTCCCAGTAGCTGTGAATCTGACCTTGTTTGTAAGTAGAGTCTTTGAAGGTGTTATCAGTTAACATGAGATTATACTGGAGTAGGTGGGCTGTAATCCAATATGAATGGTGTCCTTATAAAAAGAGAAGAGACACAGACACAGAGGGAAGACGGCCATGTGGAGACGGAGGCAGAGAATGGGGTGATGTGTCTACAAGCCAAGGAAAGCTGTGAACTGCCAGCAACCAACAGAATCCAGGAAGAAGCAAGGAAGGGTCTTGGCCTAGAGCCTTTGGAGAGGGCATCGTCTTCCTGACGTCTTGATTTCAGACTTTAGTCTCCAGAGGTGTGGGGCAATGATCTTCTGTTGTTTTAAGCCACCAGGTTTGTGGTACTTTGTTACGGCAGCCCTGGGACACTAACACAGATAACTAAATGTTAACTTGGTTAAATGAAAGCAAGGGAATTAAAGGGAACCGACATATAATTCCACACAAGGACAAATGAAAGAAGGAGAGACAAAGAAAGTGAGAACAAATTTTTCGAAGATGAAAAGGAGACAGATGACTGGTCCCTTAGGAAAGTAGAGAAAACTGCAGTCTGAACAGATGACGCCTTGACATGAGTTAAGACCTTGGGGTGCTTGACAGGACAGAGAGGAGCTATCCCAAAAGCAAGATCTACACGTGTGTGTGTGCACGTGTATGTGTGCGTGTAAACTCAATCTGTGACAAAGAAAGCATCACTAATCAAAGGAGGACAGCTCATTGTCCTGCATAAGATGATACTTATCATACTTATTATATTTCAAAACAAATTACAACTAAAGTTAGATATAAAAGTAAGTCATCAAAAACGAGAAGGAAATAAAAGTGAATATTTATTGTCTCATAGGAAAAGAATTTCTAGACATAAACAATTTCTAGGCTGAAAGATGGGAGGAAAGTATGTGGGAAGTGAGGCAAGAGAAGTCACTCCAGTGGGAACACCAGTTTGGGTAAAGTCATTGTAACACAAAGTGTCTTGCACTCCAGAAAGCAAAAGGGACATTAGGTGTCCCAGCAGCCAGCCAACACAGGTGACAGCGGCTTAGCTGTGGTGGCTCTACTGCCAGAAGCCTTACTCTCCTCTGTCTTAGGAAAGAGCATAAAGCTCTTTTTAAGCCGTCCTGCATCTAGACACCTTGTCGACCCCATCTTGTAGGACGACCTATCACATACTCCTCTTCTGGTACACAGGACAAAGAGTGGTTAGTCTATCCTTAGAAATAGCCCAAGGCCTACCCAACTGCCAGATGTCTGAGTTTATATCACACTCCCAAGTTAACAACCTGCACAGTACATCTGAAACCAGTCTATTAATGCACTGAGTAAAAGAACTGACTTATCTGAGAAATTAGAGAATTGACACAGCAGAGACCTGAAACCTAAGTTGGCAGCGGGGGAAAAAATTAGTCTTGAGAAAGCCTCAGGAATTGGCAACACTAGGTGTACATGAAATTAGGCTTGACTGTGAAGTTGAGAACAGGAGGATTGGCTGCAAGTCTGCTCTTCATGCTATTAGACCTTCAGATCTGCTTACTAACCCACAAGCTGGGCAGCTGCCCTAAGCTGGGGGACAGCAGGTACAGCCCAAGGTAAGAACACCATACTGAAAACAGAGCATTAAATACATGATGAGCCCCCTGGCTCCCTCTATTGGATAGTGGCCTCAACAATATCTCAGGAGTCTCTGGGTGGTGCAAATGGTTTGCACTTGGCTGCTAACCAAAAGGTTGGTGGTCTGAATTCACCCAATGGCATCTCAGAAGAAAGGCCTTGCAATCTACTTCTGTAAGACCACAGCCGCTGAAAACCAAATGGATCACCACGAGTCAGAGTTGACTCAAGCCAAGGTTTTTCGGTCTTTTTTTTTTAATTTGTAAAACTATTTTTTTTAGAACTATGAACATGTATAACTTGGATAAACAAATAATAAATGAAGAAATAGATAAAAGGAATCATATTTATGTTAAACCTCAAGTCTGGTTTTTGCCAAAGTTATGAGTTTCTCTGAGGTCAGAAGGTTGTAACCAAATACCAATTTGTGTAGCATACAGCCTAGTGATCAATATTTTGAAAAAATTAAGTGAAATAGTGTTAAAATTTCATAATCTTTATTTTAAACTAGTATTTTGCAAACTGCAATAAATATCTCTGGAAGAGATGAAAAAGTTTTTACCTTGTTAGAGACAGAAGTAATTGAACATAAGGCTATCTTTTACCTCCACACGATAGCTATGCTTTATTCTGAAACATCTAGAAAATTACCTGAACAGAAGAGCGTCATCTGTAAGGAATTTTGGCAAGTTGGAATCTCGTAATGCTCTTATCAATACCACATCTTCACTCAGGTTTGGGTTTTCTCTTTTTAAAGACCTAAATTCAAAAGAATATTTCAGATGATATTATGAGAAAATACGACAAAACGTGGTTTTCCAAATCCTTTTTGTGGGTCAGGGATTCTGTGTGTAGACAGCTGTGGAGAGCTGCCCCTATAGATTCCTGCTGGAACACAGCCTTGGGGGAATAACAAAGATGTCTTCTTAACACTCCCCACCCCCAACCCCGATTAATTCACACTTCATCCAAACTGAATTTACAGTTCCCTGCATCCAACCCTGATGGCGTAGTCGTTGAGTGCTATGACTGCTCGTCAAAAGGTTGGCAGTTCGAATCTGCCAGCTGCTCCTTGGCAACTCTATGGGGCAGTTCTGCTCTGTCCTATAGAGTTGCAATGAGTTGGAATCTACTCGATGGCAATGTGTTTGGTTTTTTTGGCTTCCCTCATGATGTTTCATTTTCTTGTGCCTTTCTTTTCTCTCTGCCCAGAATGCTATGCTGCTCTATTTCCCACTAACTCGTATTTCCCCTTCAAAGCCCAGCCCAGTTCTCCCTCCTCTAGGGAGCTCCTCTGTTCCCATTCTCAGGGAACCTCCGGCACAGCCCTATCAATGCCCCCAGCACATAGCTCCCAGATGACTGCTCATTCGTCTGTCTCTCCCACGGGTCTGTACTTGGTTCTTTGAACACTAGTGTATCCAAACCTCTTAGTATGCCTTAAATGGCAAGCCTATAAAAAGGAGAAATACTGAATTTGGGAGGTTAAAAAAAAGAAAAGGGTAAAAAAAAAAGGAAGATCTGTGCAGAGCCTAGTGATACAGGGCCAGACAGAGAGGCCCTGGATATGCGAAGACTGAGCCAGTGAGGCCGACAGAAAGGACTAGAGACAAAAGAGTTGCTTTGGAGGACTCTGGACAAGGTGGAGATCCAGAGGTAGTAGTCTGAAGGAGTTATGAAGAGAAAAGCTGGGGGGTGAAACAGGAAAGACTCTTGCTGTACTAGAAACTATAAAGCTCGGTCCTGGACCATTCTGTAAAAATAGAGGTGAAGCCCATGGTGGAAGCCTGAACTGAAGATGGAATAATGAACGCTAAAGGCTTTGTCAGGCGACATGTATGATTTGCCTTATTGAATATGAATAACAAACTGTACTTTTTAAGTCTAGCCATCCTCTCCTGTGGTAGTAAAGGTTTTTGTACACTTAAACCCAATGTATCTGATGAGCTCCTGTGGACCTGAAAGTTGGTCAAAGTCTAGTTGGGACTCAGGGTCAGCCTGAGGGTCGCACAGTGGAAAACTTTGGCGGGGTGAGGAGAGACACCTCAGTTCACTGGGATGTGGGGGTATAGGGGAGAGAAGGATGACAGGAGAGGAAGCTGACGTGCATTAATCGGTTACTATCCACCAGACGTCGTTCAAAAAGTCTCCTGTGAATTTCCCATTTAGTTCACTGATTATGTGATTTGGCATTTCACTTTTTACCTCTTTGGTTTCTTACCCAGCCATGACCAGTACAGACTTCACGGCTCTCATGCCAAAGTCATAGTGATCCTGCTGAGAGAGCTGCTCGCTGCAGAGTTTATACATCTGAGTCATTTTTCTTGCCAATATTTTACTGGACTCAAATCCTTCAGAATATAGAATTACCTAGAAAAGGAAAGTATGATGCAATATTTATTATATTATATTGATAGTCTAATACATTAGCATAATACCAGCATGTTCAAAATTTACTGTAGGTATTGTACCTCTCCAAGTTGTTATATCATTTAACAAAAGAATGTAACTATAAAGATTGAGGGGCAAACGGTTTCCTGTGCGTTGGAAGGCGGAAGGTGGGATATTGCATGGGGACACCTGGGCACCAATTCTTTCTCTCTCTTGATGAAGATGTTATGTTGGTGACATTTGCTTCAAGAAGCATCAGGGCCAATGACTGAAAATGTTCACACTGCAGAGGTGAAATGGTGTGATCAGGCCTGACTACATAAGGCCAATGTTGTAGCAAGAATTGAGCTTCTCTAATCTAGGAGGAACGTCACACTGGGGGACAGTATCAGTGATAGCAATGTGTTCCCTTTAAGCTCCCTGGAGTCAAGGGAAGGTATGCAATGATTAGCAGTCTCTCCCCTGCCCCATAAGGTCTCTGGGTGGTGCAAGCAATTTGCACTTGACTTCTAACTTAAAAGTTAGTGGTTTGAACCCACCCAGTGATACCACAGAAGAAAGGCCTGGTGATCTGCTTCCATTAAGATTACAGCCGAGAAAACCCTAGGAAGCAGTTCTGCTCTGAAACACACGGGGTTACCATGAGTTGGAATTGACTTGATGGCAATGGGCTTAGTTTTTTCTTTTTTGGTCTCCTGCCCTGTGAGGCTACTTTGCTTCTGACAAGTTTCTGCATCCTTGGTTAAGTAAACTGGAGGATGCCTAGTGTCTTTGACAATGGAGGTGGGCTTTTGCCTTTCCCCCAATCCAGAATCTACCAGAAACACTGCAGTTGGCCTCAGAAGCAGGACTTGAAATGATGCAGAGATTCCTTACTGGTGTCTGTTTTGTTTACTACGCTATCACTACTGATTTGCACAGCCCTGTGCACACAGTGGAAATCCTGGTGGCGTAGTGGTTAAGTGCTACGGCTGCTAACCAAAGGGTTGGCAGTTCCAATCCACAAGGCGCTCCTTGGAAACTGTATGGGGCAGTTCTACTCTGTCCTATAAGGTCACTATGAGTTGGAATCGACCCGACAGCACTGGGTTTTGGGTACACACAGTAGATGATTAAAAATATTTACTGATGACAGACCTGGTTCATCCAATCTGTAAGAACAATAGGAGTAGCCCTCAGAAGACTGGATTTTTAAATTCCTCCAATTAATTCCTGGGTAATATAGCAACAGGACACAGCATGGGATATAAACAAAGTAATGGACTGAGCTCTAAACCAGGTTTTCTTCCTACCAGTCCTGGGACAACGAGCAGGTCAGCCATTTATCTTCCTGGCCCACAGAGAGGGTCAAGAGTGATGACACCATCTACCTCACCTGTTTACCACCTGTCATGGATTGAATTATGTCCCCCCAAAAATGTGTGTATCAATTTGGCTGCGCCATGATTCCCAGTATTGTGTGGTTGTCCTTCATTCTGTGATTGTAATTTTATGTCAAAGAGGATTAGGGTGGATTGTAACACCCTTACTAAGGTCACATCCCTGATCCAATGTAAAGGGAGTTTCCCTGGGGTGTGGCCTGCACCACCTTTTATCTCTCAAGAGGCAAAAAGGAAAGGGAAGCATGCAGAGAGCGGGGACCTCATTCTACCAAGAAAGCAGTCCTGGGAGCAGAGCACGTCCTTTGGACCCGGGGTCCCTGCATGGAGAAGCTCCTAGTCTGGGGGAAGATTGATGAGAAGGCCGACAGAAAGAGAAAGCCTCCCTCTGGTGCTGGTGCCCTGAATTTGGACTTTTAGCCTACTAAAATGTGAGAAAATAAATTTCTCTTTGTTAAAGCCATCCACTTGTCATATTTCTGTTATAGCAGCACTAGATGAATAAGATACCACCCACTGTGCCCAAAGAGGATTCTGGGGAACCATGAGATGCTATAAGCATTATACTAATAAAAGTTGCAATTTTTCTAATGATAGGATTTGGAATGATCTATTCTTAAGCAATTGTTTGCTTCGCTTCGTATAGAAGAATATTTAGAATTAGTTGTTACCACAGGAAAATTACTTCAGATTATCAAATATATTTGCACACAGGCAAAAAACTAACTCTGGCTATTGTTTATAAACAAATTCATCAAGGGCCTTTTCGTTTGTGCTTTCTGAGAAATTCTGTTCTTAAAGGGGTAGAGTCCCTTGTTGTGAATGCGGCACTGAGCGCAAGGAGTCTTTCTGGAGTCCTGGAAATGTCCTATGCTTTGATCTTGGTGTCAGATAGGTAAATACATGTGTAAAAATCAGCTGAGTTGTAGCCTTACGATCTGTGCACTTCACCGTATATATATTATACCTCAATAAAACCTGTCATAAAAAACACACGTAAAATTTAAATACAGTGATTCTTCACTAGTATGAAGGAACAAGAACCAGTTTAAATCATTAAGCTAATTATTTAATGATTAACCCTCGTGGCACAGTGGTTAAGAGCTCTCAGCTGCTAACCCAAAAGGTCAGCAGTTCAAATCTACCAGCCACTCCTTGGAAACCCTAAGTGTCAGTTCTACTCTGTCCTATAGGTTCACTATGAGCTGGAATCAAATCAACGGCAACAGGCGTGTTTTGTTTTATTTTTTGACTAAGGAGCCCTGGTGGCACAGTGGTTAACCTCTCAGCTGCTAACCAAGTGGTCAATGGTTCAAACCCACCAGCTGCTCCATGGGAGATAGATGTGGCAATCTGCTCCCGTAAAGATTACAGGCTTGGAAATCCTGTGGAGCAGTTATTGACTAGATGGCATACAACAACAACATTTTTTGACTAAGGTGATATAAACTTACAAACCAATCCCTACCCTTGATCATAGCAATTAGTACTGCTTCTACACTACCCCTTGGCTCTAATAAAACATCATGGGTAAAGACAAGTGAGAATAATACAGTATTTTTAGAACTAACACAGACATTTTAATTCCTAGAGATGAACTAATAAACCCCAATAAACTGGTTAATTAAAATCATTTATTTATTCCAGTTTTAGGGGCCTACTATATTTCAGGCACCATTTTGGGCACTAGGGATACAGAAGCAAATAAAACAGCAAAAACCAAATACAGACCAAAATGTTCTCTATGATAACAATCTTAAAAAAACTTACACTTAAATATAAACAGTAATGTGAAACCATAACCAGGGTGCATTCATAAAGGAAACTTTCTACCGTGATAGAATCATACGTATATTAAACAAGCTTTAAGTTTTGCTCCTTTGTAATGTGAAGCTCACCTCTGCAATCAAGGCATAATTTGGAACCATCATGGCAAACGGTCTGAACAAGGCTTTCAGATTATCTGGCAATTCGGTTCTGCCTGCATATCCAGGATTCATTGTGATGAAGGCTGCGCAAGTCATAACCAGCTTTATTTCTCTCCCCTCAAACATGAATCTAGAGAGCTGTTTAAAGACAAGAGAAAGTACAAGTTAACACATCTCCAGACATTGGTAAATTCTTACATATATATTACTACTCGAATATAAAACTTGTGTAAAGTCCCATTCAAGTACAGAATAATCAATCCTGCTGTCTGACAATGGGGAGCATTTCTCTCCTGACTGTCCTGCCTGTTCCCAGTCTCTTCTGGGTTGTTCCATGCTCTCTGCTCCTTGCCCCTGCGTGTCCAAACTCTCTTCCTTCCTGGGCTAGTCCTGAAATCTTCCAGAGCCTCAGTATCTTTTGCTGAGCCTTCTCGATTCCACTTAGACTTAATGGCCACTAAACGTTCTGCATCCCTACTTTCTGATATTTCCCAAGAAATCCCAATCTGGTCTTATTCCTTGGGTGTTGAGGCCTCACTGTCATCATCTTTGGCACCAACCCTCACTTTTACTCAACAGCAAACATTTGTTGACCACCTGTTGCAGGCGAGGCACTGGGTAAGGCTTGGAGGTACAGAGCTGAAGGAGACTCACTGCTTAGCCCTCAAGAAGCTCCCAGGCTTGCTGTGTGGAGTGAGACCTGGAAACCGCGATCATACAGTGCAAGAGACGCTACAGTGGACGTGTGTGCAAAGCCTGTAGAGAGCAAAGGGAGAGGAGGGAAGCCTGCCTGAGGCATGAAGAAAGAAGAGAGGCAATTCAGGTAAATAAGCAGTTGCAGCCATTTCGGGCAAGGAAGTAGGAGCAAGAAACAGCACTTCATGTTCAAGGAATGACCAGCGATTCGCTCTGCCGAAGGGTAAAGTTCCAGTGGAAAGGGTGGAGGCTGGAGCCTGAGTATAGAGTCTTGTACAGTAGGCTAAAGGATTTAGATTTTGTCCCATGGATGGCGGAAAGCTAAGAATTTTGAGCACAGTGATTGGATCAAAAACGGCAGTGGAGAGGTTGGACATGCTATGGACAGAGAAACCAGTAAGGAATTATTCTTTGGGAGGTGATGATAGTCAGAATTAAGAAGGTATCAGTGGGAATGGAGCTGAAGGCATGGACTTGACAGGCAACTAGCAGATACAATTAAGGGGGCTTGGTGATATCTTAGATTCTGGGGTTGATAGTAATAGGCGAACTCAGAGATGGGCTCCTGGAGGCAACGTTAACAGACGAAGGAGCACAGGGAAGACGAGGGTGGAGCCGGAGAGATGCATCATAGGCTGGAGGACAGACCACTGGCTGCTGCAACTGGAGACCAGTCCTGCTTCAGCTAAATGCCTGTTTGTGTTCTTCAGACCTCCAAATCTCTGTGCTTTAGTTTCTTCATCTGTTCCGGGGCATATGTCCACTCCAAATATCTTGCCTGGCTAGTGGCAATGTTGAGGCTGGGGTGTGGTTGGTTGCAGATGTTCTTCTACCTTCCTTTTACCTCACACGACTGCCCTCTAATTGGCAACATTTCAGTCCTGTCTCCATGCTCTCTGGTCCCTCCCTCCTTATTCCCCATATTTTGTTCTCAGCCAATTGCTCAGCAAGGTGATAATGATTTAGGAGCTTTGGAAGCTATATCTGGAAATCCTTGCATTTAATACAGGCCTCCCCAGAGAAAGTGGGAAGCAGGACGGTGCATATCTGAAGGGGCTGGGACTTTAGGGTCCTACTGATTTAGCTTCACGTCTTGGTTCTACGGTGTACGTAGAAATATTTAACTTCTATGAACCCTTTTCACCTAAAACTGGAGAAAATTCTACCTACTTCACATTGGTTTGGTGTGAAGAGGAAATAAGTACATATCATTGGAACTTGTACAATTTAGCAGCTCATCAAAGGCCAATTCCTATTTTCTTTTTATTTGTTCTACAACTTGCTTTCTTTGGCTAAAGTGATAAAAAAAATATATAACAACTCTTCAGCAGAGCACCTTCCAATGAGAATGCTCTCTATCCATAGAGCTAGAGCTGGGTCCAGAGGTCTCCTGGCTGTGCCAGGATCAACCCCCACGGCTGGGCTGTTAGGGGAGAAGGTGCAGGCATGTGAGGGCCTCAGAGCAGTGGCTATTTAAATATTACATGACTGGCGAGGCTGTGCTGGTGTGTATAGGCAGACCACCAGTTCTACCCTTTGGTGATCTTATGACCACATCTCAGAAGGACAACGCAGAGTTGAAGGGGCCTTGGTCTCATCCTTCACTGCCATCAGCTTCTGGATACAAAAGCCCTTCTCCATTGGTCACATGGGGGTAAAACAAATTTTAAAAAACTGGGTCACTTCAGCATCTTAATCTGACCCCACGTTCCTTGGATTTTCCAATCCAGAGAGCTCTAGAGAGCCAAGATCCTTTTGGATTCCCCAGGACTCCTTCCCCATTTCCACAGCACTAAGATCAGCTGCTAACTGAAAGGCTGGTGGTTCAAACGCACGCAGCAGATTTGTGGAGAAAGACCTCGAAATCTGCTCCCGTAAAGTTTACAGCCTAGGGAACACTATGAGGCAGTTCTACTCCGTCACATGGGATCACCATAAGTTAAAATTGAGTCAACAGCACCTAACAACAACAGCAACAACAGGTTGAGCCTGGGGGCTGTGACGAAGGCAGTGGAGCCCAGAAGCAGCAGCGTTAGGGAAACCTAGTGGAGAAGTAAATGCCAAAAGCAAGAACAAGAATGGTGAGGAGGAAAACAGGAGATGAAGGACAGAGGAACAAAGTGTGAGTGCATCTGGGGTATGTGTGTGTGTGTGTGTATTTGTTGAAGTTGAGGTAGGGCAGAATTCCTTAAGGGCAGGGACTGAGTCTCACAGGCTCTGTATCCTCAGGTCCCAGCACAGCGTCTGACAGGCAGCTCTTTTTTCCTGTATTGCCTGATGAGGAGTTAATTCACCCAGTTAAGTCCTGTTGCTATAGTACTCACCCATTATACTGGAAACATGGACTAGACTGGCCAAAGTTAGCACTGTCCCTCCTACAATGCAACATTCTGTAAGTAACTTGTTGTTGGCTGCCGCCAAGTCAGCCCCTGACTCATGTGACCCCCATGTAAAATCAACAAAACTCTGCCTGGTCCTGCACCATCCCCATGATCAATTGCGGATCTGACCGTTGTGATCCATAGGGTTTTCATTGGCTGACTCCAGGAGTAGCCTTTTTTTCTAGTCTCTTTTAGTCTGGAAGCTCTGCTGAAACCTTTTTAACATTGTAGCAACATACAAGTCCCCACTGACAGACGGGTGGGGCTGCGCTTGAGGTGCACTGGCTGGGAATGGAACCTGGGTCTCCTGCATGAAGGCAAGAATTCTACCACAGAACCACCAATGCAATCCTGCAAATTAATTGCAAACGTTAAAAAAGCAACCCCCGTAGACAGTTTGCCTACCTTTGCGGCTTTGGCATTCCTAATGGTAATGAGTTGCTGTGCGATGACCGACAAAACTTCTATGTCAATTCGATTAAATTCATCAAAGCAGCACCAGGCCCCTGACTGGGCCAAACCACTGAAGAAGCGCCCCATCATCTAAAATCACAATAATGTTGTTAACTTTGTCCTGCATATTTCAGCTTCTTCAAAACTTACATTTCAAGATGAAATATTGAAAAAGAAAAGAGGTGGGACCTGCAAATAAGCAATAGTTTTATGTGAACAATGGGCTATGTTAGAAGTCAGCACCTTTCTACAAAAGGAAAGGTCTTTTTGCCTTAAATGATGTGAACCTCATTTTATTTTTAAATAAAATTACAACCCGGCCAGTTTTCCTTCTTTTTCATAACCTCCATTGGCCTCTGGAATACTTGGCAGGCTCTCAAAGAATCTGTCACATGGACTAGACAAACCTAAGGACTTAAAAGCATGAAAATTTTACTAATGGAAACTTTCATTGTCTTTTCAAGGCATTATAGACAGCACACAGGAGCTACTGAGCAGAAGCATAGCTGCAAAACTTAAAAACCAAACCCATTGCCATTGAGTCAATTCTGACTCATAGCAATGCTATAGGACAGAGTATAACTACCCCATAGGGTTTCCAAGGAGTGGCTGGTGGATTTGAACTGCCAACCTTTTGGTTAGCAGCCATAGCCCTTAACCACTATACCACCAGGGTTTCCACAGCTTAGGGTAGTGGTTCTTAATTTCTTCTATAGCAGAATCCTAATGGCAGAGGAGAATGAATACTTATTTGTGGTGTTTATGGAAATGCCCACCTTTCTTCAGAGACTTGAGTTTTTAAGCATTCATACAAATATTGCATCACACTATATCTCTGTTGAAAATACAGCTAATGGTTTTCTCGTGTCAAGGTGGTTAAACTGAGCATATACTACTACCTCTCTTCCTTCCAAATCCCCTGAAATCACAGAAAGCTGGAGTTCCTGTGTGTCTCTCTCATGCTTATGCCTCTACCTGCTGATAAAAACAAATGGAAATGGACTAGCAACAGGAAGAAAGTTTGGGAAAAAATTAGGGAAAATGAGAAGTACATAGGAACAAATTGGTATATGTAGCCGAGAAGGGCAAACTGCAACCCAAAACAACAGAAGGAAGAATTGTCTCTTATTGTGGCCTCGAAGAAACTCCAAACCCAACATCAACACAAGCAAGGGAAGCAGCTCAGGCTCCTGGAGCTACTTCAGAGATTAGACAAAGACCAGCATTTGGAACAAGCCAGGTTTGTGGGCGGCTCCTCACCTTTGTCCTTTCCTTCCCCGACCCCAGCAGGGCTCTTGAGATTGCCAGCAATGATTTCCTCCCATCAGGCTAAAACCCAAGGACTGTCCTTTAGAGAAAGGGAGATATCTGCCTGGGTGGGGGGGGGGGGGGCGGGCATTCCAGAGAAGGCAACAGATCTGGGGGACAAGGAAAGCAGAGTTTGAGATGATTCCAGACCTCCACATCAGTCACTGAGATTCAAACATAAGGGAAAGACAGCTCCACCCAGGAGTGAAACCCACTGAAAGATGCCACCTTAGACGGAAAATCCTTATTATTGGGCATGTATAGGGTTTTTCTGGAGCCATGGTGGCACAGTGGTTAAGAGCTACAGCTGCTAACCAAATTTCGGCAGTTCAAATCCACCAACCGCTCCTTGGAAACCCTGTGGTGCAGTTCTGCCCTGTCTTAAGGGGTTGCTATGAATCAAAATCAACGCAGTGGCAACGAGTTTTTTTTTTTTTTTTTTTAAATAGGGTTTTTCTGGCTTCTTTGTTGCTCCACACATTCCGTGGGGAAGTCTGCGGTCAACGTATCTTGCACTTGGCAGAGCTCACAGTAGCTCTTACGTTTAAAGGAAGAGCCTGTTGAGGAAATGAGCTCTCCACACCAATCAGCTTAGTCCTCCATCCATACTGATGAACCAAGAAGCAATGATTAATAGGCATTTAGGAAAAATCAACATCAAGAAAGAGAAGGAATGAGAACGAACTGAATGTGGATAGCTTTGGAGAAAACGGAGATAGTTTAGGGAACAGAAGAGAATTTTTTAAGAGATTCATATAAAATCCTCAGAGAGGTTTGAGAGGAAATGGCATTCTGATAATAAAACAAGATGGTATAAATACACACACACACAAACATGCACACACATAAAGAATTAGACATAAGAAGCAGTCCTTGAAAATTAATAATATTTACAAGGTTAAGAAAATTAAGTGGATACAGTGAATAATAGAATGGATAGAATTAAAAATCAAGCTGGTAAACTGGAAGACAAAGCTGAGGAACTAACTCATCTGTACTGTAGAGCAAAGATCTTTACAAACTCAGAGTACACGTACCCCTGTGGGTACACATCCCAAGGGACACTTGTGAATGGGCAGTTGTAAAGGGCTCTTTGCTAAAGTGTATCTCCTTGAGAAGACGCCTGCAGTCTGCTGGGTCTTCTGGGTCTTCATTTCCATCTACCCTTCACAAGCGCCCCTGTCCTCCATTCCTGACTGCGCAGTTTGTGCCTGCCTAGGGGGAGAGTGAGAGTTTGAAATCCAGTGCTTGTTGGCTCTGTTCACCAAGTCATGTGCCCCATGTTCAAGGTCCTGTGGATGCTACTAGCAGGTCTGCTCTCAGCCAAAATAAAACTTACTGGGGTGCATTGTTCCAGGATGCCAAACAAGGGGGACAATTCCGAATATTGATCTTGAGCAAATGACTGCTTCCAATGACTGACTAGATAACAAATCCTTTTACGAGTCAGGTAGTTTCCCATTCTTTGCTTCCAACAAAAGTGAAGGAAAGGTCAATGCCCTCAAGCCAACGATCACCAGGAACATTCTCCCAGTCAACAAAATTGGGTTTATTACTTGTTTTAACAAGGGAGATCACACAGGAGTCTTTCAGTAAGACTCCATTGGGAGGGCTTGTTTTAAGGTTTGGGCTTTTAGTAGTAAATTTTGAGGAACATTGAATGAAGCAGGGTTTTGCTCTGAATTAGATGCTGTCAAAAAGCAGGGTAATTCTATGACAGAAATAAAAAAATCAAACCTGTTACTATTGACTCATAGCATCTCTATAAGACAGAGTGGAACTGCCCCATAGGGATTTCAAGGAGCGGCTGGTGGATTTGAACTCTCAGCCTTTTGATTAGCAACCACTGGTTATAACCACCAGGGCTATCATAATACTATTTATCTAGGAGACTGAAGGACAGTGTGTCAAAGACATCATTGGTAAAGAAGCAGTAGTACTCAAGTTAACCAGGAGAGGGGGATGTTTGGTCATTTTTGTGGTTTGGACATTGTTCTTTCTGTCTGTCCTTTGACATGGTGTGGTCTTTTGTTTTGCTCATCATGGACCTTACCTGATGTTGGTGTTCTGTGAAATTGTTCGTGTTCAACCAGAGAGAAGCTTGTAGCCTGTTTGAGTCATGTCAGCTCTCAGCTGACAGAAGTCAGGAGCTATTTTTTCTTCTTTTTTCAGAGATTTAATTAATAGTAGTTGATTCATCATTTAAAAGAATTTTTGTAATTATTTCTACCATTTTATTTTGTGTTGCTTTCTACTTGATTTGAAAAATGTTCTATTTCGGAAATTTATAAACATATACAAGAGGTGACAGAATGTACACATATCCCAGCTTAATAATTACCAATGTTCCACTCCTTTTTTTTTTTTTTTTCTTTTTTTTCTTTTTTTTTAATAACTTTTATTAAGCTTCAAGTGAACGTTTACAAATCCAATCAGTCTGTCACATATAAGTTTACATACATCTCACTCCCTACTCCCACTTACTCTCCCCGTCTTGAGTCAGCCCTTTCAGTCTCTCCTTTCTTGACAATTTTGCCGGCTTCCCTCTCTCTCTATCCTCCCATCCCCCCTCCAGGCAAGAGTTGCCAACACAATCTCAAGTGTCCACCTGATATAATTAGCTCACTCTTCATCAGCATCTCTCTCCCACCCGCTGACCAGTCCCTTTCATTTCTGATGAGTTGTCTTCGGGGATGGTTCCTGTCCTGTGTCAGCTGAAGGTCTGGGGAGCATGGCCGCCGGGATTCCTCCAGTCTCAGTCAGACCATTAAGTTTGGTCTTGTTATGAGAATTTGGGGTCTGCATCCCACTGATCTCCTGCTCCCTCAGGGGTCCTCTGCTGAGCTCCCTGTCAGGGCAGTCATCGACTGTGGCCGGGCACCAACTAGTTCTTCTGGTCTCAGGATGATGTAGGTCTCTGGTTCATGTGGCCCTTTCTGTCTCTTGGGCTCTTAGTTGTCATGTGGGCTTGGTGTTCTTCATTTTCCTTTGCTCCAGGTGGGTTGAGACCAATTGCTGCATCTTCGATGGCTGCTTGTTAGCATTTAAGACCCCAGACGCCACATTTCGAAGTGGGATGCAGAATGATTTCATAATAGAATTATTTTGCCAATTGACTTAGAAGTCCCCGCAAACCATGTTCCCCAGACCCCCGCGCTTGCTCCGCTGACCTTTGAAGCATTCATTTTATCCCGGAAACTTCTTTGCTTTTGGTCCAGTCCAATTGAGCTGACCTTCCATGTATTGAGTGTTGTCTTTCCCTTCACCTAAAGCAGTTCTTATCTACTGATTAATCAATAAAAAACCCTCTCCCACCCTCCCTCCCTCCCCCCCTCGTAACCACAAAAGTATGTGTTCTTCTCAGGTTTACTATTTCTCAAGATCTTATAATAGTGGTCTTATACAATATTTGTCCTTTTGCCTCTGACTAATTTCGCTCAGCATAATGCCTTCCAGGTTCCTCCATGTTATGAAATGTTTCAGAGATTCGTCACTGTTCTTTATCGATGCGTAGTATTCCATTGTGTGAATATACCACAATTTATTTACCCATTCATCCGTTGATGGACACCTTGGTTGCTTCCAACTTTTTGCTATTGTAAACAGAGCTGCAATAAACATGGGTGTGCATATATCTGTTTGTATGAAGGCTCTTGTATCTCTAGGGTATATTCCTAGGAGTGGGATTTCTGGGTTGTATGGTAGTTCTATTTCTAACTGTTTAAGATAACGCCAGATAGATTTCCAAAGTGGTTGTACCATTTTACATTCCCACCAGCAGTGTATGAGAGTTCCAATCTCTCCGCAGCCTCTCCAACATTTATTCTTTTGTGTTTTTTGGATTAATGCCAGCCTTGCTGGTGTGAGATGGAATCTCATCGTAGTTTTAATTTGCATTTCTCTAATGGCTAATGATCGAGAGCATTTTCTCATGTATCTGTTGGCTGCCTGAATATCTTCTTTAGTGAAATGTGTGTTCATATCCTTTGCCCACTTCTTGATTGGGTTGTTTGTCTTTTTGTGGTTGAGTTTTGACAGAATCATGTAGATTTTAGAGATCAGGCGCTGGTCGGAGATGTCATAGCTGAAAATTCTTTCCCAATCTGTAGGTGGTCTTTTTACTCTTTTGGTGAAGTCTTTAGATGAGCATAGGTGTTTGATTTTTAGGAGCTCCCAGTTATCGGGTTTCTCTTCATCATTTTTGGTAATGTTTTGTATTCTGTTTATACCTTGTATTAGGGCTCCTAGGGTTGTCCCAATTTTTTCTTCCATGATCTTTATCGTTTTAGTCTTTATGTTTAGGTCTTTGATCCACTTGGAGTTAGTTTTTGTGCATGGTGTGAGGTATGGGTCCTGTTTCATTTTTTTGCAAATGGATATCCAGTTATGCCAGCACCATTTGTTAAAAAGGCTATCTTTTCCCCAGTTAATTGACACTGGTCCTTTGTCAAATATCAGCTGCTCATACGTGGATGGATCTATGTCTGGGTTCTCAATTCTGTTCCATTGGTCTATGTGTCTGTTGTTGTACCAATACCAGGCTGTTTTGACTACTGTGGCTGTATAATAGTTTCTGAAGTCAGGTAAGGTGAGGCCTCCCACTTTCTTCTTCTTTTTCAGTAGTGCTTTGCTTATCCGGGGCTTCTTTCCGTTCCATATGAAATTGGTGATTTGTTTCTCTATCCCCTTAAAATATGACATTGGAATTTGGATCGGAAGTGCGTTAAATGTATAGATGGCTTTTGGTAGAATAGACATTTTTACTATGTTAAGTCTTCCTATCCATGAGCAAGGTATGTTTTTCCACTTAAGTATGTCCTTTTGAATTTCTTGTAGTAGAGCTTTGTAGTTTTCTTTGTATAGGTCTTTTACATCCTTGGTAAGATTTATTCCTAAGTATCTTATCTTCTTGGGGGCTATTGTGAATGGTATTGATTTGGTTATTTCCTCTTCGGTGTTCTTTTTGTTGATGTAGAGGAATCCAAGTGATTTTTGTATGTTTATTTTATAACCTGAGACTCTGCCAAACTCTTCTATTAGTTTCAGTAGTTTTCTGGAGGATTCCTTAGGGTTTTCTGTGTATATAATCATGTCATCTGCAAATAGTGATAACTTTACTTCTTCCTTGCCAATCCGGATACCTTTTATTTCTTTGTCTAGCCTGATTGCCCTGGCTAAGACTTCCAACACGATGTTGAATAAGAGCGGTGATAAAGGGCATCCTTGTCTGGTTCCCGTTCTCAAGGGAAATGCTTTCAGGTTCTCTCCATTTAGAGTGACATTGGCTGTTGGCTTTGCATAGATGCCCTTTATTATGTTGAGGAATTTTCCTTCAATTCCTATTTTGGTAAGAGTTTTTATCATGAATGGGTGTTGGACTTTGTCAAATGCCTTTTCTGCATCAATTGATAAGATCATGTGGTTTTTGTCTTTTGTTTTATTTATGTGATGGATTACATTAATGGTTTTTCTGATATTAAACCAGCCTTGCATACCTGGTATAAATCCCACTTGATCAGGGTGAATTATTTTTTTGATGTGTTGTTGGATTCTATTGGCTAGAATTTTGTTGAGGATTTTTGCATCAATGTTCATGAGGGATATAGGTCTATAATTTTCTTTTTTTGTAATGTCTTTACCTGGTTTTGGTATCAGGGAGATGGTGGCTTCATAGAATGAGTTGGGTAGTATTCCGTCATTTTCTATGCTTTGGAATACCTTTAGTAGTAGTGGTGTTAACTCTTCTCTGAAAATTTGGTAGAACTCTGCAGTGAAGCCGTCCGGGCCGGGACTTTTTTTTGTTGGGAGTTTTTTGATTACCGTTTCAATCTCTTTTTTTGTTATGGGTCTATTTAGTTGTTCTACTTCTGAATGTGTTAGTTTAGGTAGGTAGTGTTTTTCCAGGAATTCATCCATTTCTTCTAGGTTTTCAAATTTGTTAGAGTACAATTTTTCATAATAATCTGAAATGATTCTTTTAATTTCATTTGGTTCTGTTGTGATGTGGTCCTTCTCATTTCTTATTCGGGTTATTTGTTTCCTTTCCTGTATTTCTTTAGTCAGTCTAGCCAATGGTTTATCAATTTTGTTAATTTTTTCAAAGAACCAGCTTTTGGCTTTGTTAATTCTTTCAATTGTTTTTCTGTTCTCTAATTCATTTAGTTCAGCTCTAATTTGTATTATTTGTTTTCTTCTGGTGCCTGATGGATTCTTTTGTTGCTCAGTTTCTATTTGTTCAAGTTGTCGGGACAGTTCTCTGATTTTGGCTCTTTCTTCTTTTTGTATGTGTGCATTTATTGATATAAATTGGCCTCTGAGCACTGCTTTTGCTGTGTCCCAGAGGTTTTGATAGGAAGTATTTTCATTCTCGTTGCTTTCTATGAATTTCCTTATTCCCTCCTTGATGTCTTCTATAACCCAGTCTTTTTTCAGGAGGGTATTGTTCATTTTCCAAGTATTTGATTTCTTTTCCCTCGTTTTTCTGTTATTGATCTCTAGTTTTATTGCCTTGTGATCTGAGAAGATGCTTTGTAATATTTCGATGTTTTGGACTCTGCAAAGGTTTGTTTTATGTCCTAATATGTGGTCTATTCTAGAGAATGTTCCATGTGCGCTGGAAAAAAAAGTATATTTTGCAGCAGTTGGGTGGAGAGTTCTGTATAAGTCAATGAGGTCAAGTTGGTTGATTGTTGTAATTAGATCTTCCGTGTCTCTGTTGAGCTTCTTGCTGGATGTCCTGTCCTTCTCCGAAAGTGGTGTGTTGAAGTCTCCTACTATAATTGTGGAGGTATCTATCTCGCTTTTCAGTTCTGTTAAAATTTGATTTATGTATCTTGCAGCCCTGTCATTGGGTGCGTAAATATTTAATATGGTTATGTCTTCCTGATCAATTGTCCCTTTTATCATTATATAGTGTCCTTCTTTATCCTTTGTGGTGGATTTAAGTCTAAAGTCTATTTTGTCAGAAATTAATATTGCTACTCCTCTTCTTTTTTGCTTATTGTTTGCTTGATATACTTTTTTCCATCCTTTGAGTTTTAGTTTATTTGAGTCTCTAAGTCTAAGGTGTGTCTCTTGTAGGCAGCATATAGATGGATCGTGTTTCTTTATCCAGTCTGTGACTCTCTGTCTCTTTATTGGTGCATTTAGTCCATTTACATTCAGGGTAATTATAGATAAATAAGTTTTTAGTGCTGTCATTTTGATGCCTTTTTATGTGTGTTGTTGACAATTTCATTTTTCCACATACTTTTTTGTGTTGAGGCGTTTTTCTTAGTAAATTGTGAGATCCTCATTTTCATAGTGTTTGACTTTATGTTAGTTGAGTCGTTACGTTTTTCTTGGTTTTTGTCTTGAGTTATAGAGTTGTTATACCTTTTTGTGGTTACCTCATTATATACCCCTATTTTTCTAAGTAAAAACCTAACTTGTATTGTTCTATATCGCCTTGTATCACTCTCCATATGGCAGTTCAATGCCTCCTGTATTTAGTCCCTCTTTTTGATTATTGTGATCTTTTACCTATTGACTTCCATGATTCCCTGTTATGTGTATTTTTTTTTTTTTAATTAATCTTAATTTGTTTGTTTTTGTGATTTCCCTATTTGAGTTGATATCAGGACGTTCTGTTTTGTGACCTTGTGTTGTGCTGATATCTGATATTATTGGTTCTCTGACCAAACAATATCCTTTAGTATTTCTTGTAGCTTTGGTTTGGTTTTTGCAAATTCTCTAAACTTGTGTTTGTCTGTAAATATCTTAATTTCGCCTTCATATTTCAGAGAGAGTTTTGCTGGATATATGATCCTTGGCTGGCAGTTTTTCTCCTTCAGTGTTCTGTATATGTCGTCCCATTCCCTTCTTGCCTGCATGGTTTCTGCTGAGTAGTCAGAACATATTCTTATTGATTCTCCCTTGAAGGAAACCTTTCTTTTCTCCCTGGCTGCTTTTAAAATTTTCTGTTTATCTTTGGTTTTGGTGAGTTTGATGATAATATGTCTTGGTGTTTTTCTTTTTGGATCAATCTTAAATGGGGTTCGATGAGCATCTTGGATAGATATCCTTTCGTCTTTCATGATGTCAGGGAAGTTTTCTGTCAGAAGTTCTTCAACTATTTTCTCTGTGTTTTCTGTCCCTCCTCCCTGTTCTGGGACTCCAATCACCCGCAGGTTATCCTTCTTGATAGAGTCCCACATAATTCTTAGGGTTTCTTCATTTTTTTTAATTCTTTTATCTGATTTTTTTTCAGCTATGTTGGTGTTAATTCCCTGGTCCTCCAGATGTCCCAGTCTGCATTCTAATTGCTCGAGTCTGCTCCTCTGACTTCCTATTACGTTGTCTAATTCTGTTATTTTATTGTTAATCTTTTGGATTTCTACATGTTGTCTCTCTATGGATTCTTGCAACTTATTAATTTTTCCAGTATGTTCTTGAATAATCTTTTTGAGTTCTTCAACAGTTTTATCAGTGTGTTCCTTGGCTTTTTCTGCAGATATCCTAATTTCATTTGTGATATCATTAAGCATTCTGTAAATTAGTTTTTTATATTCTGTATCTGATAATTCCAAAATTGTATCTTCATTTGGGAAAGATTTTGATTCTTTTGTTTGGGGGGTTGGAGAAGCTGTCCCGGTCTGCTTCTTTAAGTGGTTTGATATGGATTGTTGTCTCCGAGCCATCACTGGGAAACTAGTTTTTCCAGAAAATCCGCTAAAAAAAAAACTGCAGTCAGATCCCTATCAGAGTTCTCCCTTTGGCTCAGGCTATTCAGATGTTAATGAAGCCGCCTGGGAAGGGTGGGGGAGGGAACAGAGAGATAGGAGAGTAGCACCTCAGAATATAGCCAGAGTTGCTTGTCTTGCTTGGAATGACTGTTATATCTGAGATTCCCGCGGGCGCGTCGCCTATGTGTGCTGGCTGTGTGGAGATTGCCCCCGGGGGGTCTGGCCCGCTGGAGTCACGGTCAGATCCTCCGCTTCCAGCCCCACGCCCAGCGTCAAGGCTCCCCTACTGGGACGGTGCACTCTCAACTCCAAAATCAGTCGCTGCCTCCCGGGGACTTCTCGTCTCTCCAGCCGCGTGGCCGTGCCGCCCCCGTGAACTAGGTGGGCCCCCTCCCGGGGTTAGTTCAGATGGGTGGAGTAGCTCCCTGTGCTTGTGCCGCGACCGAGTGTCCTGGCTGGAACGCTGTTCTCCCCACTCCAATACCAGTCGCTGCCTCCCGGGGACTTCTCCTACCGGCTGCGTCCCACGCCGCCCGCGCGACCCGGCTGGTCCCCTTCCCGGGGTTAGTTCAGGGGGTGGAGCAACTCTCCGTGTTTATGGCGTACCTGCGTCCAGTCCTAATCCCTGCGGGACGGTTCCCCGGCTCGGATGCTGCTCTTTCTGCTCCAAGATCAGTCACTGCCTCCCGGGGACTTCTCCTACCGGCTGCGTCCCACGCCGCCCGTGGAACCAGCTGGTCCCCGTCCCGGGGTTAGTTCAGGGGGGTGGAGCAGGTCTCTGTGCTTGTGCCGTACCTGACTGGTACGCTGGCTCCAGGCTCTGGAAACAATCGCTGCTTCCCCGTATTAGTTCGTTCTCCGTCTCTAAATCTGTGTTTGTTGTTCAGGGTTCGTAGATTGTTATGTATGTGATCGATTCACTTGTTTTTCCGTGTCTTTGTTGTAAGAGGGATCCGAGGTAGCGTCTGCCTAGTCCGCCATCTTGGCTCCGCCTTCCACTCCTTTTTTTGTTTTGTTTTTTGCTCTCCAATACTTTTTTGTTGTCATTGGAATATCTTAAAGCAATCACCAAATAGCATATCATTTCACCAAAAATTCTCTAACACCTAAGAACTTAGAAAAACTCAACCAAACAACCAATATCATAACAGACATCAACAAAACAACAATAAAAAGCACTAATTCCTTAGTATCATCTAATCCTGGTGCATGTTTCAAGGTCCAAACACTGTATTTGATTAATATGTTTCTTAAGCACGTTGCCGTCGAGTCGATTCCAACTCATAGCGAACCTATAGGACAGAGTAGAACTGCCCCATATGTCTCTTAAGTCTCTTTAAATCAGTAACAGTTCCCTGCACCATCCTCCTTTTATGCAATTTATTTTTCGAAGGTCGCTACTTTTATATTTATATATATTTGTATATTTTCGTGGTTATGAGTCGGAATCGACTCGACGGCAGTGGGTTCTTTTCTACAGGTTAGCAGTAGTTAAGATCTTGGCTGCTAACCAAAAGGCTGGCAGTTCAAATCCACCAGCAGCTCTTTAGAAACCCCATGGAGCAGTTCTACTCTGCCCTGTAGGGTCTCTGTGAGTAAAAATTAGCTCCACAGCAATAAGTTTTTATAGGTTATTTTCCGTACAGAGTTTTTCACATTCCGTATTTGGCCGATTGCATTCTTGTGGTGGTGTTTGACATGTTCTTCTATTTTCTATATGTCCTGAAAACTGGTATTTAAATTTAGAGGCTTGATTAGATTAGATTGAGGTTTAAATTTTTTTTAGTGGAAATACTTCATAGATTGTATATCACAACAGGTGATACATACTACTGATTACCAGCCTGACCCATCCATTATAAACATTTCATTAGTCCTTTACCTACTGTCTTAGCAATGATGATCATTGCCAGTTTCTTTGTTGTTGTTGTTATTCATAGATTTTAAAATAAAATATTTAATATATTTATTTATGTAAATAATATATTTAAATTAAGGTAGTTTAAAATATTTAAAATCAGAATTTGATGAGTTTTGATCTACTGCAGTTGTTATTATTATTATTCTCATAGTGTCCCATCTTTGGCCAGTGGAAGCCTCTCTAAGAGAGATTCTGATTCTTTTTTATTTGACCCCAGTGCTTCCGGATCTTTTTCTTGTTATAGACGAGACAAAATGTCCCAAGCTCATCTCATGCATTTCCTGCCCTAGCCCTAGAACCAGCCCTGGTTACTTTTAGTAGAAACTTGTATTTAAGATCACAATCTGGGTACCAGAAGTGCTGCTACTAGGTTATCAATGCTTCTAGGCCTTAGCAGAGGGCAGAAGTAGGAAATTGTGATGGTTAAGATTGCGTGTCAACTGGCTGGACCATGATTCTCAGTGTTTATATGCAGTCACTCCCATGACGAAATCTGCTGTGCGTAGCCAATCAGTTGAAGGAGAGATTCCTTTGGGGTGTGGCCTGCATTGGAATATAAGCAGACATTCTGGCTTTTTGCTCACTCTGGATCCTGCGGCTGCCTCCCATTCGTCTGACCTCTGGTTCTTGGGACTTGCGGTATTAGCTTATTTGCTGATCTTGGGATTCGCAGATCTTCACAGCCTGTGAGCAAGAGCCCTGCTCTCTGACCTGCCAGTCTTGGGTTCACCGGCCCCTGTGGCCAGGTGAATCGAGAGAAGCCTCTATCTTGATTCATAGACTTGGGATGTTCCAGCCTTTACAATCGTGTGAGCCATTTCCCTGATATAAATTTCTCTCTATGTATTTATATGCTTTACTGGTTTTGCTTCTCTAGAGAACTCAGCCTAAGACAGAAATAATACCTAACTGAGAGAAGGTTAGTATAAAAAATACATAAAAACTGAGCAAGAGACGCGAATAGATATTTTATAGAGGAGGAAACCCCAATGGTTGTAAATATTTGAAAAGGCACTCAACCTTACTAGCAACCAGGGAATACAAAGAGATACCCCTCAGATTGGCAATTCAAAACCCCGATAGCAGCAGATATTCTGTTACCTACATACTTACCACAAAAAAAATAATAATAATTAAAATAGTAAAAATAACATTAAAAAAAAAATCTGATAGCATTGGTAAAGGCATGGAGCAAAGGCAACTTGTGATAGTTCCGGCAGATAGTTCCAGTGTCGGATGCATACATTATCACAATTGCTGTAGATAACCATTTGTCCTTACTCAGTCAAGATGAAGACGGACACCCTGAGACCTGCTCGTAGGTTTACACGCAGCAGAGAAATCAAGGAGTTCATGCACCTGGAGACACAGGTCAGTGTCACAGAGTGGCGTTGTTTCTAATAGAGCAAAATACTGTATTAGAAACAAACTAAATGTCTATCAGAAGGAGAATGAATGAATAAATCTTGGTATCTTCATAGAACGGAAGGGTATACAGCTGTGAAAATGAATAAAATAGACCTTACAGGCACCAAACTGGATGAGTCTCATAGACAAAGTGCTCAGTGGACAGACAAAATGATATGACATTTTATTTAGGGGTACATATGTATCATACATGCATATGCATGATAATCCCCAAAGTCAGGATGAAAGTTACGCCTGGGGAAAGGGACAGGGAGGGACTCCAGGTGTGCTGGAGCAGGAAGTTGGAAGGTCATGTGTAATAAAATCCTGATCTACTTATTAATGAGTTGGTAGATATTGTCTGAAGCTGATACATACAAATTTATAAATATACGTGTTTTTACAGATTTAGTAGCGATCACCAGAAGAACTAAAAACAAAATCAGAAAACTTATCTCTGGGAAGGAAAATTTTTACTTTTCATTTTGGATCTTTCTGCACAGTTTGAGGTTTTTCATGTGTAGACTTTTTTTTAATGTTACTGAGTATGAATTCTTCCATAGACTGGTGACAACAGTTTCCCATATTCTTTCCTGAGGGTACTTGGAGGCCTGCCTCTGCCATCTTGCTTTATGGGTAGAGAAGTCACCTTTCTTGTTTACCGTTCTCCCAAGCAGCTTTTCCAGTCACTAATTCCTCTCCCTAAGAGTCCCTGGGTGGTCCAAACAATTAACGTGTTTGCCTAACTGAAAGGTTGGAGGTTTGAGTCTTCCCAGAGGTGCCTCAGAAGAAAGACCTGTTGATCTACTTTTGAAAAATCAGCCACTGAAAACCCAATGGAGCAAAGTTCTACTCAGACACACATGAGTCTCCATGAGTCAATTCAGAACCCACTGCAACTGGTTTAACCGGTTAATTCCTCTCTAAGCTCTCCCGCTGTGAAAGAGCTGAGTGCCTAGGTTGCACTTCCATTGTTTTTTGTTTATTCAGCAAAAAGACTTTCCCAGCAATGTCCTTTCTATTCTAAGACTTAAAAAAATAGATTAAAAAAAAAAAAATGTGTCCCATTAAACACTAATTCCAGGAGGTGCTTCTGAAAAATAACGGATTTACTCTATAAAAATTAATGAGTTCAATTTACTTGGCCAATTTAAATGTTTATATTCTATATTTAGACATTATACAGGTATTTGTGTAACTTTCAGAAAAATGAGAATATTAGCTCTGTGTGTTAGTGGATAAAAGGAACCCATGATCAAAATGAAGTAAAACAGATTTCCTAACTGTGGGGCTCCATCGGCATGTAATGTGCTACTGTTTGTTGTGAAATCAGGAGGGGAATGAGGCATAGCATGGACTTCTTTTTCTTTTTATCTGAATACGTTATAGTACTATCCCAAGAAACATACTTTGAGGAGATGCTGTTTTACATACCTAATTTTGCATTGTATTTCTTTCCCATAATTGAAGGGCTCTAATCTTTTCTCTGACCCTAAAGAAGACACCCAAAGCAGCTGCCATCACCCCATTCTCTCCTTTTGCTATGTCCTGTTGCAAGTAGACAAGGGTGTGTAAAACACACAATGTTAGTATTCAGATGCTGGGACTGTACCTTGTAGTCCAAACCATCAGAGCAGTTAAAGACCACACACTGGATGGCAAGAGCTTTTGCTAGGTCTTTGGTAGTCTCAGTTTTCCCAGTGCCAGCAGGACCAGCTGGGGCACCCCCCAGGTCGAGTTGCAAAGCACCCATGAGGCAAAGGTAGCAACGATCCTGAAGAAATCAATAAATTGTCATTATTGAAGGGAACCAATTGTAGCCACTTCTACATAAGTCCTTTCCTTTCTGTAGGAGAGGGGCACTACTTTGCATGAAAGGTTTTACAGAAATTGAAAGATACTCAAAGAACCACACGCATAATCAAATGATGCAAATCTCTGCTTCACAAAGATGAATTCATGGCAAATCCATTGAGGTGTAATGGATTGCTTTTGTGTGATCTTTCTTGCCATGGTCTTGTAACTCCCACTCAGGTGATTGGGTGGGACTGTGCAGACAGGGGAATTGTATTCCACCTAGGGATTGGTCAGTTTTGCCATCCCTGCTGGGCTTGAAATGAGTGATTCCAGAGGTGGGAGGAAGAAGAGCCCACCACCATCAAGAAAGGAGAAACCAGCAGCAGAGACTCAGCAGCAGGAGACAGCATGGCGGGCTTCCTGGCCCATGGAGAGAGAAAGCTGAGAGCCTTTGGCAGAGGCCGAGGGCCAAGGAGAGGTATACGTGCAAGCACAGCTGGGAAGAGACTGTCCTGATGGAAGAACTGTATCCTTGAGTATCCTGAGCCTGAACTGTAACCTGTTACTTCCCTAATAAACCCTGTAATTGTGAGTATGGTCTGTGAGATCTGTGTGGTCATTGCAATGAATTATTGAACCCAGCAGAGAAGTAGAGAGTGCTGTGGGAGGGATGGTTGGTGTCAGAATTGGTAAAGATGGCGGAGAGAGGAAGCTTGTCTGGCTTCCACGTCATGGGAGTCAGCCTTGCACCATTGATCTTGGTTCTCCTTCCCCTTTGTGGGGTTGGAGGAGGTCAGATGCCACCCCCACGCCATTTTTACATCCGTTCATGAGTTAATGTTAGAGAAAACTTTTAAAGACTGATTTTGGTAGGAAAACACTTTTGTGTCAACATTGACTTAAGTGAGCAGTAGCTTACCGTGAGAGGAGTAATAACTAATCTTGGGCATGCACCTAAATATTCGTAGCCATAAGTGTACTGAGACAGCGCCATTCGAGCCACACAATTATCCAGGTCTACATCCCAATAATAGCGCAGTTGTCGCTGCCAGTCAAAGGATTCAACTCCATCTATCTACGTAAGTGAGACAAATGATAACACATTAGATGCAGTAATTTCGGAAAGAAATATATGATTTTATTTAAATGAAGCACTTACCTTGGCTTCAACAAGTTCGGTGACAATGTCTCTTGCATGTACATCAATAGTAATTAAGGCAGTTATGATGTTTCTGTGCAATTTAGGAAGACTGCCTCGAACTAATGCAGCCAGGGCATTTAATCTCTACAAATTAAAAAAATCGTCATGATGAATTTTCAAACATCAGCTTATGTATATATATATATGTATATATATATAAACCCACTGCTGTTGAGTCGATTTGACTCATAGCGACTGTATAGGATAGAACAGAAATTCCATTGAGGACTTTAATGAGAGAGTTTTCTCTTATTCCAAGAAAGATGGTTCCTCCTTTTCTTTTTGTTTAAGAGTGAGTGTTTAAAAATGCAATATTGTTTGGAAAGAGCATTGAATTTGGAGTTGAAAGTTAGGCCCACCTATAAAACAGCATTTCCCAGACCCAGAATGGTATTTAGACTCATTCAGTCATTTATATTTTTATTAATAGTTGCCTGAGGGGTCTCTAAAACAGCAGAAAAGTATATCTTGAGTCTAGAAATAGAAACAGTACAAATTCTGGAGTTTTCCTGGATGGAATGAACTTTTTTTGCAGGAGATATCTAGGACCTAGTAAACACAATTTCTCTTTAAAAAAGTTGCAAACCATTATGACCGTGATGTTTTCCTCTTGAATTGTTTTCCTCCTATTTTTATAAGCAGTCTTTTAAATACTACACAAACACCAATTACTCCCAAGAAAACTCAAAGGTAAATGGTTTTAGTGAGAACCCCAAAGCCTTACTGGTCACGTCAGAGCATTAGAATTTCAGAAATAAAGTGAGTTGCATCACCATACTGACAAAAACCCCTGAGACCATCCTGCACAGCAATATGTTCACTGTTACTGTTAAAAATCTCACCTCAAAGTTGACTTTTTCAAAAGCTTCCAGGGCTTCTTGGCAGTCCCCGCCATCTGTTTCCAAACACTCTGTCAAATCACGACACCACATGATCTGAGAAACGGTCAGGACAACCTGTATGAAAACATCTTTCTTAAGCGTGTGATGCATCTCACCAGAAAGAAGACTCAGAGATGGAAACAGAACAAGCGTAAGTTACCTGAGAAGGGTGGCCAGCAATCACCCAGTTCGTCCTCAGTTTCCCCTGATAGTCAGCGATCGCAGCCTTGCACAGGCGGCGCAAAGACGAGAACATGGCTTCTTCCACTTTACCAAGCCATTCCTCCACGTTGCCTCGGGCCTTGAGGCCTTTTCCCAGGCCAACCTAGGAGACAATCAGGGCAATGAGGAAATGTCTCCCATGGGACTCACACCCTGTGTGTTCTTTGTACTTCTGTAATATAACTCCATGCTGTGTAAACACTGAAGCCTGACCACTAATACTGGAAATTGTACCCTGGTGGCACAGTGGTTTAGTGCTACAGCTACTAACCAAAAGGTAAGTGGTTTGAATCCACCAGGCGCTCCTTGGAAACTCTATGGGGCAGTTTTACTCTGTCCTATAGGGTCGCTATGAGTTGGAATTGACTCGATGGCAACAGATTTTTGGGTTTTTGGTATCCCACTTAGGGTCGCTACAAGTTGGAATTGACTCAATGGCAATGAGTTCTTTTTATATACCTCTCCCCCTCTACTTATTGCTTTAATTCTTACTGCTTTCTGTGGGAGCTTACCTCCACAAAGAAAAGTCTACATACACTGCGTGAATTTCCTCACTTATCACCTCCTTATTTGCTGCAATTTGATTTTTGCCCCCAACCACTCCTCTAAATCTGTGCTCATTAAGGTTACTGATGTTCCCTGAACCATCAAGTCCAACTGACACTTTTCAGTCCTTCTCATATTTGTTTCTTGGATTTCCAATAACCAAATTGCCCTGCTTGTCTTGGTCTCCATCTTTTCTTCTTCTACTCTCCCTCTAAATTTCTTGTTTCTCCAGGATCCTAGCCTTGGTCTTCTCCTTTCTCTTCTTCTGTACCAGTGACGAGCAAATCTTTTGCAAAAGGATCAAATGAGGACAAATAATATGTGTATGGGCTCCTGCTACTCACACATACACTCCACTGCTCTGCTGGGACTGGACTCCTTGGCGTGTCCCTGCACATTTCCTCTGTCTGGAATGCTGTTCCCTCCCATGTCCACATGGCAAAGGCTCCTCTCCATCTTCCTCAGCTCCCTGTGTGTGTCACTCTCTGATATGAAGTCACCCACTCAGTGGTCACCGTGTGCCATGCCCTGGATATGCAGCCGCTGCTGATGGTAACTAATACCCGTCCAGTGTACTGTGTACTGTGCTAAGTACATTCTGTGTATTAGCAACTGACCATCCTCCTAGTTTCATTAACCAGGTATTATGATTAATTCCCATGTTATAGATGAGGTTAAAAGGTAGGTCTGTGTCTTGCATCCAGGTGGCCCGGCTGTAGAACCAATGCCTTTACCTAGTCTGCTATTGCACCTATGAGTTGGGTAAGACATGGTTCCAGTTTTCTCTACCTGGTTACCAGGCACAGAGCACATGCCTCTGTTACTGCATTTACTGTGGTGCTTTTTCGTTGTCTGCGTGACTGTTGGTCTGCTAGGCTGTGAACTCTCTGAGGGCAAGTCTTTCATCTTGGAAACCCCCAAGCCAGTAGAATACATGGAACACAGTAGCACTTGATGAATGCTTAGAGAGAGAATGAATAAACCTCTACCCTCAACAGGAGAAGAAACAAGCTTTATCTACAAATAAGAATAAACAAAAAGCTTCTTACCCTTTCTCCCTCTGGTGATAGCATTGCTAAAATATCATTAGTATAAACCTTTTCTGGTTCTCCTTCTATACCAGGAATTTTCCCTTCTGCTGGAGGCATCAGAGCAAATTCCAGCTTTGAAATGGAGTCAAAGCACTTCCTTAAGTGTGGCTGCACGGCTTGGGGATTTCGTGTCTGGGCCAAAATCTCTAGAAGTTCATCATTTGACAAGAAGTAAAACCTGGATTAAAGAAAATATTTAAAATATAACTTGAAATTGAAGCAAAGCCTTGGATAAACAAACAAACAAACAAAAATATAAATCCATTAGCCACATCTCTTTTCCATCCACAGATTCTCTGAACCGCTAACCTGCTGGTCCTGGGTTTCTGGGAGGGTCACATGTCCCTAAACATAACTGTTGTGAAGATTAGTGATGAAGCATCTCAAACACCTATAGTTAGTGCCAGGTGCATAAAAGATAAAGGTTTTTAATAAAAGTTGTTAAGCAATGCTGGCTCTTGCTATTATAATGATTTGTATGTATCACTTGGCTTTGAGCTCCTAGAGTGAAGCTGTGTTATTTTTTCCCCTAGAATATAGCCTAGTATCTCACATGTACGTAATTTATCGGATGAATGGATGGATGGCTAAGTGGGCAGTGACAGGAACCTTGTCTTGTCCTGTGAGTGTGCACCCAGTGATCCTTCCAATCCAAAGGCACACACTGTTCCCTGCAGTATCTGCTACTGTGAAAAGTGGCACGATATGATTTGCCAACACACCATTTCCAACTACATGAAGCTGCACCTACGTAGAAATTAAACGTTTGTATATATTTCAATATTATTATCAGCAAAACAGGTAAAGGAAATTGTGAACTTATATAGAATACTATTTTGCTATAAATCAGGGGATGGCAAACTACAGCCCAGGGGCCAAATCAGCCTGCTGCTTGTTTTTATAAATAAAGTTTTCGTTACACAGGCATGTCTGTTTGTTTACATACTGTCTATGGCTCCTTTGGAATGCCTAGGGGCATGGTGGTTAAGTGCTACAGCTGCTAACTAAAAGATCAGCAGTTCGAATCCACCAGGTGCTCCTTGAAAACCCTATGGGGCGGTTCTACAGGGTCGCTGTAAGTCAGAATCGGCTCAACGACAATTTTTTTTTTTATGGGTTTATGGCTCCTTTTGTGCTACAATGACAGGGTTGAGTAGTTGCAACAGGGACCAGCCTAAAATATTCACTATCTGGTCCTTTATTTAAAAAAAAAATTGCCAACCCCTGCTCTAAATAATGAAAAATATTGTTCCAAATGCCAGTCTTTATGAAAATAATTTCTGTATTATATTCAATCATTCCAAATGAATTTGGTTTATTATCCTATCTGACTATCCTGACTCATTCTATAATAGTTTATTAGGGACTAACTGCTAAGATTTAAGACAGTGGTTCTTCAAAGAAAATGTTTCCAATCAATAGGATTCTTTTCACTGCTGTCCACATCCCTACTGTCTCATGTTTTGAAGGACTAAGTGTACAAACCAGTGCCCTAGGTTGTCATCAACTCGGTGATATCCCTGCAACAGGGAAAAGCTAGGACATTTTTCAGGATCGCTTCCCCTTGGACTGGATTCTGCCTGTAAGAGGGTCTTCTGTGAGACTGAGAAGGTGGAAAACAAGAGAAGCCACACTTCTCCTATGGAGGATGTGGTCAATCATGGGGCACTGACGGACCGAAGAGGTACAGTTTTGTCTTTGGTTTTCACGCATCCTCCTAGACAATCACCTCCTTTTTTTACTGCAGGCAGCTGAGACTCCTGGTGGAGCTTCCTGCGATCTCCGCCTTCCAGATTTCCTTAAAACTCACTTCTTTCCTTCTCCTGCCTTCCAGCACCTGTGTAAACCTCTAATTCCCTGTAGGAAACCCCTTCTCTAAATACCTGGAGTGGTGTCTCTGTTCCTGACCAAACCTTTCCCAAATAATGCAACTCGATGTTAAGATGTAACTATTCGAGTCTGCGCTTTGGCTGAAGGCCTAGGACCAGAGTTGCCAA
Organism: Elephas maximus indicus; assembly: GCF_024166365.1. NCBI lineage: Eukaryota > Metazoa > Chordata > Mammalia > Proboscidea > Elephantidae > Elephas > Elephas maximus. The sequence continues at coordinate 50,064,850 of NC_064835.1, forward strand.
CCACTCTCACATTTCAAAGCAAGATGTCAGGTCACCTGGGACCAATTTGCAAGGAGATAGGTGAAGAGGGTATAAAAAGATGAACACCTTAGGGTATAAAAGTGTTAACTCTGGAGAGGCTGGGGAGCTGGAGACAGGATTTTTTGGAGAGAGAAGTGCTAAGCGTTCTCCCTGCCCCCACAAGGCAGGGGTGGATGGACTTTGTCCCCACCTCAAGCCTAGAGAAAAAGGCTCCATGGAGGCAATGTGAAGAGCCTGGTATGTGTCTTCTGAGGAGGGGGACACAGAGAAGTAGAGAGTGCTGTGGGAGGGACGGTTGGTGTCAGAACCAACCGCCTCATAGGAATCAGCCTTGGGCTGTTGATCTTGGTTCTCCTTTCCCCTCCTGAAGTTAGAGGAGATCAGACACTGCTCCCCCAAGCCATTTTTACATCTCCCTACCTTTTTTTTTTTCAACTACTGAAACAAACAACTGTAAAGGGTTAGACTACGAGCCCTGTGAGGGCCGGAGCAGTATCATATTCATCTCTGTGCCACAGCACCTAACTTGGTCCGTGCCTCATAGGAGTCTTCATTAAGGTTTGTGGAGGGAAGTTAATGGCACACAGAGCCACCTGGCAAAGCTAATGCTTTTTGGTGTTCAGTATTATCAGAGGTAGATTTGTGTCTGGGTTTTTAGAAATATCAAAAACAGTGTATAGACTGTCTCCCCAAACCTTTAAGCTCTGATCTGGCTTTGGGACACCCAGGTTGGGAACTACTGATTTAAGAGTGAATTTGCTAAAAATAAATAAGAGTAACAATACAATGATAAAATAAATAAGGATAATAATAAAATAATAAAATGAAATAAAAATAATAAAAAAGTTAAATAAGTTGCAAAACTTAAACTCTTCTATCTTTTTCCATGTGGTCAGTTTACAAAATGTTTTCTGAGTAACTTTTTAGTAAAAATATTTGTGCACATTCTTCAAAGCCTCTAGTACTGTTAAAACTCAACTGAATCTCTGGATCTTGGGTTTCTTGGGCACACACATACCCTGCCTAGTACCCGGGAGCAACCCTTGTTAGCCAAGTAATGGAGATGAGGACCTAACACTGGCTGCCACAGTGCCTGCCCTAGGAGAGATCTTTTTTTATTGTACTTTAGATTAATGTTTACAGAACAAACTAGCTTCTCATTAAACAATCAGTACACATATTGTTTTGTGACATTGGTTGCCAACCCCATTACATGTCAACACTCTCCCCTTCTCAACTCTGGCTTCCCCATTACCAGCTTTCCTGCCCCCTTCTGCATTCTCGTCCTTGCCCCTGGGCTCGTGTGTCCATTTAGTCTTGCTTTGTTTTATGGGCCTGTCTAATCTTTGGCTGAAGGGTGAACCTCAGGAGTGGCTTGATTACAAGCTAAAGGGGTATCTGGGGCCATACTCTCGGGGTTTCTGCAGTCTCTGTCAGACTAGTATGTCTGGTCTTGTTTTTAGTTAGAATTTTGTTCTATATTTTTCTGCAACTCTGTCCAGGACCGTTTATTGTGATCCCTGTCAGAGCAGTCAGTGGTGGCAGCTGGGCGCCATCTAGTTGTGCTGGATTCAGTCTGGTGGTCCATTAGTCATTTGGACTAATCTTTCCCTTCCATCTTTGGTTTTCTTCATTATCCCTTGCTCCAGACTGGGTGAGACCAGTGGATTAACTTAGATGGCTCCTCGCAAGCTTTTAAGACCCCAGACACTACTCACCAAAGTAGAATGTAGAACATTTTCTTTAAAAACTGTTATGCCAACTTAGCTAGATGTTCCTCGAGACCACGGTCCCCACAGCCCTCAGACTCGTAATTTATTCCCTTATGGAGTTTGGATGTGTCTATGGAGCTTCCGTGACCTTGCCTTGGACAAGCTGTGCTAGCTTCTGCAGTATTGTGTACTGTCTTACCCTTTATGAAAGTTACCACTTACCTATTGTCTATCTAGTGTTTTTCCATCCCCACCCCTCCCCTCCCTTGTAACCATCAAAGATTATTTCTTTTTGTGTGTAAATGTTTTCATGAGTTTTTATAGTAGTGGTCTCACATAATATTTGTCCTTTTGTGATTGACTTATTTCACTCAGCATAATGGCCTTCAGATTCATCCATGTTGTGAGATGCTTGGCAGGTTCATTGTTGTTCTTCATTGTTGGGTAGTATTCCATTGTGTGTATGTACCGTACCTTGTTTATTCATTCATCTGTTGATGGGCATCTAGGTTGTTTCCATCATTTTGGTAGTGCGAACACTGCTGCAATGAACATGGGTGTGCATATGTCTATTCATGTGACGGCTCTTAATTCCCTAGGATATATTCCTAGGAGCAGGATTGCTGGAGCATAGGGTATTTCTATTTCTAACTTTTTAGGGAAGTGCCATATCATTTTCCAAAATGGTTGTACCATTCTGCACTCCCTCCAGCAGCGCATAAGAGTTCCAGTCCCCCCGCAGCCTGTCCTAGGAGAGATCTTAACAGCTAATGAGAAAAGGCCATGAAAGAGGGATCATTTTGTTAATTCTCTCCATGGTATATAGCACAGTGTGCCTCAATGACTGAAGTTAAGGGCTTTTGCTATCATTAAGTAGTCATACTATGTTGCTGCTGTTGTTAGCTGCCATCAAGTCAAATTCAACTCATGGTGATCCCTCATGTGCAGAGTAGAACTGCTCCATAGGATTTTCGAGGCTGTGACTTTAGGGAAACAGATCACCAGGCCTGTCTTCTGAGGCACCTCTGGGTGGGTCTGAAGTTTCAACCGCCAACATTTTGGCTAGTAGTAGAGCACTTAACCATTTATGCCACCCAAGGACTTCAGTCATACTGTGTCGTTGTTGTTGTTAGCTGCCATCCGGCGTGTTCCAACTCAGAGCAACTCCATGTACGTTGCAGGCCATTGTTGCAGCCACTATGTCAATCCATCTCGTTGAGGATCTTCCTCTTTTTCAATGACCCTCTCTCTGCCTTACAAGCATGATGTCCTGCTCCAGGGATTGGTCCCTCCTGATAACATGTCCCAAGTATGTGAGACAAAGTCTCACCATCCTTTATTCTAAAGAGCACTCTGGCTATACTTCTTCCAAGACAGACTTGTTTGTTTTTTTGGCAGTTCATGGTATATTCAATATTCTTCACCAACACCATAATTCAAAGGCATCAATTCTTCTTTGGTCTTCCTGATTCACTGTCCAGCTTTAGCATGCATATGAGGTGATTGAAAATACCATGGCTTGGGTCAGTTGCACCTTAGTCCTCAGAGTAACATTTTTGCTTTTCAGCACTTTAAAGAGGACTTTGCAACAGATTTGCCCAATGTAATACATTATTTGATTTCTTGATTGCTGCTTCCATGGGCATCAATTGTGGATACAAGCAAAATGAAATCTTTGAAAATTCAATATTTTCTCTGTTTATCACAATGTTTCTCATACTATAACTGTATATAATTACACTGCAATGGTTTATTTATATGATTGCCCACTTGTTGACTGTGAGCTCCACTGGACAGGAATCTGGCCTTTTCTTCTTTGCCATCTTCAGCACTGAACAAAACTCTTGGTATGTTTTTGGAATGAATGAATAAATAAATTCATTTTAAGTTTGTAAAATAAGGAAACTACAAAATGACCTCTTAGACAACCTGGGAAGTGACACTCTTAGGCCACCAATTAAAACAAAGAAAGTTGTTCTGCAACACAGGTTTCTCTGATTTTTCACATACACAGCTGTGGACATATGCCCATATGGGGGCACATGCATGCATACACATCCTCACTGTGAAACAGTGCTGCAATCAAGAATCCTTTCAGCACCTCAAGGACATACCTGCCTAAACCATTACTAAATATTATATCTGTATCCTTGAGATTTACAGTCACCAATCAAGATACCAGCTGAATTTCCACAAGCACATATCTGTCTTGTTTCCCTCTCTGGTTATGGTTTAAGTATATCCTTTCAAATTGATGGGTAATCTTAACTACTAAAAAAAAAAAAAAAAAAAATTAGGCTAGTTACTAAGATTTATAAACTTACCTTGGAAAGATAACTCTTTTTGATTCCAAATAGGCCTCTAGACACTTCTGAATTTGGTCAAGCAATGCATTATTGTTTTGAAAAGTCTCCAGAAGTCCTGTTCATTGAGAAAAAACAAAGACAAAAAAAAAAATTGGTCAAATTATGTTAAAATAGAAAACACAATTTTAAATGGAAGTAAAATATGATATTGATATTTTAAAGTTTTGGTTTTATTTCAAAGAATGGTCTAATAAATTAAAATTTGGGGGACTGGCTAAGAATATTAACTAGTTCTTTTAATAATAAAATTGACTTTGATATTAGTATTACCACATATGAACAAGTGTACTTAATATCAAACATTTTTAGCCGATGTCCCTGCTTTTTTGGGGGCTCAGAGTGCACAAACCAAAGTCAAATAGCTGTCCTCTCCTTGACCCTCCAAACAAAGCCAGTCCACAAACCCTGCCCATTCTTTGTCATATTCTCCTCGCATCTTTTCTGTTTCCTCTGTCATCTTTAGATGCCAGAATTGTGACAGTAGGATCCTTCATCCTCATCACTAAACCATAGCTCCTTGTTGAACAAGATCCATGTGTCACTGATCTTTGTAGTTTGGCACCCATTACAGCGCCTGGCTTCCCTACTTAACCGAGAATCAAATCCAAAGTTGTTACCATGGCCTCCGAGGCTCTATGTGATCCCATCCAATCCCATCCCAAACCCGTCCACATGCACTCACCTCTCAGACCTCATCTCCTGCACACTTCCCCACGTGTGCTCCCCTGGAACCCGCACTGGTTCCTTGCTGACAGCTGCGCATACCAAGCATGCCCTCACTGGGGGCCTTCCATTTGTTCTTCCCTCTACTCTAACACTCCTCCCCCTGGATCCACAAACAAGCCTCCCTCCCTCCCTCGCTCCTGCAGGTTTCTGTTCAAAAGTCCGTTTATCGAAAAAGCCATCCATCACACACACAAACACCGTTCACATAGGGCAGCTCCCAGCCACACTCTAGCCCCTTTACCCTACTTTGTTTTTCTTTACAGTCTTATCATCACCTGAAATGATACATACAGGTCCATGCTGCGAGGTATTTTCCTAAGCTAATTTTTTTTACAGCAACATGTAGAAGAGGATTAGCATGGCAGCACCTATGAGGGTGCCTCACAGGGAGAGGGTGCGGCCGGCAAACAAACACAGAAGGTGTCAGTTATTTGCGTAAAAACACAGTAGTCGTGTTGGGTCAGGTTTTGTTGTCAAATGAGTTTTGTCACCAATTTTACACACAAAATAACTTGTTTTCAAAGCTTTTTTGAATTGCAGAAATGAGGATAAGGAATTATGGATCTATACTTGTTTTTTATAGCCTGTTTTCCACAATACCTTTAGATTATAAACTCTATTCAAGTTGGGGGTTTGTTTTGTTCGCCATTGCATCTAAAGTGCCAAGAACAGAACTTGGCGCAAAGTAGGCACTCAAATATTTTCTGAACCAATGAATTCATCAATGAAGAGAAAGGGCCTACTGAATATTTATTCGATAAATGAATGGTCAGGTTTCTTTGTTTTAATGCAGGCTCTGGAGACAGAGCCTAGGTTAGAACCCATCTCTGACATCTATTAGCCATCAGGTCTTATGTAAGTTACTTAATCCCTCTAAATCTTGGCTTTTTCATTTAGAAAACTGGAATAATAATAGCACCTTCCTCTTTGACAGAGACAGCCACGGACAGAAAACAGTGGAAAAATAAGATCCCATAGGACACAAAGTGTAAGCCCAACTGTCTTTCAGATGTGAAGGCTAGAGACAAGTAGTTGTTAATGTGTAAGGTCTCAGAGAATATTCTTCCATGAACTTGTACTAAGTTTATTTTATTGCTTTTTTTGAACTGCATACTTCAGTATTTAGGTATAAACAAATATCATGATGTCTGTAATTTACCTTAAAACAGTTCTGTACATAAAAATATAAAGTGGATTCAAAACAGCAGCCTGAAAGTAAAGACAGCAAATATATGCAACCCTTTCTAGAAGTTTTGCTGTAAAGAGAGGCAAAGAAACTGAAGAGAGATATGGAATTATGGGAGAATTTTTAAAGTATTATGGAACATTCTAGGGCCTTTTGATTCTGCAACATTCAGCTTCTTGGGTGCAGGTGAGGAGTTGTAGATAATGGGTTTACCTAAAATGAAGGTTTTGGCAGATAAAAGTGATAAAAAAAACAATGTTAAGAGTGTAGGGGAGAAATTCAATAATGGATGACAAAATCTTTTTTGGGTAAAGAAGGAAGTGGGAACACGAGGGAGGTGTTGGGTTGACAGATCTATGGATTGAAGGTTTCTATGAAGTCAAAGCAGAGAATACCAGAAAGATGTTGAACTGTGTTTTATTGCCTATGTGAAGGCATTTGACTGTGTGGAGCATATCAAGTTATGGATAACTTTGTGAAGAATGGGAATTCCAGAACACTTAGTTGTACCCATGAGGAACGTGTACATAGATCAAGAGGCAGTTGTTCAAACAGAACAAGAGGATACTGCATGGTTTAAAGTCAGGAAAGGTTGTGTGTCAGGGTTGTATCCTTTCACCATACTTATTCAATCTCTATGCTGAGCAAATAACCCAACAATCTGCACTATATCAAGAGGAACGGGGCATCAGTATTGGAGGAAAACTCATCAGCAACCTGCATTATGCTGAAAATGAAGAGGACTTGAAGCACTTATTGATGAAGATCAAAGACTATAGCTTTCAGTATGGATTCCACCTCAATATGAAGAAAACAAAGATCCTCACAACTGGACCAAAAAGCAACATCATGATAAATGGAGAAAAGACTGAGTTTGTCAAGGATTTCATTTTACTTGGATTCACAATCAACACCCATGGGAGCAGCAGTCAAGAAGGCAGATGATGCATTGCACTGGACAAATCTGTAAAAGACCTGTTTAATGTGTTAAAAAAGCAAAGATGTCACCTTGAAGACTAAGGTGAGCCTGACCCAAGCCATGGGTCACCTCTTACACACGTGAAAGCTGGACAATGAATAAGGAAGACAGAAGAAGAACTGATACCTTTGAATTATGGTGTTGGCAAAGAAGATTGAATATACCATGGACTGCCAAAAGAATGAATGTTTTGGAAGAATTACAGACAGAGTGCTCCTTAGAAGCAAGGATGGTGAGACTTTGTCTTACATACTTTGGACATGTTATGAGGACAGATCAGTCCCTGGAGAAGGATATCATGTTTAGTAGAGGGTCAGTGAAAAGAGGAAGACCCTCAACGAGATGGATTGACACAATGGCTGCAACAATGAGCTTAAGTATAACAATGATTGTGAAGATGGCACAGGACCGGGCAGTGTTTTGTTCTGTTGAACACTGGGTCACTATGAGCTGGAACTGACTCAATGGCACCTAACAACAACAACAACAACAACAACATGAAGTCAAATGATTGTTCTCTTAGCAAGTGAGCTGGTAAGATGGAAGGTGGGACTCATAGAAAAAACTCTTGACAGAATCTTACTTCAATTTTTTTCTATTTAATATTTATGAATTAATGGGAAATAAAGAGTTAGAGAATCTGTTTTAGAAGTAGTTCAGCAGATGTAGCACAACTGGAGAATAATTTCAAAATGGGAAGATATACTGTCTGAGGTTTATTTTAGCCTTTGTAACAAGTGAAAAAGATAAAATGATAATAAAGTGGCATTGATCTGCTAAGATCCAGAAGTCTATGCAAGAACATACCAAGACTGGTTACAATTCTTTTAGTAATCCACTCACACTTTCCTATTTGGTACTCTACATGACCATAGGGTGTACATTCATAAAACATACAAATTTTGTTTTATACCTGGTTGAGTAGCGGCTCGAAGAGCATTAGGCAGCCGGTTCACCTTCCTCATGATTTCTTTCCATGACTTATCCACCTGAAGGAACATTTTGGCCTCCGCAGGCAACTGCCTCTGAATATCTGGAGCATTAAAAATACTTTCGAGGTAGAGCCAGTTTCTCTGACAGTTCAGCCACTCTTCCTAGGAGAAAAACATGGACATTATCAGATTTTAGCCTCCAACTTGAAACCATACAGTTACATTAAACACAATTATCTGGGGGTTCACTGTAATTTTTCTTTGGGGACTGTTTTATGGTTCCTCATAGGTTCTTTGAAATGAAATCTCCTTAAATGGTCTAAGAATACCTCAGCCTGATTTTACCCCACTCTCCACTGAGTTATGAATCTGCTTTGTGGTAACCGGAATGGAACCAGAGAAACATGCTTAAAACACCCAGAGGAGACATTCTAGAGGGAGGCAAGATGCCTACTTAATGAAATCTGAGGGATTGAGGAAATGGTGAGTTTAGTGGTTATTTCCAAACTTATAAAGGATTATCATGAGGAAAATTTTGATTTTTTTCCCTCAATTACTCTACATAGTTCCTTCTCCCTTTTTTTGGAAAGAGATTTCTAAAAATTAAACACTTTTTAAAAGAAATATGATTCATTTTCTTCAACCATAAAGATAAATCCTGATAGTGGCGGAACATGTAGTAAACACAGAAGACTGGGAAGAAGAAGGCCAATCATTGCCCCTCCTCTTAGAGACAATCACGGTTCATTAAAGAAACCAGAAACACAGTCTCAGAATTAATATCCCTACAGCTGACCTTTCCTCTGTGCCTCCTGCCATTGTGCATCTAAGTCCGGATCCAAGAAAGAGTTTCTCACAGTTCTCTTTAGATTCAGGAGTATCATCTGAGCCTTTATGTCACAAACATCCCTGGTTTATCTCAGGTCTCACACTCTCTAACAGTTAACTCCCTGGGTCCCCAGTATCCAGTACAGACTTCTAAGAATCGTCTTTGAAAACATATTCTTTAACTTTGATCTGTAGTTCCTCCCAGCATAGGGCTCAGCCATTAGTCCAAAAGCCGGACAGGGGTCAGATAATAGGGTTTTCATTGAATGGGATAGATTCCTAAAAAGTTCTTTATGAAACAAAGTTGGAACCAATTATCTTTTTGCACTTACTGCCTTTATAATTTCACAGATAACTTCCCATATTAGAATATATAGGAACTTAAACATAATTAAATCAAGCTAAAAATCTGAAGTCTAAGAAAGACTGGATAAGAATAAGGTGAGATCAGTGCAAATGGGTTCTTTGTTTTTTTATTTGTTTCACTGTGATAGAATATGAGGTGGAATACAATAAAAGGGAGGTGTGTATCACAAGGAAGAGTTCCAATGAGACTTCAAGCAACGGTGAGTATTTTTCTGGTAGATATAATGCAGTGGCAAGTCTCTTAAGGTGGCCCCCAAGATCGAGTGTTCACACCCTTGTGATTCTCTTCTCGACTGTGGGTACCACCTGTGACTTGTTTCTAGCCATAAGAACATGGCAAAGGTAATGGATATACATGTTACATGCATATGATTATGTTTCATAAGACCGTAACTCCCATCCTGCCAGGAGACACTCTCTTCCTTGCTGGATTGATGAAGCAGGAGGTGACATTGGGGAAATCCACATTGCAAACAACTGCAGGCAGCCTCTAGGAGCTGAGGATGGCCTCTGGCTGACAGCCAGCAAGAAATTGAAGACCTCAGCCCTACAGCTACAAGGAAATGAATTAGCCAACAATCTTTCCCAGTTGAGCCTCTGATGAGAACCCAGTCCTGGCCGATACCGTGACTGCAGCTTTGTGAGACCCTAAGCAGAGGATCCAGGTAAGCCATGCCCCAACTCCTGACCCACAGAAACTGCAAGATAATAAATGTACGTTTTTTTTTAAGCCACTAAGCTTGTGGTAATTTGTTACATAGCAAGAGATAACTAATACAAGGGTAACGGTAATAACATTAAGCTCTACAATCACGTAAAGAAAAGCTCACCATATTTGCATTTCCCTTACATTTACAGCATAATAAAATGTCAGCACTTAGATCTTATAATTCTAAATTACATGATGTTTACATGATAAAGCAAATGATTTCTCAAGATTTTTTGGTTCTCCATTTCTCTAAGTCTAGGAATTAAAATTATCCTTACTCACCAGTGTTTGATTAAATAAAGCAAGTTGTTTCTGCCACTCATCCACGCGAGTTTTTAGTGGACCAACATAACGTGACGAGGCAATGGTTGCAATGTTGATGGTGCTGTCATCAAGAAGCACCTTTAAAGAAAGAAGGAAATGCATGCAACACCATATTTTTGTGCTCTCAGTTGTAAGTATGGGTATTTGATCCCAAGAATCCATTTAAAAGCTAACTTTTTGAATGAATAGCTTAGACCCACCTACTGTTTCCTGCCCATCCATTTCCCCTCCCTATCCCCTTCACTGTGGCTTACAACCGACTATGATGCCTCTCAAAGATCGCCAAGGGACTTCTGATGGCCAAATCTCTGCTGCTTTTGTCATTTTTAATGGCTCAAATCTCTGTTTTGTTCAGCACCCTTCTCCTCTCTCCCCCACTATTAGGTAATAGCTCTTACATCATTTGGTCACCCTGGTCTTCACTTCTCAAAGTGCCCTATACTTGAAAAATTAGATGTCTTCTATCTAATGAAATATCCCTTTCCCTCAACTAATTTATGGAAGAGGGAAAATGAACACATTCAGATCAAGCTCTGAATGGTTGTAGACAACTCTCCCTTCACTCCCATGCTGTGATACTCCTACTTACACTACAGCAATTCTCACAAAACATGTGAATTTTTAAAATGTGTTTGTTAATCTAACGGGTTTTAATTGCTCTGTTTAAATGATAACCTTCTTGAGAGCAGAAATCACATTATACGGCATCATTTGACCCCATACTTACTGACCTTCACCTTGTGTCTGCTCTCTCATCTAATCTGGTCTGGGTACACCCTACTAGGCTAGGAATTTGCCTTCTAAGTTAGGCTATAAGATTCAGCTCCCTCTACTAAACAAATGTACCTTTAGATATTCTTAAGTCACTAACAATATTCCAAACACATGGATTAAATTTTCTTCTTTTGTGGTTCAGAGCAGGGCCACCTACTTGTAATCTCAATAAACTAAAGTGAACTTAGCTTCTTAGTGTGCTATAAACCTGGCATGTTCACTCATACTTCTTTGCCTTGTTTAAGTGGTTTGAAATGCCCTCCATTCTCTTCTACGTCAGTCAAATCCCATCTAATCTTTAAGGTCCACCTTGTCTTGACTGGTCCAGGAAGGATTCTTTGATCATTTCAGCCATCACTGATCTCTTTGCTTTTCCAAATTCTTCAATAGTTATGAACTCTACGATTACCACTCTTACACATATATAACAGCTTTACTGCTTTGTTAAATATTTCATTCAATTACTGAATGCAATAATTCATATTAATTATATCATACTCATATCTTGCCTTCCTAATTAGGTTTTTTATTTCATGACTCTCACATTTCATACTTCCTGAGAATCTTCTACAGAAGATTAGAATTAGATATGGCCAGAACCTTTACGTAAGTTTTTAATAACCCAGTTACCTACCTGTATGTCGTCTGTGCCACCCAGGATAAATACATCTTTGGAGTCACGGTGAGGCAGAATGACAAATTCAGTTGTTTTCCAAGAATCTTCCACCTTAGAAATAATCCAATTCTTAGAATACCTAAATTCATTTTTTGTTTTGGCACTCAATAAAAGTTGAATAAAACAAATGAAAACTCCATAATTATATAATTCTATTCCTTACCGTCCTTAAAATTCTTTTCTCAGTTAGATGACACTGATTTGCTTAATTTCATTTAACTAATATTAATACATATGAATAACCTGTGATACTTCAATGTGTTACGTACCATCACTTTATGCTTTAACTAAAAGTAAGAAATTTCCATTTAGGCATGCAATCTGTAGGAGTATGTATATTTTTAAGGTAGAATGTGAGGAGGCAGTGAAATCTTAATGCCTTTCAAAGCATTTGCACAGTCTTCTCTGGTAGTTGGGAAGATAATTTATTTTGGTTTGAAAGATCTCTCTTGCTCTGTGGGTCTTTATATAAGCAGACAATTTCAAAACTTGTTGCCATCAAGTTCTTATTGGGCTACAGGCTAAGCAGAAAGAGGAGATTTATACAGGTGATAATTATCATGGTAAAAAGCGTAACCAAATTACAGAAGGATGAACGAGAGGGTGAGAGCTGCAATGTTAAAAGTCCATCCAGATACCGAAAAGTTGACCATCTTGACTGGTCCAGAATGTAAAGATTCTGAAAATCTTTACATTCCATAATAATCAGAATATATATTTTTCAGACTTACCTTTTTAAGAATTGTTTCTAAGGCAGCTTCTCCAGAAGCCTGTCCAGAAATGTCCTGTATTTCTTGGGCAAAGTCAAAAACATGCAACTCAGAGAGCCTCTCCAAGGTTAGTGGCATTTCAAGGTCCACTAGGGTGGAATCAACTGTTTGTTCAATAGCTGCCCAATGTCTAGGCTTCAAAGTTGGGTTCCTCAAGTCAATGATAACTGGAAGCTGGAAAACAAACACTCTCAGAAACACCACGCTTTTTGTCTTAAAAACCGTCCTAGGTTTCTGGTTTCAACTTGGGGAAGGACATAGCTAGAAGGAATATTAGTTCCACTCTTACACCAAAGAAAAATCTAAACTAACTGAAAATTAATGTCTTTTCTTGAACCCATTAGAGAACAGAGGTTTCAGGACAACCAATTAACCCTAAATTTGGGGAGAAACAAATCCTAAGAATTTGCTAACCTGGGGCAGACACTGGGATGCCATATAAGCTAGTAATATGATTTAGCTAAACTTCTAAAAATAAATTGCTAAAGAAAGAGTGTGGGGTAGCAGAGAATGTGCAGTCCTTGGAGCCACAGATATAGAGGTGTTTACAGGGAAAATTGGGGAGAATCCTAAGAAAGCTTCCCTTTTAGTGCTGGCTAGAGGAGGGAACAGCAGCACTACTGTAACTCTAACCAGAGCATATCCTCTAGCTTCCCTATGGAACAAAAGCCTTAATACAAGGGGAAAGGGCAACAAAAGCTGTTACTTTAGGGCACTGGTGATGTCTCATTGCAATTAGAGAAATGAAACAGGAAAAAAAGCTCTAGTTCTGGAGGATGGGCAGAAATACATGCAAGGCTCAGCACTATAGCTGGAGGAGGAATAGGAGCACCTGTGAAGGTCAGACCTCTAAAACCCAGGATCACAGTGCCTTTAGTGTATTAAGAAGCTTAACAAGAACATCACGGAATTCCCCTCCCCACTTCTCCCACAAGGCTAAGAAGTGTTGAGTAAAAATAACAGTGAGATGTAGCTTGGGAAGCTGCAAGAGACAGATTCTCTATGGGATACAGCACAAGGGGAGGACCCAAAGTCAGCGGGAAAGAGAAAATAAACTTTGGTAAACCAGCCCAAATCCTAACACAAGGTATCACTAGAGAAATGTGAAGCTTTTGGTGTGCTTAGGTTCAAAAATCCTCAAGCCTAGCCCAACTTCTAATTAGATTTAATACAACATGCTACACTAAAAGCCAAACAGAAGAAAAGGCGTGCTCATCTCCAAGCATAAAAACTATTTACCTCCATATCTGCTGTATTACTTAATATGCCTCGCTTTCAACAAATTATTAAGAGGCGTACAAAATGTCAAGAAAAACACACACTCAAGAGGCAAAGCAACAATCAGAACCAGATTCAGATATGACACACATATTGGAACTAAAAAAAATTTAAAATATAACTGATTAATATGTTAAAGGCTCAAATGGAAAAGGTAGACAATATGCAAGATCAGATAGGTAATTTCAACAGAGAGAATAGAAATTATAAGAATAAAACGGAAATGCTAGAAATTAAAAGGACAATGAGGGAGATAAAAGAATGCCTTTGATGAGTTTGACACAGCTGAGAAAAGAATCAGTGAAACTTGAGGATAGATGAATAGAAATTCCCCCAAACTGACACACAAAGAGAAAAAAGAGTTAAGGAAAAGAAAGAAAGAAATATAATAGGAATCCCAGAAAGGAAAAGAGAGAGAGAAAAGGGTAGAGAAAAAAAATAGTTGCAAAGCTGTTCAAATTAGAGATAGACTTTGAATCACATAGCTAAGAAACTTAGAGAATACAAGCAGTATAAATACAAACACCACCACCACACCTAGGCATATCATATTGTTGTTGTTAGCTGCCATCAAGTTGGCCCACAACTCATGGTGACTGTGCATAATGAGATCAGGACATTGTGATCCATACAGTTTTCACCGGCTACTTTTGGATGTGCATTGCCAGGCCTTTCTTCCTAGTTTGTCTTAGTCTAGAAGCTCTGCTGAAACCTGTTCAGCATAAGAGCAACATGCAAGCCTCCACTCACAGATGAGTGGTGGCTGTGTTTGAGGACCACATGCTGGGAACTGAACCTGGGTCTCTTGCATAGTAGGCAAGAATTATATTATTAAACCACCATTGCCCTCTGCCTATCATATTAAAACTGAAGAAAACCAAAACAAAGAGAAAATATTGAAGGCAGTCAGAAAAACATGACGTATCTAAAAAGGAACAAGGATAAGAACTACAGCAGACTTCTTGTTAGGAACTATGCAAGCAAGAAGATAAGAAAAGCATACCGTTACGTTGCTGAAAGAAAAAGAAAAAACAAAAACTGTCATCCCAGAATTATAAACTCAGTGAAAATACCTTTCAAAAATTAAGAATAAAGGCTTTCTCAATACAAAATTTGAATTTGTTGTTGATAGACCTACTTTTTAAGAATTATTAAAGGAAGCTCTTCAGACAGAATGAATATGCTAGGAGTCAGAAACTTAGATATAGACAAAGAAATGGAGAACACTGGAAACGGAGTCGATTAAGGTAAAATAAAATTCATTTTCTTTCCTATTTTTAATTGCTTTAAAAGACAACTATCTACAGCAAAAATAGCAATAATATGTTGGGCTTATAAGTAAAATACATGATAATATTAACACAAAGGATGAAAAAGAGGAATTGGGAGCATACTATTATAAGGCCTTTATCCTATGCATGAAAACTTTGGTACAAAACAGGGCTACAGGAATTGATGGAACATGAATTGAGATACTTCAACAAACTGATGCAATGCTGGAAGTGTATACTTATGTCAAGAAATTTGGAAGACAGGTACCTGTCCAACCAAATGGAGGAGAACCATATTCATGCCCATTCCAAAGAAAGGCAATCAAAAAGAATGTGGAATTATCATATAATAGCATTAATATCACAGGCAAACAAAATTTTGCTGAAAATAACTAAAAAATGGCTGCAGTTGTACATCAACAGGGAACTGCTAGAAGTTCAAGCCAGATTCAGAAGAGGACCTGGACTAAGGGATATCGTTGTTGATGTCAGATAGATCTTGGCTGATAGCAGAGAATAGCAGAAAGATTTTTACCTGTGTTTTATCGACTTCATGAAGGCATTAGACTGTGTGGACCATAACAAATTATGGATAACATTACAAAGAATGGGAATTCCAGAACACTTAATTGTGCTCATGTGGAACAGGTACATGGATAAAGAAGCAGTTATTCAAACAGATCAAGGTGATACTGTGTGGTTTAAAATTGGAAAAGGTGTGTGGCAAGGTTGTATCCTTTGATCTTACTTATTCAGTCTGTATGCTAAACAAACATTCTGAGAAGCTGGGCCATATGAGGAAAAACACAGCATCAGGATTGGGGGAAGATTCATTAACAACCTATGATATGCAGATGACATAACCTTGCTTCCTGAAAATGAAGAGGAATTGAAGCAGTTAGTGATGAAGGTCAAAGACTACAGCCTTCAGTATGGGTTACACCTGAATGTCAATAAAACAAAAATCTTCACAATTAGACCAAGAAACAGCATCACAATAAATGGAGAAAGCATTGAAGTTGTCAAGGATTTCATTTTACCTGGATCCACAATCAATTTCCATAGAAGCAGCAGTCAAAAATCAAATGATGCATTGCTTTGGGTAAATCTGCTGCAAAAAATCTCCCTAAAATTTTAAAAAGCAAAGATGTCACTTTGCTAACTAGTGTATACCTGACCCAAGCCATGGTCTTTTCAATCACCTCATATGCATGCTAAAGCTGGACAATGAAAAAGGTAGACAGAAGAATTCATACATTAGAAACGTGGTGTTGGTAAAGAATAGTGAATATACCACAGACTGTCCTCCTCCCACCCCCCCTACACACAAATGAACAGATCAGTCTTAGAAGAAATACAACTAGAATGCTCCTTAGAAGTGAGGATGGAAAGACTTCAGCTTACTTGCTTTGGACATGTCATCAGGAAAGACCAATTGCTAGAAAAAGACATTATGTTTGGTAAAGCGTCTATGAAAACTAGGGAAATCCTCAATGAGACTGATTGACACAACAGCCACAACAATGCATTCAAACATACCTATGACCATGAAGATGATACAGTCTAGGCACCATTTTGTTCTGTTATACATAAGGTCACCATGAGCTGAAGCCAACTCTATGGCAACTATATCAACAACCCTACAACTGAAACAGTATATTATTGTGAAGGATGATTCAGATTAATTGGAAATCTATGTTTTAAACTTAGGATGATGATGTTAGCTGCCTTTGAGTCAGCCCCTGACTCATGGCAACCTACGTGTTACAGAGTAGGACTGCTCCATAGGGTTTTCTTGGCTATAATCATTATGGAAGCAGTTTGCCAGGCCTTTCTTCTATGGAGCCGTTGGGTGGGTCTGAACCACCAATCTTTAGGTTAGCAGCTGATCACAAACACTTGTGCCACCCAGGCTCTACAAGCCTAACATAACTACTAAAAATGATTTAAAAAGAGGTATGAGTAATAATCTCAATAAAAGAGACAAAATGGAATCATACAGCATATGTAATAAAGGCAGAACAAAAGGAAAAAAGAAACAAAGGACAAATGGAATAAACAGCAAACAGCAAAATGGTAGATTTTAATCCACTCCTATCAATAATGACTTTAAATGTGAACAGCGTAAATATACCATTTAAAAGACTAAGATTGTCACATTAGATAAAAAAGTAGGAGCCTTTTATATGCTAAGAAACCCACCTTACATATAAACACATAGATACATTAAAAAAGTAAAGAAGATTGAGAAAGAAATGTCACACAAATAGTTGGAGTAGCTATATTAATTTCAGACAATGTAGACTTAAAAATAAGGAATCTTATTAGAAGTAGAGGGGGACATTTCATAAATGATAAAGAGGCCACTTCTCCAAGAAGAAATAACAATACTAAATGTGTACGTACCTAAAAACTGAGCATCAAAATAAATGAGCGAGGCGGCCATTTCTTTGTATGTTACTCAGAATTTTCTGTATGGAAAACTTGCGTATTCTATTATTTATTTCTTTATCTGGGCATTTATTTATACCAGTATGAGCTCAAAGTCCCAAGAGCCAGAGGTCAGATGAACAGGAGGCAGCTGCAGGATCCAGAGGGAGCAAAAAATCCAGAGCATCTGCTTATATTTGGATGCAGGCCACACCCCCAAGGAAATGCTCTTTCAACTGATTGGCTACTCACAGCAGATTCAATCATGTGAGTGCTCACATATAAATACTGAGAATCATGGCCCAGCCAAGTTGACACGTAATCTTAACCATCACAATCCCTTTGACATACCTCTGTCATTTTGTGTTTTGAGCACTTCTTTACTTTCTGGCACTACAAGATGCTCCACGCTCATCTAGTATATTTTCTGCTCCATGCCTAGAAGCAGTCATTTCTACAATGATTCCTGATTCCTTTTATTGGAGAATGGTATTAAAAACCAAGTTCTACTTAACGACAACAACAACAAAAATCTATTGATTCATGTAAAAACATAGGAGGATCTATTTTTATATGTATAGAAGCTTCATTCTAATTCACAGAGCTGTGCAACCATCAGTACTATCTAATTTTAGTTACTCCTTATGGTTGTTAGTTTTATATGTCAACTCATCTAGGCTATAGTACAGTTATATAAACAGACATTAATCTAAGTGTTGCTGAGAAAGTATTTTGTGGATGTGGTTAACATCCACAATCAACTGACTTTAAGTGGAGATTATCATCAATGATGTGAGTGGGCCCCATTCAATCTGCTGAAGGTCTTAAGAGCAAAAACTAAGATTTCTCAGAGAAGAAGAAATTCTCCCTGAAGACTACGGTATTGATTTCCTACCTGAGTTTCCAGCCTGCTGACCTGTCCTATATATTTTGTATTTGCCAGCCAATTTCTTAAAATCAATCTCTCTCTCTCTCTACCCCCTCTACCTCCCCCTGCCCCCACCCGCCAACACACACATGCATTTTGAAGTGATTCTGTTTCTCTGGAGAAACTGAATGATACAGATTTTGGTACCAGGAAGTGGGGTACTACTGTAACAAAAAATTTTAAAATGTGGAAGTGGCTTTGGAATTGGGTGATGGTAGAAAGAGGCTGGAAGAATTTTGAGGCGCATGATAGAAAAAGCCTACATTACACTGAAAAGACTACTGAGAAAAGTATAGATGTTAAAGACAATTCTGGTGAGAACTCAGAAGCAAGAATTGCAAGGAAAGCTTCTATTAGAGAATACATACATTGTCACGGACAGAACATTAGTAGAAATATGAACATTAAAGGTGTTTCTGGAAAGGTCTCAGAAAGTAATGATGAATATGTTATTAGATCCCAGAGGAAAGGCAATCTTAGTTATAAAATGTCAGAAAACTTGGCTGAATTGTGTTCTGTTGGGGTGAAAGTAGAACTTATAAGTGGTGAACTTAGACATTAGCTGAAGAGATTTGTAAGCAATGTGTGGAAGGTGTGGACTGGTTTCCCCTTAATGCTTATAATAAAATGTGAGAAGAAAGAGATAAATTGAAGAGGGAACTGTTAAGCCAAAAGGAACCAGCACTTGATGATTTGGAAAATCCTCAGCCTATCCACATATTAAACGACTCAGGAAGCACCAAAAGAAGATGGAAGGAACACACGGAGTCATTATACCAAAAAGAGTTGGTCAACTTTCAACAATTTCAGGAGGCAGCATATGATCAGGAACCTTATAGTACTGAAGGAAGAGGTCCAAGCTGCACTGAAGGCATTGGAGAAAAACCAAGCTCTGGGAATTGATGGAATACCAATTGAGATGTTATCAACAAACAGATGCAGCATTGGAAGTACTCACTCCTTTATGCCAAGAAATATGGAAGACAGCTACCTGCCCAGCCGACTGGAAGAGATCCATATTTATACCTATTCCCAAGAAAGGTGATCCAACCGAATGTGGAAATTATGGAACAATATCATTAATATCACATGCAAATAAAAATTTGCTGAAGATCATTCAAAAGCAGCTGCAGCTATACATCAACAGAGAACTGCCAGAAATTCAAGCCAGATTCATAAGAGCACATGGAACTGGGGATATCATTGTTGATGTCAGATGAATCCTGGCTGAAACAGAATACCAGAAAGATGTTTATCTGTGTTTTTATCCACTATGGGGAGGGATTCAACTGTGTGATCATACCGAAATATGGATAACAGTGCAAAAAATGAGAACACACTTAATTGTGTTCATGAAGAGCCTATACATAGATCAAAAGGCAGTCATTCAAACACAACAAAGGGATACTGTGTGGTTTAAAGTAAGGAAAAGTGTGTGTCAGGGTTGTATCCATTCACCATACTTATTCAATCTGTATGCTGTATGCAAATAATCCAACAAGCTGGACCATATGAAGAAGAATGGGGCATCAGCATTGGAGGAAGGCTTCTTAACATCCTGTGATATGCAGATGACACAACCTTGCTTGCTGAAAGTGAAGAGGACTTGAAGCACTTACTGATGAAGATCAAAGACTACAGTCTTCCGTATGCATTCCACCTCAACATGAAGAAAACAAAAACCCTCACAACTAGTCCAATAAACAACATCATGATAAATGGAGAAAAGATTAAAGTTGCCAAGGATTTCATTTTTTTTTTTTACTTTCATGAAGTTTTTAATAAGCTATCATTTTCTCACATGTACACTAGTAACCTTAAAAAGACAAATATTCACTACCAAAAGTTAAATACTGTACAGTTTATAAAAAATATAATTTTTAAGAATTTATAGAGTAATAAAGGGATGGTACTTACTTCAAATGGATTAAAGAAGAAAATTTCACTTGTTAAGAAATTTAACCAGAAAATAGAAAACTTCTAGTTTCCCTAAGCGGACACTTTTAAAAACTCTTAGTGAAGCTAGGGAGATACTATTTTAGTTCTACACTTTATCTACATAGCTTCAAAAAACCTTTAAAAAATATTTTCCAATACATACATATAAGGCTGCTAAACACAGTGCACAACTAGACTAAAAAAGGACTATACTAGAATGTCAAGTCCTGATGAATAGTGATATGTCTCATTTATCTTCTATCTCCTGTTTCTAGAATGATGCCTGGCTCAAAGTAAAAATGCTAAGCAAGAGTTGTTGCTTTTACCTGAACTGTGGCAAACATACATTTTTACCTCTGGTCAAGTGTCACTCCACAGTGAGCACTACTTTTTAAGTACCTGAGCCGCAGTCCTGGTTCTTGGCCTTAGACCTTAAATTGAGTAAGGTACGCCAATATACAAGGAGCCCTGGTGGCATAATGGTTAAATGCTAGGCTGCTAAATGAAAGGTCAGTGGTTTGAAATCACCAGTGGCTCTGCAGGAGAAAAGACCTGGTGATCTGTTCCTGTAGATTACAACCTACGAGACCCTATGGGGCAGTTCTACTCTGTCATGTGGAGTCACCACAGGTTGGAATCAACTCAACGGCACACAACAGCACGCTAATCTGCACTCATTTTTTACATCAGTCTTCCCACAGGATCCTCAGAACCAAACTGTTACTGAGCTGTGAAGCTTCTCTTACGTGGTCTGATTCTTATTTCCTGGATAACAGTTATTATCAGTGTGCAAAAGTAATGCATTTTCAGTGCAGGATAAATATGTTCATACGCATAAGAATTAAATAAATTCCTTGCTTTTCCAAGTTTTAAATAACAGATACACAGCATCTTAAATTATGACATAATTAGCAATTTTTAGACAATGAATACAGTATTACAATGTAACGTGGTAGGCTTCCATTTTAGGAAAATAACGTTTTACATGAAAAAAAGATTTATTATCATTCGTGTAAAATACAATTTAGAATAAATCTAAATGTTTAGCTTCAAAGCACTTAGAAACAAACATGGAGGTGCTTTAAGATGTACAGTCTTCATTTTGTCCAAAAAGCATATACAAAAAGCTCTCTTGCAATTTATTGATCATCACCTCGTTGCCTTAAATTTCTAGATTTTCTATTTTCAATTCTTCTCTTTTTGAAGACTGGGGCCACTCCGTCTGCCACAACTCCAAGAGAAGTGACTTTTTTCTTTAAATACTACTTTGGATTCTCCACCACCATCAGCTACTGAAGTTGATATATACTCATCAGCATTTGGAAGTTCCAAATCTACTTCCTCAGGTGACTCAACCTCTTGTTTAATTTCTTGCCATTCTCTATATGGGTTTGATTTTTTAACAGCTTTGGATTTTTCTTCCTTCGGACATGATGAATCCTTTTCTCGTAGGCTTTTTTCTTTCTGTGATTCTGGTTTAGTTCCTTCATTACTTTTATTTTTTTCCTTAAACTTTATTGTCAGCTTTTGTGTTTTTGTGGCGGGATCTCCTTCTACTTTCTGCTCTTCATCAGAATCGTTATGGGAATCTGATGGTTTGGATTCTTCTAGGCTGCCAGCTGCCTTCTCACTGATCTTACCAGAAAGCTGACTGCCAGGGTGTGGAATAAAATCTTCAGGTTTTTCCCATTTGGATTCTCCTGTTTCTGTATTATAATAATATGTATAACCATCTTCACTTACACCTTCTACCCAAACAGGCTTCACTGTCTTTTTTAAGTTTCCTTGAAATCCTTCAGGTTTCTCCCACTGAGATGCTCCTGTGATAAGATCATAATAGTAATGATAACCCTCAGAGGTTATGCCTTCTACCCATGTGCCCTTTGAAGGATCTTTTTTCTTTTTCTTCTTTTCTTTCTGCTGAGTTGATGCAGAGGTGGGTGGGGTGGTACTGGCTACTGGTGATACACTTGGTTCTGAAATGTCTGACTCTAAGCCAAGTCTTTTCAAATCCTCTTGGTATGCTTTCAGGGCAGCTGCCTCCATTGCAGCAAACTCCTTTGATGCCTTTTCTTCTTCCTTTGCCTTATCCAGGCTTTTCTGTTTAATCTCGCTGATTCTTTTTGCCACATTTTCTATATGAGTCTTTCCTCTTTCATGAAATTCAACACTAGGTCTATTGTCCGCTATCCAGCACTTGCAGTAATCACAGAATTTCTTTGGTTGTGACTTCCAATAGTCTGCCATGACTCCACCAGCCGCTCCGCACGTCGCCCCTTGGTTCGGCTCCGACTTGCGCCGTCCAGGCGGGGCCGGAGCGGGGCCAGACGGCCGCGAGGCCTACCCGAGCCTCTGATCCTGGACACCTCTCTCCTTCTCGGAGAGGAGCATTCCACGGTTCCCCAAGGATTTCATTTTAATTGTGTCCACAATCAACATCCACAGAAGCAGCAGTCAAGAAATCAAAAGACGCATTGCATTGAGCAAATTTGCTGCGAGAGACCTTGAAGTGTTAAAAAGCAAAGATGTCACCTTGAAAACTAATGTGCCCCTGACCCAAGCTATGGTGTTTTTAATTTCTTCAAATGTATGGGAAACCTGGACAATAAATAAGGAAGACCGAAGACGAATTGACGCCTTTGAATTATGGTGTTAGCAAAGGATATTGAATATACCATGGACTGCCAAAAGAACAAACAAATCTATCTTGGAAGAAGTACAGCCAGAATGCTCCTTAGAAGCAAGGACGACGGGACTTTGTCTCACATACTTTAGACATGTTATCAGGAGGGATCAGTCCGTAGAGGAGGACATCATGTTTGGTAAAGTAGAGGGTCATCGAAAAAGAGGAAGACCCTTAATGAGATGGACTGGCATAGTAGCTGCAACAGTGGGCTCAAGCATAGTGATTGTGAGGATGGTGCACGACAAGGCAGTGTTTCATTCTGTTGTACACAGTGTCACTATGAGTCAGAACTCACTTGAAGACACCTAACAATAACAACGTCCACATGTATCATTTGTTGTTGTTGTTAGATGCCATCAAGTCAGTTATGACTCATAGCGACCCTATGTACAACAGAAGGAAACACTGCCTGGTCCTGGCCATCCTCACAATCCTTACTATGCTTGAGCCCATTGTTGCAGTCTGTGTCAAGGTTTTTAAGAATTTTATATCAACAAAACACTGCCAGCTCAGACTGAAGGGGATAGAAATAAGATGAAAGGAAGAAAGACTCTGAGGGCAGAGCCATGGATGCAGAAGTAGAGGCCAGAGAGGGTGGGGCCGTTGCTGCTGAGGGCTAGGGGGTGGGCTGCACACCTAGAGGATAGAGTTTTGAGCTACAGAGGATTATTCTCAGGCCTTGAAACCAAATAGAATTTGACCTGCTGGGTTTTGAACTTGCTTGGAATCAGTGACCCCTTTATTCCTTCCAATTTCTCCCATTTGAAATGTGAATGTCTATCCCATGCCTGTCCCACCCTCCCACTTTGGAAGCAGATAACTTGTTTTCTAGTTTCTCAAGTCTGCAGACAGAGAGAAATTTTTCCCCAGGATGGATGATACCCAGAGTGTCACATATACCTGACATAGATGATGGGATTTGGAACTTTTTGAGTTGATATTCAGATGAGATTTTGGATTTAGAGTGAATGCTGGAATAGGCTGTCTTTTGGAGATGTTGGGATGAGGTGAATGTATTTTGCATGTGGTATGAACATAAAAAAAAAAAATTTTTTTTTTTTTTTTTTTATGAACATAAGTTTTGGAAGCCAGAGTGCAGACAGTACTGGGCTGAATAGCATCACTCCCAAATTCATGTTCACAGAGAACTTAGAATATGATCTTATTTGGAAATAGGGTCTCTGAAGATATAATTAGTTAAGATGAAGCTACACTGGATTAAAAAAGTGGGCCCTAAATCCAATGACGGGTGTCATAAGAAGTGGAAAGGACGCGTTAAGAGACACACAGAAGAGAAACCATGTCAAGACAGAGGCAGAGATTTGAGTGATGTTTCTACAAGCCAAGGAATGCCAAGGATTTCTGGCAATCACCAAAAGCTGGGAGGGAGGCATGGGACAGATTCTCTTTCAGAGCCTCCAGAAGGAACCAACCTTGATTTCAGAGGTCTGAAATGTAAGAGAATAACTTTCTGTTGTTTTAAGCCACCAAGTTTGTAGTAATTTGTTATGGTAGCTCTAAGAAACTAACACACTCCCCATTCCTCCTTCCCTACAATCCCCGGTAAGCACTAATCTACTTTCCGTATCTGTGGATTTCCCTATTCTGGACATTTCATATGAATGAAATCATACACTGTATTAGTTTTGTAGGGCTGCTGTGACAAAACAAAATTGGGTGGCTTATAAGAACAGATCTGGAGGCTAGGAGTCTGGATTCAAGCGCGTTGTCAAGGTCATTATCTCTTTGTCCACTCTAAGGGAACATCCATCCTTGTCTCTTCTAGCTTCTGGTAGCTCCAGGCATTTCTTGGTTTACATTTTCACGTAGCTGTCTTCTCCATGTCTTTAAGTCTCTTCTCTTTTATAAGAACAGCACTATAGTTGGATTAGGACTCACCCTACTCTGATATGACCTCATGTTAACTGATAACTCTTCATAGGTCCTCTTTCCAAACAAGGTCACATTCTCAGGTACCAGAATTCAGGACTTCAACATATTTTTGGAGGGGGCACAATTAAATCCTTAAAATATACTACGTGGCCTTTGTGACTGGCTTCTTTCACTTGGCATAGTATTTTCTAGGTTCATTTATGTTGTAGTATGTATTTGTGCTTCATTCCTTTACATATATATACACATATGTATATTACATATATAATATTTCATTGTATGGATATAGCATATTTCATTTATCCATTCATAAGTTTTTTTTTTTTTCAATTTTGGCTATTATAAACAATGCTTCTATGAACATTCATGTACAAGTTTTTGTGTGAATATGTTTACATTTCTCTTGGTCATATACCTAGGAGTGGAATTACTCAGTAATGAAATGTAAACATATTCACACAAAAACTTGTACATGAATGTTCATAGAAGCATTGTGGTGTAGTGGTTAAGAGCTCAGCTGCTAACCAAAAGGAATTACTCAGTAATTCCACTCCTAGGTA
The DNA here is from genome assembly GCF_024166365.1 of Elephas maximus indicus. Classification (NCBI taxonomy): domain Eukaryota; kingdom Metazoa; phylum Chordata; class Mammalia; order Proboscidea; family Elephantidae; genus Elephas; species Elephas maximus. The sequence goes on from NC_064835.1 coordinate 50,090,203, forward strand.
TATGACCAAGAGAAATGTAAACATATTCACACAAAAACTTGTACATGAATGTTCATAGAAGCATTGTGGTGTAGTGGTTAAGAGCTCAGCTGCTAACCAAAAGGTCAGCAGTTCAAACTCAACAGCTGCTCCTTGGAAACCGTATGGTGCATTTCTGCTCTGTCCTAAAAGGTTGGAATCGACTAGATGACAACGGGCTTTATTTTTTTTTTAATGGTAACTCTATGTTTAACATTTTGGGAAACTGTTTTCCAGGACCCCAGTCACTTTGGAAAACAGTGTTTTGACTAGATATTCTAAGTCTAAAGGTAAAATAATGACAAAACAAAACAAAAAGCCTGTACAAAAACATTCAAGGTGGTAAATGTGCTTCTCATTCTGCCTGAAGCTTTGCTTACTCTTCCCATCCACCCATGTCTTCTTTTAGTCCTTTTTCTCATCTCTTAAAAAAATCTAATGCAAACTTGTTAAAAGGATATAGTCATTTCCCTTTTCCTTTCCATTTTAAGCACTTGCTCAGCAGTGATAGGTTTCAAAGAGACATCCCTGCACACCCACTGTCCAGCTTCCCAACCTTTTTCACATTATGGCATACCTGGACAATGGTAGTATTGGCATGATGCTGTGCTATAAATGGACAAAGCTGCCTTAGCTTCATTGAGTTTTCTCAGGACTGAGGGGTAAGTTCCTTGGCACACCTACAACACATTCCTGCACCATCTGCCCTCTCACCACTTGGGAATTCTTACTCTAAATGGCCTTCTAACCAAGGTGTTCAACTGCATGATTTGGCCAGTTGAAGGTAGGCATACAGCCTGCGCATCTTCAGAAACTGAATTTGTGTATTCTTTCCTCTCTCTGCAAAGCAGATTGACTTAAATAGGGAGGAATTCCTGACCATCGTTTCATTAGGATCAAGTTATAAACAACTGACCTGGAGTTTTTGAATTAATTTCTACGGATCTTACCTTTTCTTTCATTTTTTCCACCTTATGTTTGAGCTGGGGCACTACATTGTTGGGTGGCAATCCTTTTTCCAACTGAGCCACAAATTTGGCATATTTAGTAACCTGGGAGTTTAGCATTTCTGGATCCAGGCAGTCAAATTTGGACTAAGAAAAATAAAAAATAAAAAGTTAAGACCTATGATAAAAGGTAAGCTTGAATTAGTAACCATATTTTATTTTAGTCATATTTTCCTAGTAGATAAATTGTTAATCCAGGTCATTTCTCTACTTTTGGAAATGAAATTACTAATGTTATATCAGGCACCTCCTTTTTATTCTTTCAAGGTCCTTGTCTCTCACATCATGGAATGTAATACTGCATTCCCTGTAGTTTAATCCTGATGCCCAACACTCTTAAAGTCTTCTAAGGGGACAACTAATTTTCACTTTAGCTAGGTAGAAATTTCTAATCCAGTAGTCTCCTTTTATTTGATTATGTACACCTTTAATACAAATCTTTTAAAGATGTCCCCCAACATATGCTTAGATTTCTATAAATGTATCTATCAATTATATAAACATTTTGTTGTTAGTTGCCAATGAATCAATTCCAACCATGGTGACTCCATGTGTTATAGAGTAACACTGCTCCATAGGGCTTTCAAGGCTGTGACCTTTCGGAAGCAGATCGCCAGGGCTGTCTTCCAAAGTGCCTCTGGGTGGGTGTCGACCACCAACCTTTTTACTAGGTGCACGTACATATTGACATATCAGAAAGTCATATGAACTTACGGCAATAGGAAATTTGCCAACCTGAATTTTTTCTTTATTTTCCTAGATTCAACATTTTCCTTGTGCCCCTATTATGTCTTCTTGTGCATCTCCTATGGCGAATGCACTTCAGTTTGGAAGTCACCGCTCTAATCTACAGCAGTAATCAGAAAACTCTCTAAGATTCTTCCTTGCTTTCCAGGAGCATTTGCTACTTCTGAGATAAGTCACAAATGACTTAGGAGAAAGCCCTTAAAATCCTCTAGTCCCACCAAAAAATAAATTCCATAAGGGTTTGAACTTTGTTCTTTTTATTCTCCAGTGGTATCCCTGGCCCTAGAACATTACCAGGGAATTTCTGTGTCACTGCCATGTTTACCAGCTATCAGACTTCTAAAGTTATGTGCAAAACAATGTGAAGTTGATGATATTTCCAACATGCCCATATTATACCTGAAAGTATGAGTGGCATCCTGTTTTATCTCCTACAGGGTTGGCCCTAATTAAGGTTTGAATATAAGGGTCGACCCTAGAAATCAAACTCTATGGTGGCTGTTGGTGCTGTCCTCCCTAATTAAGCAAATTTATTATTGAGTTCTCAAGGAAAGATCATAGATCTCATCACTCTAATTATATTCTGTTGCAGTGAACTAACTGGTCTCTTTTATAAATGACAGCAAGAACAGACACCTAAGGTGTGTGGCTCACAAATAGAATTCTACAATCCTCAAGAATCCTTGGGTGTATCATGAGAACACTGTGTTAAAAAACCACCAAGTAGTTAAATGTCTGTCACGCAGTGAGGTCCTCTGATGCTTCCCTCATTTAGCCTTATCAAATGGAGGCACTGAGAAGCCTGCCTTATAATAATGCATTCTGCTCTGGAGTAGTGACAGAAGGACCTTGGTGCATTTCACTGAAAAGCTGATAGTAATTCCTATAAAATTGTAACATAGTATGTTTTACTGAAATTAGGCATATACCAAATTGTTAAAAGTTATAATTTATATTATTAGGATTTTGATTTTAGTGAATACAAAAATGATTTAAGAACTGAGATCTTTTTTCTACCTTTAACCATTCTTGTTGGAGTTTATCCCATTCAGAGAAAGAATCCCACAGCAATTGTTTGAGCTTCAATTCAGCACAAACTTCCTCCAAAGCCTCAAACTTGGATACTTCTACCTTTAAAAATATAATAAGCAAAATACATTATTTAATTTTCAGATATAAAGACCTTATGTTATCCTCCCATTAGTAATTCTTGATCAGTGACTACTTGGTAGAATATTTATCCTAAGTGGGGAAAGAAAAAGAGAGATAGAAGCAAATGAGGGGTGGGACCCTACGTATAATTTCTTTTGGAGTGAAAAAATATAGCTCCTTATTTTAAGAACTTAAATATTCTCCAAAGACATAACTAATATAAGCATATTATGTGAATTCTACCTCAATTTGGCACACTCGTGTACATATAGGCCTAGTCTATTTTGGAAAACAGGTAAGTCTTCAGAGGCATGATTTCCTTTAGGGCTTGTACGCTAAATGCTGGAAGAGGGCGAAGATGTTTGTGTGGTAGCTAGCGATGGTAGTGAGGCTGGAGATGTTATGATGGAAAGGGTAGCCTGGTTTTATATCTCTTCCTAATCCCACGGACTGTATCCGAACCTTGTGGAGAGAAAGGTTACAATCTAAAAAAGCCATTTTTCCTGAGAAGATTTGAAGACTGCCTTAGCTGGGTGAGGAAACCTCTGGGAAGTTGGTTGCACAGAATTGTGAGGCCTGTGATACATTAGGGTTTTGACATTTTAGCCCTAAGTCTTCCCTCGAGAGTTAGACATGATTCCATGGACTCTGGACCTACTGGGCTTCTATTCTATCCCGCTAACAGCTTGGAGCTACAGAAGGAAAGCTGCATCTGAGATGATCATAAAAGAATCAGTCAAGTACAGACATGGAGTGCAGAAGACAGGGGGACACATTTCTTCTGTTTCAGGCTCTGGGTAAAGCAACACTATTCCTTCTGATCCATGAAGTGCCCACCTGTTAGCTGTAAATTTTCATCAAACAGTTTTTCCTCCATACCCTTCCTACTGCACACCTTCCTGTCTTGTAAGTCAACTAACTCAGCCTGGGAACAGTTTGCACCCTGTTTCTCTGGCACACAACCTTCTGCCTCATTGTACCAGCTGCACTGCCTTGTGTGAACTCATTATTCTGCAGATTTCTCTTCCAAGCCCTGGGATTTCAAGTGGACAGCTCCTCAAGCACTCGGGCCATCCAGCTGGGGTTCTGGGAGAGATTGGTACATTCCCATACCACATTCAGACATGCTCTGAGGCTTTTGGGTAAACCAACAACACCTCCCTCATTGCTGGTGGGCTCCCTGGCTTTAAGCCTAGGAATATTCTCTTTTTTTATTAGTCTCTAAAAGTGGTCCAGAACACCTGCATCCCTCCCCACTTTCTCCTCATTTTTATAAGGCACATCTTTCAGTCTGTCCAACCTGCCCTTTTGGCCCACCTATCCCCTGGCTTAGCTGAAGATCTCCTCCTTCCATCAAACTGGTACACCAAACCTGAGTAAATCATGCGCTATTCATGGACTCATGGCACACACATGAATCTTATATAAGAGAGAACAGAGGGGCTTTAACTGACCACATTTAAAAATTCACATACATTTTAATGTGGAAACTACAATGCATGATCTGAGAGTTTTCAATAAATCGCAACTACTATTTAATAAGAAGTATGCACTTTTTTATGCACTAATTTTTTTTTTTAATCACTAAACATTTCAAAGGCAGGAAAAAAAATTTTTAAAGGCAGGGAACACATCAAATATTGTGTTTCAGACTGTCCCTAGCCCAGTGGCTAGCACACGGTGTCCAGCAGTGGATGTCTACAGTCACTGTGCTGAAAGTACATGGATTCCACTTTCCATGCACACATTTTAAAAATCTGTAGGGCTGCCGTTACCTTAAAATTCTTCTGATAGGATTTGTATTGAAACGCACGTTTTTGTAGATCATCTACAACTAATTGCAGATCGTTCAACATGACCTTTATTTTGGACTGGTCAGCCGTAATATCCAAAATCTGTGGATCCTGTAAAATTAAAATAGTCTTTGGTTAGGAATTCCTACTTTTTGATGTAGACTAATTAGACTAAATGAATTAAACAATTTCAAAAAAATATTTTCTCCAATTCTCTTTCCACTTAAAAAAAAATATGTTAACATGTTTGCTTCTCCTGAACTTTAAAGCAGTGTATGCCATAAAAAATACATAAATGTATGCAGAAGTGACATGGAGATAACAAGGTTTTTAAACGGTACCTAATGTGTTTTCTCTCATCTGCTTTCATCTCCTGCACTTCTTCAACCAGTGTGACTTCACAGAAGGAGAGGTGAATGTAATAGGGAAGAGAAGGAAGAGGATAGGATATACGGAAAATTTCCATTTTACAAAAAGGGGAAGCAGAAAGTCTTTTGAATTCTGAGAGGGAGGAAAAGAGAAAACAAAGAATAAACAGCCAGACATAAGTTTTCTGGATGACCTGATGGGATTGAAACTTCAGTGAATGAGAATGGAATGGTTCAGCAGGAAAGTAGAAACACCTAACTATGTTTGGGAGAATCTGACAAAATGGGAGCAATCAGACCATTATAGCCATAGCTTGGGGAGGCCAATTGTTCCAGCTCTGGTTCAGCATGGCCCTGCATTCAAAATGGCAATAGGCTCTAGATGATTCTGGCACAAGGAACTGCAGAGAGAATATGGGAGTGTGCATGTGTGTGTGTGTATACATACCTAAGACTAGAAGAGGTGAAAAGCCCCAGGCCACGTGCTACTACAAGCTATTGGCAGGATACTACAAGCTATTGGCGCCAAGCTAGCATGGTGCCTAAAGAACCAGGAAGGACCCTTAGTGAACAATGACCTGGGCACCCAGATACGGACCAGCCAAACTGCATTGGAGGTCGCTCTGGCCCTGAGGGCAGCAAGAGGACCACATACCCCTTCCCTCCATCCACCATGAGGCAATGCAACCTACCCGTAATGGGGCAGGAATGGGAGGGTTGGTGGCAAAGGTGGTCAGGTCTCTTAAGGGCAAAGAAATGCCTGATAGGGAGTTTAAATTTTGAATGGAATTAAAAACTATCCAAAAGAGACCAAGTTAGAATGAAAGAGACATTTTCTGAAATGAACTCAGTTGTTATCAATTGTCAAATTTAGGTTTTTCTCTGCTACTCCCTTTATCAGCAGGCGCTGGGTCTTAACAGCAAGATGGTATAATTTATGCAAAGAATGAAGTTGCAGTTCTTTGCTTAAGGATGATGGTAAATTTATTCCAAATCCTCTGTGGAAGTACTTGTCATCTCACCACATAGAGCGAACCCGCTATTATTTTTGTATATCTGCATCATGCTTTTTACAATACACCATTACACATAAAGCATGTGCTGGTACTTTATGCCTTCTCTAGCAATCTAGCTATACACATATACATTATTCTTAAACAAAAAATAATTAGTCACAATTTCTAATGTCTGCTGTGTATCTAATACAGTATATAGTGCAGCAGTTAATAGCGGACTATTAATCACTGGAAACCCTGGTGGTGCAGTAGTTAAGTGCTACAGCTGCTAACCAAAAGGTCAGCAGTTCGATTCCACCAGGTGCTCCTTGGAACTCTGTGGGGCAGTTCTACTCTGTCCTATAGGGTCACTATGAGTTGGAATCGACTCGACGGCAGCGGGTTATTAATTGCTAGACACAGACTTCCAAAGCTTGAATCCTGGCTCCTCCATTTATTACCTGTGTGATGCCGGGCAAGTTACTTAACCTTCCTGTACTTTAGTTTCCTTCTCTACAAAGTGTGAATGACAAGACTCATAGGTGTTCTGAGAATTAAATGAGTTCAAACATGCAAATATGCACAAGAATGTTCCTAGAAGCATTCTTTATAACTGCCCCAAACTGTAAACAATCCCATTGCCCATCAACCTTGGAATGGATTAGTACATTGTGGCATAAAATGAAATACTATACAGCAATAAAAAGGATAAGTTACATATATCCACACGTGGTGACAAGGATGAAGCTTAGGAATATGAAAAACAAAATAAAGGACACAGTGTATCATTCTATTTCGCTGAAGTTCAATAACAGGCAGAACTAATTTATGGTATTGGAATTTAGGATAGTGGCTGCCTTTGGAGAAGAGGGAAGGATTAATGATTAGAGGGAACACTAAGGGACTTCTGTCGCTGTGTGCCGTCAGTCGATTCTGACTCATAGGGCCTGGTATGACAGCAGAACTTCCCCTGGTTTCCTAGGCTGTAATCTTTATGGGAGCAGATCACCGAGTCTTTTCTCAGAGAGCTGCTATTGGATTTCAACCGCTGAACTTTCAGTTAGTTCCCAGCTGAGCACTTAAACCACTGTGTCACTGGGTGACTTCTAGGGTACCAGTAATGCTCTAGTTCTTGACCTGAGTAGTAGGTATGTGGATTTGTTCACTTTCTGATAATTCATTGAGTTGTAGAATTAGGTACAGTTATGTAGAGTTTTCTCTGTGAGAAAATAAAAAAATAATACAAAAGTGAAATCAACGCCAAGTCGTTAGAACAATACTTGACACAGTAAGCCCCCAAGAAATGTTGGTTATCACGTTTGCATGTCAACACAGAGAAATATGTATTGTACTTTTTAATATCTGCATTATATTCCTTTGAATGGATGTGCTCTAACACATTTTATTAATCTTCTGCTGACGGACATTGAGTTTGTTTCCAATTTTTCTACTTGATTATAAATTTACGTAGTTTTATAGTTCTCCAGTAAGATTTAATGTTAATAGTAAAATAACAGATGATTACAAAATCATACTTGCATGTATGTTGCAGGTAAGAATCACTCAGACATCTATTCTAAAGTCTTTAAAAAATTTCCCCTGTGTCTTTTGTACAATAAAACTGGTACAGATCAACCAAATATTCTTCATTACCATTTATCAATTTATACTCTGCCTCTTTCCAAAGGAGAATTTTCTAATATTGCAGCTAAGCAAACTTTAAAATTGTGACAGTAGCTGTAAAGTGTGCTGGCAAGTTGTAAACATATTAATTTCAAAATAATAAATACAATCCACTAGGAATATAATTCAATGTTACATGTGTACTTTACTTGCAATGGTCTGAAATCTATTCTGTACTTAGAGATTCAAAAACCCTTCCAATTATCAATAGCAGCTCAAAGACACTGTTAATTGGTTAGAATGAAACCATAAAAACAAAAGCTAAATCAGATTAAAAATAAAATATGCTCCTTAAAAGGTTTAAGTGAAACATAACAGTAAAACTTTACCCAGTTTTTTTTTTTTTTAAGTCCTGCTTTAGCTTACCTGTGCTTGCAGCTTTACTTCGTTCACTTCATTGGTAAGCTCTTCAAGATCCCTACCCAAATGCAGACAAAATTGCTTGATGCTTGTATCTCTATCGCCCACTGATTTATCAATGGCATTTCGAACAGCAACGATGGATGGCTTCATAGTTGCAAAAACAGCAAAGTCTTCAGGAGGCGTAGGGACCTGATATTGCTCAATAAGCTTGTACATTTGAATCACTACGTTAGCTTCTTCTTCGAGGCTTTCAATCTAAATAGAAACATTGGTTGCTTGTTAAATGCAACAGAGCCCTATTACACCCTTTATGTTTTTTGTTTGGCTTTTGTTTTTTTAACTGGAAAAGCTCACTGTGCACCGTGAACATTAGTAAATGTGAAAAGTGAGCACCTGAGGAGGGCGTGTAACTTTACAATCAAAGTGGCTGAAGCCGCTGGATGCTAAGTACAGCACGATACAGGTTATCAGGCTCAGGAGGTGAGGTGTTCAGAGCTCAGCACAGTTAGTGTTACGCTTATGTTTATTTTCTCCCTCTCTGTCTGTTTTTGCTCTCTGGTAGGATTAAACAGTGCCAATACTGAGAATTTTCAGAGACAAGGGCTGGGAGGATAAGAGGGGCTGTGGTTCAGCTGTAACATCTGCGCCTCGGGGCATGTGCTGAGCAGTGACGGTCCCACAGCAGCCCCAGGTGTGGGCAGGCCGTGGGCCTCGCTGCATAGCGAAGAACCCAGACCTATGGTTCTTTCAGAGAATCTGCAGCTTCCCAGTATCCTTTCATAAATTCTTTTACTATATCCAACTGACTTCTAAACATCTTCGCTTTGATGAATGCTTACAGTGGACAGTGTATTTGTTGTCTCTCCTTATTTTCTGTCAACTGACTCCCTAATTTGGAGGGACATCCCACTGCCACATGTTAGAGAGGGAGGGGCTGTGTGTGTACAACTTGATCAAGCTTCCTGGTCATAAGCTGAACCAAGCAGCATCAAACCGGGACCTGGATGACCCAGCTCAGTCCTGATTTCTCTCTGACACTGAGAAAAGCTAGCCTCTGCAGCTGTTGGCAGAGGTCCTTTGCTTTCCTGTGCAAACAAAACGCAGGTTCTCAACGTGAGAACATACCCGCAGAGAGGCTTTCAGGAAAATGGTTTTCCATCTCTAGCTTGCCTGACAATCATCTGGAAAGCTTACTAAACACAGACTGCTCAGCTCCTCCCCAGTTTCTGATTCTGCAGGTCACAAGTGCCCAGGTGATGCCAATGCTGCTGGTTTGGGACCACTCTTTGAGAACTACTGTTCTAGAGAAGAGCAGAGATGAGAGATAGAGAGGCGTTTTTGGTTTCCTTATGCTCCTCTCGTCCCTGGTTCCTGTTCTTTTTAAGACCTGGCTGTATCCATGCCTTTGAATTCCAGATATCCCTGTAACTTTAGACTAAATCTACTCATTTTTCTAAGCTAGCTACGTGAGTTACTGCTACTTTCAATCAAAAGTATCCTAACATCTCAAATAAAATTATAAAGGGAATTAATGCTCTCTCCATAAAGATCTGTTCATCTTCCTATATTTTCTGTAACTGGGGTATGTGGATGTCCAGGTTTCTCTGGAAGTGTCCTGGTTTATACTTATCGTCCTGGTATAATGATTAAGAGCACACCTCTTTCACTCTCAAAAATATCCTGGTCAGATGAGGAATTATGTGGCCTGCCCTTCCTATACTGGTTAATGGTACCGCTATCTATCCATCCCTTTTAGAAAGATACCTGTCTTAGTTATTCCAGTGCTGCTACAACAGAAATACCACAAGTGGATGGCTTTAACAAACGGAAGTTCATTCCCTCACAGTTTAGGAAGCTGGAAGTCTGAATTCAGGGGACCACTTCCAGGGGAAGCCTTTCTCTCTGTTGGGCTTTGGGGGAAAGTCCTTGTCGTCAATCTTTCCCTAGTGTAGGAGCTTCTCAATGCAGGGACCCTGGGTTCAAAGGACATGCTCTGCTCCAGGCTCTGCTTTCTTGGTGGTAGGAGGTCCCCCGTCTCTCTGCTTGAGTCTCTATTTTACATCTCAAAAGAAATTGACTCAATATGCAACCTAATCTTGTAGATTGAGTCCTGCCATATTAACATAACTGCCTCTAATCCTGCCTCATTAACATCATAGAGGTAGGATTTACAACATATAGGAAAATCACATCAGATGACCAAATGGTGGACAATCACACAATATTGGGAATGAGGGCCCAGCCAAGCCAACATGAACTTTGGGGGACACAATTCAATCTGTAACAACACGGAAGAGTCATCTTGGACTCCTCTTGCTGATCCCTCATTCAGTTGCCTGCTAAATCCTTCAAATTTTACTTACTTAATATCTCTATAATCCATTCCCTCTCTCCTGTCCTGGACAATACTGCTTTAATCACCATTAATCAGCTTTCTCCATCAAGCACCCTTTCTCCCTAGCACACCAAGCACCATGTCCTGCTGCCTCAAGTCTTTGCACATGGTTTTCCTTCTCCCTGGAACGCCTACCCGAATGTTTGGATGTACCTCACAGCATGACTTAAATACTCCACCCTCTGCAATGCCTGCTGTGGCCCACGGGCAAGGCTCACCACAAACGCCCTAGAGTCCTACCACAGAATCTTACACCTACCCCATTATTGTACCAATCACATTCTAATAACTGTCTGCTTTCATTCTAGACAATAAAAAAAATAAATAAAGAAGCTCCTGGAAAACAGGTTTACTCGTTGTTGTAATCCTTGCTTAGTGGGTGCTCATTAAGCTTGCTGAATTACTGGTTGAAGTTCCAAGATGAGCTGCTTATATGTGCAGAGCATCTCCTTAGGGAAGCTGCTTCCCCAACACACCACCCAGCAATGCACAGACAATGTCTTGGACACAGTCTGGGTTTTCTGCATGGCACACTGACTCTCTTGTTCTGGAACCACAAGGTGACAGCAGTCTACCCTTCACAACCATTGTATACAATGTGATCTCACCTTCCTGTCATAGTTTACAGGACAGGAGATGGTATCTGAATTCATTTACTAGACATTTAGAATTGATATTGGGAGAAAGAGATTCTGTCTCAGTGGCTGGCTAGACTTGCAATGTCTAGCTGCTGGTGGCCATGTCTCTGCTGTTAGATGAAGCAGCAGAAACAGCTTGTCTGCAGAGGGACAGGATAGGAGCAAAGCAGACAGAGAGATGCAGAGAGGAGAGACTGAAAGAGAGCACTACCTGAGTTTCCTACAGCCTCCCCATTCCTGGTTCTAGTCAGTTCCAAAGCCTAGTTATATTCTTGGCTGGGGAGTCCATGAAACACCCTTAAACCTTTAATTAGGGTCTCCATTTTAGCTTAAGCTAGCTAAAGTGAGTTTAGCTTATTTGTCCAAAGAAGCTTAATAAATACAAATAATAATAAGCGTTTGACATCTTTAGAGTCCTGAGGTGACGTATAAGCAAACCTGAGAAAAATCTATAATTATCTGTAAAATTGTTACTTTTGTAGGCATTTGAAATAATCTTCATTATTAACTCTGTTAACAATATATGAGACTATTCAGTTGTTAATGATTTGTTTCGTTCAGTTTGTATTCTTTTTATTTTGCAACATTTCTTCAATTTCCAGGTATTTAAGAAAACAATTTATGTCAATTTCTAATGTTGATGCCAGACTGATATGAGTGAAAGCTTATGAATAACTGACTACTGAAGTCAAATGCTAGGTTGCCTGCCACAGGGAAGACCCTGAGAGGAGGAAACCAAGAGTTCCCAGAGAGAAAGAAGCAAGGGAGACAAAGGAGTGAATGACAGAGAGTGTATGTGAGAGACAGAAAGAGAGAATGTGTGTGTGTGAGTGACAAAGAGAGAGAGAGAGAGACACCTTACCACACCATTTACATCATTTGAATCCTTGAATCTACTGTTCTCTCCCCAACAACTTCTCCACTTAAGGCAGTTTGAGTTGGGTTTCTTTCATTTGTAAGAGAAAGGATCTTGACTACTACACGGATAAAGACTGAGGGCCAAAGACATCCATTATAACTAATATCTAGATCCCAATTTTATTATCATTTACTACAAATAAGAAATACAATGAACTGTAGTTGAGGGCATGGGCTTTGTGGTCAAGGAGATCTCCCTTTAAATCCCATCTCCACCTCATACGAGCTCTGTGATCTTGGGCAACATAACCTGTTTTAGTCCTTGTTTCCTCATCTGTAGAATGAGGATAAATATCATCCATACTCCTCAAATTTTTGTGAAGATTAAAAAATGTAATGCCTGTCAAAAATTTAGTACAGCTCCTGACTTGTACTAAGTTTGATGAATGTTAGCTGTCGTTATTCTGTGACACAGGGTATCTGCTAACTTGGTTTGAAAACGTTTCTGACATCTTGGCAGCCATTTCCTAATCTTCAGTCCCTCACTCTTTCTTGCCATATCTCTCCCTTACCTAGTACTACACCTGGAAATTTGAGTTACATAGTATCATCAACTCACTCTTTCCTGAATTTCATCAAGAAACACTAAGCTGTTGACATATTCTATGGTGGTCGTTGGAACAAACTCCAGTTTATACTCTGCATCTTGTGCCTCAGAAATAATGGCATCCACTTTTTTCTTGCTTTGACGAGGAAGCATAAAATTGAGCACCTATGGAAGAAAAAAACAACAACATGGTTTATAAATACTTGAATATTTCCGTTTTAGTATATATTTTATATACATCCTCATTAGACATTTTTTAAATCAGCAGGCACTGGAAGTAGCAGTGTATATTAAGGGATTTTTTTTTTTCTCATTAAATCACTGCTAGTCAAATGCACCGATAGCGCGTGGTCCCCAGAACAAACAGGATAGGCTGCACAGCTTACTAACATTTGCCTTAATGCCCTCTGTCTTGTAAGTATCCTTCCTGCTTCTTGGACCCTACATATGTACACTGTGGGGGCTCCCCAGCATTCGTTCCACTCCTGCCTTGTTGGGTGGTAGCCACGTGGTTTGAGGGAAATTGACCTCAATTTCTAAGGATGGAGTCTGACTGATCTCTAGGCAAATATGAGCATGCTATCCTCATGTCCTAAACATAAGCATGGTTTAGGGTGGACCTCTGACCTTAGTTAGTCCAACCAGATAGATGTCCAAGGCTTTTGTTTAACTCTGAAGGAGAGTTGTGTGTTCAGAACCCCAATCTCTCTTTCTTTCTCTCTCTGTTTATGAACAAGGGTATAATTAGACTAGGGAGGTGTTTGTGTGTGCATCATTATGAATTAATGTCTCTCAGCTCCAAATCCACTTTTCATGGCCTGTTCTACTCATCAAAACCCATTGCCCTCAAGTCATTCTGACTCATAGCACCCCTATAGGACAGTAGAACTGCCCCAAAGGGTTTCCAAGGAACAGCTGTCAAATGTTCATGGACTGCCAAAAGAATGAACAAATCTGTCTTGGGAGAAGTATAATCAGAACACTCCTTAGAAGCAAGAAGCAAGGATGGCGAGTCTGCGTCTTACATACTTTGGACATGTTTTCAGGAGGGACCAGTTCCTGGAGAAGGACATCATGCTTGGCAAAGCACAGGGTCCTCGGAAAAGAGGAAGACCCTCCACGAGGTGGACTGACACAGTGGCTACAACGAGTTCAAACACAACAACGATTGTAAGGATGGCACCGGACTGGGCAGTGTTTCGTTCCATCGTGCATACATCATCTTTATGTGTGATGTCCTTGATGTCATTCCACAACTGGTCTGGTCTTGGGTCACTAGTGCTCAGTGCGTCAAATCTGTTCTTCAGATGGTCTCTAAATTCAGGTGGGATATACTCAAGGTCATATTTTGGCTCTTGTGGACTTGCTCTGATTTTCTTCAGTTTCAGCTTGAACTTGCGTATGAGCAATTGATGGTCTGTTCCACAGTTGGCCCCTGGCCTTGTTCTGACTGATGACATTGAGCTTTTCAATTGTCTCTTTCCACAGATGTAGTCACTTTGATTCCTGTGTGTTCCATCTGGAGAGGCCCACCTGTATAGTTGCTATTTATGTTGGTGAAAGAAGGTATGTGCAATGAAGAAGTCATTGGTCTTGCAGAATTCTATCATTCAATCTCCAGCATTGTTTCTATTACCAAGGCCATATTTTCCAACTACCTATCCTTCTTTGTTTCCAACTTTCACGTTCCAATCGCCAGTAATTATCAATGAACCTTGACTGCATGTTCAATCAATTTCAGACTGCAGCAGCCGATAAAAATCTTCTATTTCTTCATCTTTGGCCTTAGCGGTTGGTGAGCAAATTTGAATAATAGTCGTATTAACTTGTCTTCCTTGTACACGTATGGATATTATCCTGTCACTGACAGCATTGTACTTCAGGATAGATGTTGAAATGTTCTTTTTTTTTTTTTTAAATTAACTTTTATTAAGCTTCAGGTGAACATTTACAAATCCAATCAGTCTGTCACATGTAAGTTTACATACATCTTACTCCCTTCTCCCACTTGCTCTCCCCCATTGAGTCAGCCCTTTCAGTCTCTCGTTTCGTGCCAATTTTGCCAGCTTCCCTCTCTCTCTATCTTCCCATCCCCCCTCCAGTCAAGAGTTGCCAACACACTCTCAAGTGTCCACCTGATTTAATTAGCTCACTCTTCATCAGCATCTCTCTCCCCCCTGCTGACCAGTCCCTTTCATGTCTGATGAGTTGTCTTCGGGGATGGTTCCTGTCCTGTGCCAACAGAAGGTCTGGGGAGCATTGCCGCCGGGATTCCTCTAGTCGCAGTCAGACCATTAAGTATGGTCTTTTTATGAGAATTTGGGGTCTGCATCCCACTGATCTCCTGCTCCCTCAGGAGTTCTCTGTTGTGCTCCCTGACAGGGCAGTCATCGATTGTGGCCAGGCACCAACTAGTTCTTCTGGTCTCAGGATGATGTAGGTCTCTGGTTCATGTGGCCCTTTCTGTCTCTTGGGTTCTTAGTTGTCATGTGACCATGGTGTTCTTCATTTTCCTTTGCTCCAGGTGGGTTGAGACCAATTTATGCATCTTAGATGGCCGCTTGTTAGCATTTAAGACCCCAGACGCCACATTTCAAAGTGGGATGCAGAATGTTTTCATAATAGAATTATTTTGCCAATTGACTTAGAAGTCCCCTCAAACCATGTTCCCCAGACCCCCGCCCCTGCTCTGCTGACCTTTGAAGCATTCATTTTATCCCGGAAAGCTCTTTGCTTTTAGTCCAGTTCAATTGGGCTGACCTTCCATGTATTGAGTGTTGTCTTTCCCTTCACCCAAAGCAGTTCTCATCTACTGATTGATCAATAAAAAACCCTCTCCCTCCCTCCCTCCCTCCCCCCTTCGTAACCACAAAAGTATGTGTTCTTCTCAGTTTTTACTATTTCTCAAGATCTTATAATAGTGGTCTTATACAATATTTGTCCTTTTGCCTCTGACTCATTTCGCTCAGCATAATGCCTTCCAGATTCCTCCATGTTATGAAATGTTTCAGAGATTCGTCACTGTTCTTTATCGATGCGTAGTATTCCATTGTGTGAATATACCACAATTTATTTACCCATTCATCCGTTGATGGACACCTTGGTTGCTTCCAACTTTTTGCTATTGTAAACAGAGCTGCAATAAACATGGGTGTGCATATATCTGTTTGTGTGAAGGCTCTTGTATTTCTAGGGTATATTACGAGGAGTGGGATTTCTGGGTTGTATGGTAGTTCTATTTCTAACTGTTTAAGATAATGCCAGATGGATTTCCAAAGTGGTTGTACCATTTTACATTCCCACCAGCAGTGTATGAGAGTTCCAATCTCTCTGCAGCCTCTCCAACATTTATTATTTTGTGTTTTTTGGATTAATGCCATTCTAGTTGGTGTGAGATGGAATCTCATCGTAGTTTTAATTTGCATTTCTCTAATGGCTAACGATCGGGAGCATTTTCTCACGTATCTGTTGGCTGCCTGAATATCTTCTTTAGTGAAATGTGTGTTCATATCCTTTGCCCACTTCTTGATTGGGTTGTTTGTCTTTTTGTGGTTGAGTTTTGACAGAATCATGTAGATTTTAGAGATCAGGCGCTGGTCGGAGATGTCGTAGCTGAAAATTCTTTCCCAGTCAGTAGGTGGTCTTTTTACTCTTTTGGTGAAGTCTTTAGATGAGCATAGGTGTTTGATTTTTAGGAGCTCCCAGTTATCTGGTTTCTCTTCATCATTTTTGGTAATGTTTTGTATTCTGTTTATGCCTTGTATTAGGGCTCCTAGGGTTGTCCCTATTTTTTCTTCCATGATCTTTATCATTTTAGTCTTTATGTTTAGGTCTTTGATCCACTTGGAGTTAGTTTTTGTGCATGGTGTGAGGTATGGGTCCTGTTTCATTTTTTTACAAATGGATATCCAGTTATGCCAGCACCATTTGTTAAAAAGACTATCTTTTCCCCAATTAACTGACACTGGTCCTTTGTCAAATATCAGTTGCTCATACGTGGATGGATCTATGTCTGGGTTCTCAATTCTGTTCCATTGGTCTATGTGCCTGTTGTTGCACCAGTACCAGGCTGTTTTGACTACTGTGGCTGTATAATAGGTTCTGAAATCAGGTAGAGTGAGGCCTCCCACTTTCTTCTTCTTTTTCAATAATGCTTTGCTTATCCGGGGGATCTTTCCCTTCCATATGAAATTGGTGATGTGTTTCTCTATCCCCTTAAAATATGACATTGGAATTTGGATCGGAAGTGTGTTATATGCATAGATGGCTTTTGGTAGAATAGACATTTTCACTATGTTAAGTCTTCCTATCCATGAGCAGGGTATGTTTTTCCACTTAAGTATGTCCTTTTGAATTTCTTGTAGTAGAGCTTTGTAGTTTTCTTTGTATAGGTCTTTTACATCCTTGGTAAGATTTATTCCTAAGTATTTTATCTTCTTGGGGGCTACTGTGAATGGTATTGATTTGGTTATTTCCTCTTCGATGTTCTTTTTGTTGATGTAGAGGAATCCAAGTGATTTTTGTATGTTTATTTTATAACCTGAGACTCTTCCAAACTCTTCTATTAGTTTCAGTCGTTTTCTGGAGGATTCCTTAGGGTTTTCCGTGTATACGATCATGTCATCTGCAAATAGTGATAGCTTTACTTCCTCCTTGCCAATCCGGATACCCTTTATTTCTTTGTCTAGCCTAATTGCCCTGGCTAGGACTTCAAGTACGATGTTGAATAAGAGTGGTGATAAAGGGCATCCTTGTCTGGTTCCCGTTTTCAAGGGAAATGCTTTCAGGTTCTCTCCATTTAGAGTGATATTGGCTGTTGGCTTTGCATAGATGCCCTTTATTATGTTGAGGAATTTTCCTTCAATTCCTATTTTGGTAAGAGTTTTTATCATAAATGGGTGTTGAACTTTGTCAAATGCCTTTTCTGCATCAATTGATAAGATCATGTGGTTTTTATCTTTTGTTTTATTTATGTGATGGATTACATTAATGGTTTTTCTGATATTAAACCAGCCTTGCATACCCGGTATAAATCCCACTTGATCAGGGTGAATTATTTTTTTGATGTGTTGTTGGATTCTATTGGCTAGAATTTTGTTGAGGATTTTTGCATCTATGTTCATGAGGGATATAGGTCTATAATTTTCTTTTTTTGTAATGTCTTTACTTGGTTTTGGTATCAGGGAGATGGTAGCTTCATAGAATGAGTTGGGGAGTATTCCGTCTTTTTCTATGCTTTGAAATACCTTCAGTAGTAGTGGTGTTAAGTCTTCTCTGAAGGTTTGGTAAAACTCTGCAGTGAAGCCGTCTGGGCCAGGACTTTTTTTTGTTGGAAGTTTTTTGATCACCGTTTCAATCTCTTTTTTTGTTATGGGTCTATTTAGTTGTTCTACTTCTGAATGTGTTAGTTTAGGTAGGTAGTGTTTTTCCAAGAATTCATCCATTTCTTCTAGGTTTTCAAATTTGTTAGAGTACAATTTTTCGTAGTAATCTGAAATGATTCTTTTAATTTCATTTGGTTCTGTTGTGATGTGGTCCTTCTCGTTTCTTATTCAGGTTGTTTCCTTTCCTGTATTTCTTTAGTCAGTCTAGCCAGTGGTTTATCAATTTTGTTAATTTTTTCAAAGAACCAGCTTTTGGCTTTGTTAATTCTTTCAATTGTTTTTCTGTTCTCTAATTCATTTAGTTCAGCTCTAATTTTTATTATTTGTTTTCTTCTGGTGCCTGATGGGTTCTTTTGTTGCTCACTTTCTATTTGTTCAAGTTGTAGGGACAGTTCTCTGATTTTGGCTCTTTCTTCTTTTTGTATGTGTGCATTTATTGATATAAATTGGCCTCTGAGCACTGCTTTTGCTGTGTCCCAGAGGTTTTGATAGGAAGTATTTTCATTCTCGTTCCATTCTATGAATTTCCTTATTCCCTCCTTGATGTCTTCTATAACCCTGTCTTTTTTCAGGAGGGTATTGTTCATATTCCAAGTATTTGATTTCTTTTCCTTAGTTTTTCTGTTATTGATTTCTAGTTTCATTGCCTTGTGGTCTGAGAAGATGCTTTGTAATATTTCGATGTTTTGGACTCTGCAAAGGTTTGTTTTATGACCTAATATGTGGTCTATTCTGGAGAATGTTCCACGTGCACTAGAAAAAAAAGTATATTTTGCAGCAGTTGGGTGGAGAGTTCTGTATAAGTCAATGAGGTCAAGTTGGTTGATTGTTGTAAGTAGGTCTTCCGTGTCTCTATTGAGCTTCTTTCTGGATGTCCTGTCCTTCTCCAAAAGTGGTGTGTTGAAGTCTCCTACTATAATTGTGGAGGTGTCTATCTCACTTTTCAATTCTGTTAAAATTTGATTTATGTGTCTTGCAGCCCTGTCATTGGGTGCATAAATATTTAATATGGTTATGTCTTCCTGATCAATTGTCCCTTTTATCATTATATAGTGTCCTTCTTTATCCTTTGTTGTGGATTTAAGTCTAAAGTCTATTTTGTCAGAAATTAATATTGCTACTCCTCTTCTTTTTTGCTTATTGTTTGCTTGATATATTTTTTTCCATCCTTTGAGTTTTAGTTTGTTTGTGTCTCTAAGTCTAAGGTGTGTCTTCATTTGGGAAAGATTTTGATTCTTTTGTTTGGGGGGTTGGAGAAGCTGTCATGGTCTGTTTCTTTACGTGGTTTGATATGGACTGCTGTCTCCGAGCCATCACTGTGAAACTAGTTTTTCCAGAAAATCCGCTGACTGGTACGCTGGCTCCTGGCTCTGAAAACAATCGCTGTCTCCCCGTATTTGTTCGTTCTCCGTCTCTAAATCTGTGTTTGTTGTTCAGAGTTCGTAGATTGTTATGTATGTGATCGATTCACTTGTTTTTCCGAGTCTTTGTTGCAAGAGGGATCCGCGGTAGCGTCCACCTTGTCCGCCATCTTGACCCCGCCTCTGAAATGTTCTTTTTGACGATGAATGCAACACCATTCCTCTTCAAGTTGTCATTCCCAGCATAGTAAACTATAAGATTTTCCAATTCAGAATGGCCAATACCAGTCCATTTCAGCTCACTAATACCTAGGATATCAATGTTTATGCATTCCATTCATTTTTGATGATTTCCAATTTTCCTAGATTCATACTTTGTGCATTCCAGGTTCCGATTATTAACAGATGGTTGCAGCTGTTTCTTCTCATTTTGAGTTGTGCCACATCAGCAAAGGAAGGTCCCGAAAGCTTCACTCCATCCACGTCATTAAGGTCGACTTTACTTTGAGAAGGCAGGTCTTCCCCAGTCATCTTTTGAGTGCCTTCTAACCTGGGGGGCTCATCTTCCAGCACTATATCAATGTTCTGCTGGTATTCATAAGGTTTTCACTGGCTAATGCTTTTCGGAAGTAGCCTCCTGGGTCCTTCTTCCTAGTCTGTCTTAGTCTGGAAGCTCAGCTGAAACCTGTCCTCCATGGGTGACCCTGCTGGTATCTGAATACTGGTGTCATGGCTTCCAGCATTACAGCAACACACAAGCCCCCACAGTATGACAAACTGACAGACACGTGTGGGGTACGTAACATAGTTTGTTTATACATTCATCTGTTGATGGGTACTTAGGTTGTTTCCATCTTTTTGCTATTGTGAATAATGATGCGATGAACATGGGTATGTATATGTCTATTCATGTGACAGCTCTTATTTCTCTAGGATATATTTCTAAGAGTGAGGTTGCTGGATCCTATGGTATCTCTATTTCTACTTTTTTAAGGAAGCACCATAACATTTTCCAAAACGGATGTACTGTTTTGCATTCCCACCAGCAGTGCGTAAGGGGTCCAATCTCCCCAAAGCCTTTCCAACATTTGTTATTTTCTGTGGTTTTTGTTTTGTTTTGTGTTGTTTTTTGATTAGTGCCAGTAAAGAGGTCCTTTCTAGCAACTGGTCTTTCCTGAGGACATGTCCATAATAAGCAAGCTGAATTCTCGCCATCTTTACTTCTAAGGAACATTCTTCTAAGGCTGATTTGTTCATTCTTTTGAAATTCCATAGTCTATTCCATATTTACCAACACCACAGTTAGAACTCATCATTTTCTGTCTTCCTTTTTCATTGTCCAACTTTCACTAGAAGATGTATATTCAAGCAAGTTTTGTTGGTATGGAATCTCAGCTACTTCTCTGCCATCTAGTAAGCCACTGACATTCCCTCATCAACAAGATCTAGACCTCAGCCATGGTAGTGATGGTGGCGGTAGGGATTCTTCCTAGAGTGCTCTATCTCTGTCTTAGAGGTAGCAGATGCTTCTTATATCTGGTAGTCCTATATTCTTTATAGTTCTCTTTACTTCTTAATATCCAATCTCTAGTTACTCCACTCTGCTATTATAGTTAATAATCCTTTACATCAACCTTTCTTTCTTTAAATTCATTTGTTTTCTGTCTCCTGATCTGAATTAGGCTAATACAGTATATGTGGGAGTGTGATGTAAAGTATATTTCTTATTGAGGTTGCAATTCCAAAAGTTTGAAAAATACTACTTTGGTCATACCAGGTATATAGTTGTTGTTGTTAGGTGCTGTCTTAGTCATCTAGTACTGCTATAACAGATATACCACAAGTGGATGGCTTTAACAAAGAGAAATCTATTCTCTCACAGTCTAGTAGGTTACGAGTGCAAATTCAGGATGTCACCTCCAGGGGAAGGCTTTCTTTCTCTGTCGACTCTGGAGGAAGGTCCTTGTCCTCAATCATCCTCTAGTCGAGGAGCTTCTCAAGCACAGGGACCTGGTGTCCAAAGGATGTGCTGTGCTCCTGGTGCTGCTTTCTTGGTGGTATGAGGTCCACAACTCTGTGTTTGCTTCCCTTTTATCTCTTAAAGTATAAACTGTGGTTCAGGCCACACTCCAGGGAAACTCCCTCCACACTGGAACACACTAATCCTCTTAACATAAAACTACAATCACAAAATGGAAGACAACCACACAATACTGGGAATCATGGCCTAACCAAGTTGATACATGCATTTTTGGGGGGACATAACTTGATCTATGACAGGTGCCCTCGAGTCGCTTCTGACTCGTAGTGACCCTATGTACAACAGAACGAAATACTGCCCAGTCCTGAGCAATCCTCGTGATCACTGCTATGCTTGAGCCCATTGTTGCAGCCACTGTGTCAATCCATCTTGTTGAAGGTCTTCCTCTTTTTTCACTGACCCTCAACTTTACCAAGTATCATGTCCTTCTCCAGGGACTGATTCCTCCTGATAACATGCCCAAAGTATGTGAGACCAAATCTTGCCATCCTTGCTTCTAAGGAACATTCTGGCTGTGCTTCTTCCAAGACAGATTTCTTCATTCCTTTGGCAGTCCATGGTGTATTCAATATTCTTTGCCAACACCATAATTCGAAGGCATCAATTCTTCTTTGGTCTTCCTTATTCATTGCCTAGCTTTCAGGTGCACAGGAGATTATTGAAAACACAATGGTATGTGTCAGGCACACCTTAGCCCTTAAAGTGACATCTTTGCTTTTGAACATTTTATAAAGAGGTCTTTTGCAGCAGATTCACCCAATGCAATGCGTCTTTTGATTTCTTGACTGCTGCTTCCATGGCTGTTGATTGTGGATCCAAGTAAAATGAAATCCTTGACAACATCAATCTTTTCTCCATTTATCATGATGTTGCATATTGGTCCAGTTGTGAGGATTTTTGTTTTCTTTATGTTGAGGTGTAATCCATACTGAAGGCTGTAGTCTTTGGTCTTTATCAGTAAGTGCTTCAAGTCCTCTTCTTCAGCAAACGAGGTTGTGTCATCTACATAACACGTGGGGGAGGTATATAGTAGAGCTCAAAAATGTCTGTGGAAATTGAATTGAATTTACTCCAACCATATTTTTTTCTTTTCTTTTTTTTTTTTTAAAAACAAATGAATAAACAAAGCTGCAGAAGAAAGCCTAATGCCATACAACTCATCAGTGACAGAACAGAGACTAGCACTTGGCTCTGCAGTCTTTAATATAGTGCTCTGCCCTCTGTCATCTATAGTAGAGTCAGCAAACATCTTCTGTAAAGGGTCAGGTAGTAAATAATCCGGCTTTGCAAGTGATACAGTCTGTGTTTCAACTATAGGTAGACCCCGACTTATGACGCGGTTCCATTCTGACAACTCTGTACTAAGTCAGTTCTGATGAAAGTTGAATACTTCTTTTTTTTTTAGTTTTCATATTATTGCCTTTTATTATCAGTGTCTTTATACATTCGATCTTTGAACATCTGCAAGTGAACATCTGAGAATGATAACATCAGGAAATTACATGCTGCAACACTGTATATAGTGAAAAATACATAGTCCTAAAGATAAGATGTGAAAAAAAAGACGACAGTTGTGAGATTCATTGTAACTTGAATACGTCATAAACTGGGACTACCTGTACTCAACTCTGCCCTAGTAGTGAGAAAGTAGGCATAAACAATATGTATACAAATATATAGTAAAACTCTATGTACAAAACAACTGGCAGGCTAGAATGGACCTGTGTACTATAGTTTGCTGATCCCTGCTCTACGCCACTGTCTCTCTGGAAGTATCTGAGAGACATGTATAATCTGGCTCCTAAAAAAAGACCTGAAAGTTACTGCACAACCAATGCAAATTTCTCTAGCTCTAAAACTCACCAAAACATAATCAAACCTTCGTGGGCAGTACCAGATCTGGAAATGATCCCCTAAATTGATCTCAGCATTTAGAATCAACCTGCATTCCCGAGGCCCAAATCCCACCAGGACACTGAGCTATTACGGTGGGATCTCTTTTGCAGGAAGCCTTGAAATATTCCAACAAAGGATAAAGGAGTGAGAATAAGAGACTAATCTGAGCCCTGCAGTCCCCTCTCTTCCTTTGACTGAAAGCTGACTGCGCTGGAGGCAGAAAGAAGAATATGGGACTTTTCCTAAAAGTTAAGGAGGTTCAGTAGTCTTATGTTAATTTTAAATGTTTTCAACATCAGGAAGTAAAGATATGGGTTTTTTGCAGTAAAAAATCATAAAACAATTGTAGAGACCATAATAAATTTTCTCCCTAGTTCATACTTACCTCTAAGCATCGCAAAGGTGATGGAATTAATTTTTCTTTTAGCAGCTTAGTGTCAATGAGCAGCAATCCTACATTCCTGGTAGGTCTTAGAGCCACTGCATCCTTGTGCTGTTTGTGATACTTTTCCAGTTGTTCACTAAAGAATTGCACATCTACATAATTTATATAAAGTGTAAAATGTACTACATTAGATTTTAAAGGACCAATGAGAAAATAAATTAAAAATCATTGCATTAATAAATTTACACATGTACTTATTACATTCCATGGATAGACTACCTTGTATAGCTTTGAAATGTTAATTCAGAATGCTTTGTAATATTTTATTTGTGTAACAAATGAATATTATAATATCTCCTATTGAGAGATAACAGATGGAAAAAACTTATAATTGCATTAGAGAATCCAGTCTGGAATGAACTAGATTCTAGAGTTAGATTTGTCTGAAGCTAGGCTTAACCTAAGGGGTCTCCCACATGATACCTCAAATGAAAGCATTTTGAGGATATTAACAACAAAAAAAATCTCAAAGCACAAGAGGTCAAGCGTAGGTAAATGCGTCTCCAGTCTTCTTCCCAATGCTTCTCTGCCACTCCTGCTCCCAACATCATGGTGAAGGCCTTTGTCAATTTGCACCTGGCAAATGTTGCGATTGCATTTTTTAATCTTGCTGCTTCCATTTCCTCCCTTATCCAGTCCACCTGGTACTGGGGAAGTTCGGTTATCCTTGAATACACTTTTGTCACCCTATAGGTCAAAAACAGCTCTTTCTAAAAGAAATATAATTCTAAACTCCTGTTTATCTTTCAAAATTCTGTATCCTCTGAGCCCCTAGGGATTTAGCTAACTTTATTTCCTGTGACTTCTGGTGCTTGGGTCGGATTGATTTCCTCCCTTTCCTCTCCCATGCCTCCCTCCCCCAACCCAAGGAGAAAAGGGTGTTGGTTCCTGCCTTTATTCATACTATGTGCAGTCCTGCATATAAGGGGCAGTTTGACATAGTATAAAGAACAAACCAGACAGGGTGTTAGAAGACCTGGGTGTAAGACTTCCTTTTAACCTCTATGTGGCTTTGGGTAGGTCACGTAATCCTTCTGAGACTCGCCTTCTTTATAATACAAAATGGGGACAATTACCTGTCCTACCCATTTCAGAAGTTTTGATGTATGTGTGTTTCTGAGAACTGGCAAAATAAGGTTATCAAATGATCCCTGGTAAAGAAACATGTATTTTCCAAACTTACTTAAGCAGAGTCTTTTTTTCATGGTATGAAATTATCCTTCAGAATAGTGGTCCAAGGAAAACCAGTTTGGGAAAGACTAATTTGGTTCAACACTCTCATTTTACATATAAAAACAACTGAGATCAATAGAGGTTCAATGACATGGCCATGGTCACACAGCCAAAGAAAAATAAAAGAATAAGGATTATTAGAAAAGAAATACCATTCATTTTCTGTCTCTTTTTGAGGAAGGAGAGGCAGTATGCATAATGTTTAGTAAGCGCACAGGCTTTCAAGTCAGAGAAACCCTTCTCTCAACCACTTGCTGCATAATGTCGAAGTTGCCTTATCTCTACGTATCTTGGTTTCCTTATTTGTAAAATGGGAATGCTAAGATAAACCTCATAGAAGTGTGAGGATTAGATAAGATCCCTGAAATTATTAGGAAACAGTGTAAGTATAGAAATCATTAGTAAACACTGACATTTATAGGAATTCAATACTAAGATGTGGCTGATTATGTCAGGAACACAAAACCTGGCCCTGATCATCCTCTGGGGGCAATCAGGGGACGGTCTGGAAAAAAACTTAGATAAAAAGATGCTCATTAAGTATCTGCAATAAGTATCAGGCATTGTTGTAGTAGTTTGAGAGCGTTAGATAACAGGCAAAACTTGGTATCCAAGGGGTAAAGCTAACTTCTATCAGCTTCTGACAAACAACTGGATTTAGAGGGTTAGGAAGTACCAGGGAGCTGTAACGAGGAGGAGAACACGGTTCAGGAGTCCAGACCAAGTACTCCAAAAGCCCAGCCAACAAACAGTTAATACCTGCAAGCTCTGGTTCTAGGACTGGTTTCCAAGGCAGGACTGACAAGTTAAGATAAGACAAAATTAAGGGTAACCTGGAAGTCTGGTGACCTCACTCAGATGGGAACTTGGCAAAGGATCAAGAGTTATGTGGTGTTGTGAATGTGGTAGCAGAAGGACAGCAGGAGGCCAGGAGGCGTTGAGCTCAAGGATGTGAGAAGGTTTAAGAAATGAGAACTTTTTATGTGTATTAGGCACACCTCATGGGATGAAATGCCAGGGTCTATACCTTACAGCCCCTGTGGTGCCATGTCACAGCACACGAGGCATCATACCCCTGTCAGTTTACTTTGGTCCAGCACACACTTTGTTTCAGTATGACAGCATTGTCAAAGACCAGTAATAGACTTGTCTATTTTATTTTTCTTCCTAAATTGGGATCCCCCTTTTCTCTCTCTAGGAAGTCAGTGTCTTAAAAAATGGGGTCTGTTTTAGATTTTAAAAACTTAAGGGAACTTACACCATATAAAAATATCAAGTTAAAATAGATTGACAACCTAAATATATAAGCTAAAGCCATATAACTCTTAGGAAAAAATAAAGGTAAATTTTCATGACTTGGATTTGGCGATAGATTCTTAGCTATGATACCAAAAGCATGAGTAACAAAAGAAAATATAAATCAGACTTCATCAAAATTAAAAAGAAAATTGTGTATCAAAGGACATTATGAAGGAAGTGAAAAAAACCCCCCTGCAAATCACATATCTGATAAGAGTCTAGTATCCAGGATATACAAAGAACTCTTGTAAGTCAACAACAAAAAGACAAACAATTAAAAAAATGGGCAAAGATCTTGAATAGACATTTCTCCAAAGAAGATATACAAATGGCCAACAAGCCCATTAGTTGTTAGGGAAATACAAATCAAAACCACAATAAAGTACCATTTGCGCTCACTAAAAAAAAAAAATGACTATATTGATAAAAATTGAAAATAACAAGTGTCGGCAAGGCTGTGGAGAAATGGGGACACTTGTACATTGCTAGTAGGAATGCAAAATGGTTCAGCCGCTGTGGAAAACCGCTTGGCACTTCCTCAAAAAGTTAAACAGAGGATTACCATGTGATTCTTCACAGCGTCATTATTTACAATAGCCAAAAGGTGAAACCAATGCAAATGCCCATCAAAGGATAAATGGATAAACTGTGACATAGACACACAGTGAATTATTATTCAGCCACAAAATGGAATGAAGTAGTGATATACGCTACAATGTGGATGAATCTCCAAAACATTGTGATAAGTGAAAGAAGGTAGCTACAAAAGGTCATACACTGTATGATTCCATTCACATAAAATATCCAGAATCAATCCATCAATCTATAGAGACAGAACACAGATTGGTGGTTGCGTGGATCAGAGGAGGTGGAAAAGGGTAAAGGCTGCTTGATGGGTAAGGGATTTTTCTCTGGAGTGAGGGAAATGTTTTGAAATTGGATAGAAATTGTAGTTACACAACACTGTAAATATACTAAATGCCACTGAATTAAATTTAAATTGCTTAACTCTGTTATGGGAATTTCACCTTAGCACAGGTGTAACTTCATATCAAAAGAGAAGTCATTAGGGACAGATTGCTTACCATAATATCCTGAAATGAATAAATAAAGCTAAAGAAAAAGGTAATTCTATAGAAAATAACCTAGAAATGAATAAAATCTTGCCTTCTCTCAAGCCAACTGTCACAAGCTACCATTCACTGTCATAACACACCACCAAACAGAAACCTAGAAGGCTGCAAACCTTGATATCCCTATCAAGATGAATTAGTAAGGACAAATGCAAAACTTACCAGGTTCCTCAAGTTTAAGAGCTTGTAAATCGAGACTCTCATTTTCCCTGAAGAATATCTGGAACTTTTCAAAGGTAGCTGCATATAGTTGGGCAGATTCAAATGCTGCCTGAATGGCTTCCTAAATGTTATAAACAAACAGACAAATAAAACTATGTTTTTCCTAAGCATAATTCAATTAATATAACTAAACAAACAAACATGAATGTCTTCTCTGAGCCCAACCTGTGGATACATAAATCAGTAAAGATACCATCCTTGATGTCAAAGAGCAGTTAATGGATTCAAGAAGAAACTCTTGTGGAAAAAAAAAAAAAACTTTAAATCTGACTTTCGAAGAATTGTTCTCTATGACTGAAAGAAAGCACACTCACACTTTGTTCAGCTTCAGAGTAAACTTATCTATCAGTAATAAACATATGGTAAATAGCAACGTCTGTTTATTTTCTAAAATACAAATTTTATGTCAATTAAGAGGTGTTTTTTAAGCAAAGGTAAAACTCTTTATCATGTCTACAAAATGACTGCATTAATCTTAGTACCAAACCCTCTGTACCAGTCAGTCCCTTATTCCAAAAATGAAACTTTCTCTAATCTCTTTTAGACTTGGCTCCAACCTCTCCTTCCCCATAAAGACTTCTCAAACCAAGAGAATCATTTCCCATATATATAAATATGTATGTACACACACAGGTGTGTGTGTGTGTATGGAGCCCTGGTGGTGCAATGGTTAAGTGTTCTGCTACCAACCAAAAGGGTGGCAGTTTGGACCCGCCAGACACTCTGGGAGAAAAGACCTGGTGATCTGCTCCCATAAAGATTAAAACTCGTTGCTGTCAAGTCGGTTCCAACTCACAGCAACTTTATAGGACAGAGGAGAACTGCCCCACAGGGTTTCCAAGGAGCAGCTGGTGGATTTGAACTGCCAACCTTTTGGTTAGCAGCCTGAGCTCTTAACCACTGTGCCACCAGGGCTCCTTGTAAAAGATTACAGCCTTGGAAACCCTATGAGGTAGTTCTTTTTCTGTCCTATAGGATCACTACGAGTTGAAATAGATTCGAAGGCACATAACAACAAAAAATATATACAGTCGTGTGTCACCTAACGTCCAAGACACATTCTGTGACATAGAACATTATGTAATTTGGACATTGTGCAAACACCATGTTATACACTGCTGCTGCCTACCAGTTGAAGCATATACCGTTATACCGTAAGCTCTTAATTTGTAAGCAGGGAAAGTTCACACTAAAATAATGAGAGCAAGTACAGTACAGTACATACATAAGCCAGTAACACAGGCATTTATTATGATTATCAAGACATGTATTATAGCTTATATATGTACTAACCATTATACGCCAGGCAGTGCAATCAATTTGTAAACAAGAGACATGAGAAACACATGTTGCATGTAGGAAGTTGTTGTGTGCGGGAAGTGTTGCGTTCGCTACATCAGTTACATCTGCTATGTCCTAATCTTCAATCAGGGTTTCTGAATTCTTTTATAATGTTATGGGACCACGGATGTACATGCAACTGGACATTGCCCAAACAGAAGTTATGTGGTACATGACTGTATATATAATCATATGCTGAATGCCTATGAATGGCAGTTGGGATTTGTCTGTTATTGGTCTTGGTACATGACCCCACTGGTTGCCCTCCATACCCATCCAAGACCCTTGCAAGTACCTGAGATTTGTCCCAAGGAAAACTAAACACAATAAATAAAACCGCACAAACTTAAAACACCAATGCTAGGTAAAGCAGCTCTGAGTCATGCTTTATGGGTGGTAGACTAGTAGTCCCCACCAGTACCCCCAGTGCCATCGAGTCGATTCTGACTCATAGCGACCCTATAGGACAGAGTAGAAAGTACTAAATTAAGAAATTAACATTGACATTAATACTATTTTCTAACTATTGACCTTACACAAATGTTGTTCCCCTTTGAAATCAATAAAGACCTTATGGAGAGATGCTTTGAGACTATGTAAATTTTTGTTTCTCATCATACTTTCCGCATACTAGTATTAGCATGCATTGATGATACTTGTCTATTTCTATGACGACTAAAAATGGTAATTTTTCTAATTATGTTTTCCTTTTACATTTATTAGCCGGTATCCTATTCCAAGTGAAACCTTTCTTTTATCATTCATTTATTCCCACTGTGGACTCATATATTCTCATTTTACTCAAGGGGTTAGGATAATGTTACTATCATTACTTATGCTAATGCTTATATTGTCACAGGAAGACCCTTTAGGCTGTTTTTTTTTTTTTGTCTTTCCTACACGTTTCCATCATTTTTCAGGCACATTCTTATTTTCTGTGTCGACAATATGCTCTGGGCTTATCTTGTACTTTCCCTGACTATCTTGTTATCTGACATTTCGCTTTTACGACAATAGTCAAAAAATTTGCTATCTATTTTGAGTATTAATGATGTATGTTGACAGTAACAAATGCCAAGGTGTAACCCTAGTTGTGATGGTTAAGGTTATGTACCAACTTGGCTGGGCCAAGATTCTCAGTGGTTTGGTAGTTATGTAATGATGTAATCTGGCAGGTATGTAATGATGTAATTTGGCAGGTATGTAATGATGTAGTCATCCTCCACTTTGTGATATGATGTGGTATCGTTATCCTTCAATTTCACATAATGCCAATTTTTACATAATGACCTGGTGTTTGGAACCTAACCATGTCTATAGGTGAGGAGTGGGTTTATAAAAACAAATGTCTGGGCACTAGATGTGCTCACTGATGTTAGGATGTCATTGCTTATTGGCCATCTCAGCAGACGGATCTAGGAAACACACACACACCCCAAAACAAAAACCAAGCCTGCTGTCGTCAAGTTGATTTTGACTCACAGCAAACCTGTACAACAGAGTAGAAGTGCCCCAGAGGGTTTCCAAGGGTATAATCTTTACAGAAGTAGATAGCCACGTTTTTCTCCTGTGAAACAGCTGGTGGGTTCAAACTGCTGATCTTTCAGTTAGCAGCTGAGCACTTAACCACTGTACCACCAGGGCTCCTCACACACACACACACACACACACACACACACACACACACTACATATATACACAAAACCCTATGTATTTCTTTTTCTACTGATCATTAAAAAACTTGAGTTAAGGATGACTTTTATCACCACTCTTATTCAACATTGTGTTGGAGGTCCTAGCCAGAGCAATAGGGCAAGAAAAAGAAATAAAGGGCATCCAAATTGGTAAGTAAGAAGTAAAAGTATCCCTATTCACAGATGATATGGTCTTATACAAGAAAACCCCAAAGAATCCACAAAAAAAACTCTAGAACTAATAGAAGATTTCAGCAAAGTATCAGGATACAAGATAAACATACAAAAATCAGTTGAATTCTTCTACACCAATAAAGAGAACTTCGAAAAGGAAATCATCAAATCAATGCCATTTACGATAACCTCCAAGAAGATAAAATACTTGTGAATAAACCTAACCAGAGATGTAAAAGACCTATACAAAGAAAACTACAAGACACTACTGCAAGAAATCAAAAGAGACCTACAAAAGTGGTAAAACTTACCTTGCTCATGGATAGGAAGACTCAACATTGTGAAAATGTCAATTCTACCCAAAGCAATCTACAGATACAATGCACTCCTGATCCAAATTCCAATGGCATTTTTTAATGAGATGGAGAAAAAAATCACCAACTTCATATGGAAAGGGAAGAGGCCACGGATAAGTGAAGAATCACTGAAGAAGAAGAACAAAGTGGGAGGCCTAGCACTACCTGATTTTAGAACCTATTATACTGCCCCAGTAGTCAAAACAGCCTGGTAGTGGTACAACAACAGATTCATGGACCAAAGGAACAGAATTGACAGCCCAGAGGTAAATTCACCCACCTATGAGTAGCTGATATTTGACAAAGGCCCAAAGGCAATTAAATGGGGGAAAAAATTGTCTCTTTAACAAATGATATTGGCATAAGTGAATATTTATCTGCAAAAAAATGAAACAAGACCCATACCTCACACCATGCACAAAAACTAACTCAAAATAGATCAAAGACCTAAATACAAAATCTAAAACGGTAAAGATTATGGGATAAAAAATAGGGACAATGCTAGGAGCCTAATACATGGCATAAAGAGAATACAAACCATAACTAACAATGCACAAACACCAGAGGAGAAACTCGATAACTGGGAGCTCCAAAAATCAAACACTTAATGCTCATCAAAAGACTTTACCAAGAGAGTAAAAAGAGAACCTACAGAGTGGCATCTGGGGTCTTAAAAGTTTACCAGAGGCCATCTAAGATGCATCAATTGGTCCCAACCCACTTGGAGCAAAGGAGAATGAAGAACACCAAAGACACAAGGAAAATATTACCCCAAGAGACAAACGGGCCACATAAACCAGAGGCTCCATCAACCTGAGATCAGAAGAATTAGATGGTGCCTGGCTACCATCAATGACAGCTCTGAGAGGAAACACAACAGAAAGTCCCTTAGGAGTGGGAGAAAAGTGTGGAGCAGAACTCAAATTCATGTAAAAAGACCAGACTTAATGGTCTGACTGAGGCTGGAGGAACCCCTGAAGCCATGGTGCCTGGAAACTCTGTTAACCCAGAACTAAAACCGTTCCCATAGCCAATTCTTCAGACAAGGATTAGACTGGACTATAAGACATAAAATAATACTCGTGAAAGCGTGCTTCTTAGTTCAAGCAGATAAAAAAAAACATGAGACCAAATAGGCAGCTCCTGTCTGGAGGCGGGATAAGAAGGCAGTAAGGGACAGGAACTGGCTGAACGGACACAAGAAACCCGCGGCAAAAAGGGGGAGTGTGCTGTCACATTGTAGAGACTGCAACTAATGTCACATAACAATATGTGTATAAATGTATGAGAAATTAACCTGAGCTGTAAACTTTCACCTAAAGCACACACACAGGCACACACACAAACTGTGAGTTCATAACTCCAATTCCAATATGGCACCATAGGATTTATTCTAGCCTCCCTTCTTGGAGGATGAGAAACCTTGTGTTTCCGTTATCCATGGTATATTTACTTATTTAGTCAATTCTAGAATACACAGAAAACAGTTTCAGAATTGCTAACACACTAATACCATGCAAATATCACTGTAAAAAGCAAGCCTATTAACTAGAGTTCAATATTTGCTTATAGTTATTTGGTCTGTAGCCTGAGAATATAGTATATACAGTCAAAATACTGTTTTCAAAAGTGCTTGGTTTAGTTATTTTTTTCCTCTTTTGAAAGCTTCATTGTTGTTATGTTACTCATTTGAAATGTAGTCAGATTCATTTATTTTTGTTTGTATGCTATCTTAGCTTTTTGTTTCCAATCCTTGTTGATTTTTTTTTAGCATGTGAAACATTAACATGGCTCCAAAAGTCAGAACTATATTAAAAGGTATACTCTGAGTAGTGTCACTGTAGTGTGTATGCAGGTTTGTAATATATTGCAAAGTTCTTTCCCATCATTTGCATTTTCACCAGCAAAGAGTGAGTGTGCCTGCTTTTCCACAGGCTAGCCAACAGAATGTATTATCATACTTTTTAATTTTGCTAATCTGGTAATTAGGAGGAAACCCTAGTGGCATAATGGTTAAGAGCTACCACTGCTAACCAAAAGATCGGCAGTTCGAATCCACCAGGTGCTCCTTGGAAACCATATGGGGCAGTTCTCTGTCCTGTAGGGTCGCTATGAGTCAGGATCAGCTCAATGGCAAAGGGTTTGGCTTGGTTTTTTTGGGTAGTTAAGAGATGATATCTCAGTTTCATTTAAATTTGCATTTATCTTAGGGTAAGGAAGAATATCTTTTCTTATGTTTAGGTGCTATTTTTGGTGAATTTTCTGTTGATGTCATTTGGCCATTTTTCTACCTGGTTTTGGTCTCTACCCTCCCCATTTATAACAATTCCTTATATATTAGGAATAATAGCTCTTTAGCTGTGATATATGTTGCAACTAGATTCTCCCAATTTGTGAATTGTATTTTGATTTTATGGCTTTTTGCCTTGCACTTTTTTTTTTTCATTTTTATGTAATCAAATGTGTCAATTTGTTTTATTTTTGCACCTGGATTTTGAGTCATACTTAGAAATCCTTTCCTTATGAAGAAGATTATAGAATTCACTCATG
Source organism: Elephas maximus indicus (assembly GCF_024166365.1). Taxonomy (NCBI): domain Eukaryota; kingdom Metazoa; phylum Chordata; class Mammalia; order Proboscidea; family Elephantidae; genus Elephas; species Elephas maximus. The sequence continues at coordinate 50,123,956 of NC_064835.1, forward strand.
CTTTCTTCAAGTACTTTTATGGCTTAATTTTTTTTTTTTTTTGCTTTTAGATCCCTGAATTATTTAGAATTTATTCTCATGTGGAGTGTGAGATATGGATCTACTTTTATCTTTTTTCAAATGGCTAACCAGTTGTCCTAGCACCATTTGTTAAAAAGTCCATATTTATCTCAGTGATCTGAAATTCCACATTTTTACTTAATAAATCCCTACATGTGTTGTTGGCACTGAGTTGGCTCCAACTCATGGCAATACCATGTACAACAGAATGAAACATTGCTCCGTCCTGTGCCATCTTCCCAGTCATTGGTATTCTCAAGTCCGTTGTTGTGGTCAGTATGTATTTTGAGTTCCTTACAACCTTTTTTTTTTTTTAACCTGGGGTTCATCTCCAGCACTTTATCAGGCAATATTCTGTTGTGATCCATAGAGTTTTCATTGGCTAATTTTCAAAAGTAGAATACCAGGCCTTTCTTCTTAGTCTGTCTTAGTCTGGAAGCTCTGCAGAAACCTGTGCACCATTGGTATCTGAAATATTGGTGACAGACCTAGCAGCATCATAGCAACACCACCATAGTACAATAAACTGACGGATAGGTGGTGTACTTGGGTGTAATTCTGGACTTTCTATATCTATTCATGTGCCAGTATCACATTCTTTTAATTATAGAGTTTATGTTAATATATGACTATCACCATTCATACCTTTTCTTTTTTCACTGTTTTCCTAGTTCTACTTACCTGTCTACTTTTCCATATAAACGTTAGTATAAACTTTGCCTAGCTCCATGAAAAAGCTGGGATTGGTGTTGAATTTATAAATTAACTAGAGAGAACTGATATCTTTATTATATTGAGTCATCCCATCTCAGAACATTTGTTCAAGCTTATTTTTGTGTCTTCCAGAAGTGTTTTGAAGTTTTTTTCATACAGCTTTTTAAACATATCTTATTAAGTTTATTTGTAAATATTTCATGTTTTTTGCTATTATAAATGAATTTCAATATAAGGCATTTTCAGTGTTCTAGAACAGTTTATGGAGCATTGTTACTACCTGGTCTTTTAGAGATGTGATAAAATTCCCCTGTGAAATCACTGGGCCTGCTACTCTTAGTGGGTTATTTCCGAGATAATTTTCTCTAATCCTTCTACAGAAATTGGGAAGTTTTCTATTTCTCCTGAGGCCAGTTTTGGTAAACATATTTCCCTGAGAAAACTATCTATTTCGTCTAGGTTTCCAAATTTATATGAATAAATATCTCTAAGTTAATTTCTTAGGGTTTTTCATATTTTTCTGTTTCAGTGGTTTTTCATTCATTATATCGTTTTGACCTTCTATAGCCTTACTTATTTTTGTGTAGTTGACCTGTCTTATACTGAGAATGCTGTTGTTGTTAGGTGCTGTTGAGTCAGTTCCAACTCACAGTGACCCTATGCACAACAGAACGAAACACTGCCCGGTCCTGTGCCATCCTCACAATTGTCGTTATGCTTGAGCCCATTGTTGTAGCCACTGCGTCAATCCATCTCATTGAGGGTTTTCCTCATTTTTGCTGACCCTCTACTTTACCAAGCATGATGTCCTTCTTCAGGGACTGATCCGTCCTAATAACCTGCCCAAAGTATGTGAGATGTAGTATTGCCATCCCTGCTTCTAATGGACATTCTGGTTGTACTTCTTCCAAGACAGATTTGTTCATTCTTTTGGCAGTCCATGGTATATTCAATATTCTTCGCCAAAACCACAATTCAAAGGTGTCAACTCTTCTTTGGCCTTCCTTATTCATCATCCAGTTTTCACATGCATATGAGGTGACTGAAAATACCATGGCTTGGGTCAGGTGCACCTTAGTCCTCAAGGTGACATCTTTCCTTTTCAGTGCTCTAAAGAACTTTTGCAGCAGATTTGCCCAATGCAATGCATCCTTTGATTTCTTGACTGCCGCTTCCATGAGTGTTGATTGTGGATCCAAGTAAAATGAAATCCTTGACAAACTCAATCTTTTCTCCATTATCATGTTGCATATTGGTCCAGTTGTGAAGATTTTTGTTTTCTTTATGTTGAGGTGTAATCCATACTGAAGGCTGTAGTCTTTGACCTTCATCAGTAAATGCTTCAAGTTCTCTTCACTTTCAGCAAGCAAGGTTGTGTCATCTGCATAATGCAGGTTGTTAATGAGTCTTACTTCAAAGCTGATGCCCCATTCTTTTTCATATAGTCCAGCTTCTAGGAGTATTTGCCCAGCATAGAGGTTGAATATGTATGGTGAAAGAATACAACCCTGATGCACACCTTTCCGAACTTTAAACCAATCGGTATTCCCTTGTTCTGTTCCAACGCCTGCCTCTTGATCCACGTACAAATTCCTCATGAGCACAATTAAGTGTTCTGGAATTCCCATTCTCCACAATGTTATCTACAATTTGTTATGATCCACAGAGTCAAATGCCTTAGCATAGTCAATAAAACACAGGTAAATATCTTTCTGGTTCTCTGCTTTCAGCCAGGGTTCATCTGACATCAGCGATGATATCCCTGCTTCCACGTCCTCTTCTAAATTTGGCTTGAATTTCTGGCAGTTCTCTGTTGATACACTGCTGCAGGCACTTTTAAATTATCTTCAGCAAAATTTTGCTTGCATGTGATATTAATGATATTGTTTGATAATTTCCACATTCAGTTGGATCGCCTTTCTTGGGGATAGGCATAAACACGGATCTTTTCCAGTAGGTTGGCCAGTTAGCTGTCTTCCAAATTGCTTGGCACAGATTAGTGAGCACTTCCAGCACAGCATCCATTTGTTGAAACATCTCAATTGGTATTCTGCCAGTTCCCGGAGCCTTGTATTCCGCCAATACTTTCAGTGCAGCTTGGACTTCTTCCTTCAGTACCATCGGTTCCTGATCATATATTACCTCCTGAAATGGTAGAAGGTCAACCAATTCTTTTTGATATAGTGGCTGTGTACTCCTTCCATGTTCTTTTGATGCTTCCTGCGTCATTTAATATTTTCCCCATAGAGTCCTTCAATATTGCAACTTGAGGCTTGAATTTTCTCTTCAGTTCTTTCAGCTTGAGAAATGCCAAGGGTGTTCTTTCCTTTTGGTTTTCTATCTCCAGGTCTTTGCACATGTCATCATAAAACTTTACTTTGTCTTCTCAAGCTGCCCTTTGAAATCTTCTGTTCAGCTCTTTTACTTCATCATTTTTTCCTTTTGTTTTAGCTATTCGACTTTCAAGAGCAACTTTCAGGGTCTCTTCTGACATCCATTTTGGTATTTTCTTTCTCTCCTGTCTTTTTAATGACCTCTTGCTTTCTTTATGTATGATATCTTTGATGCCATTCCACAATTCGTCTGGCCTTTGGTCATTAGTGTTCAACATGTCAAATCTATTCTTGAGATGGTTTCTAAATTCAGGTGGGATATACTCAAGGTTGTACTTTGGCTCTTGTGAGCTTATTCTAATTTTCTTCAGCTTCAACTTGAACTTGCATATGAGTAATTGATGGTCTGATCCACAGTTGGCCCCTGGCCTTGTTCTGACTGCTGATACTGAGCTTTTGCATTGTCTCTTTCCACAGAGGTAGTTAATTCGATGCCTGTGTATTCCATCTGGTAAGGACCATATGTATAGTTGCCATTTATGTTGGTGAAAAAAGGTATTTGCAATGAAGAAGTCATTGGTCTTGCAAAATTCAACCATGCAATCTCCAGCATCATTTCTATCACCAATGCCATATTTTCCAACTACCAATCCTTCTTCATTTCCAATTTTCAGCAAGTATCCTGATCATATGTTTGATCAATTTCAGACTGCAGAAGTTGGTAAAAGTCTTCAGTTTCTTCATCTTTGACTTTAATGGCTGGTGCATAAATTTGAATAATAGTCATTAACTGGTCTTCTTTGTAGGTGTATGAATATTATCCTATCACTGACAGCTTTGTATGTTGGGATGGATCTTGAAATTTTCTTTTTGACGATGAATGCAACACCATTTCTCTTCAAGTTGTCATTCCCAGCAAAGTAGATCATATAATTGTCCAATTCAAAATGACCAGTACCAGTCCATTTCAGCTCACTAATGCCTAGGATATCAATCTTTATGCATTGCATTTCATTTTTGATGACTTCCAATTTCCCTAGATTCATACTTCGTATTTCCGGGTTCTGATTATTAATGGATGTTTGCAGCTGTTTCTTCGCATTTTGAGTCATGCCATATCAGCAAATGAAGGTGCCGAAAGCTTGACTCTATCCACGTCATTAAGGTCGAATCTACTTTGAGGAGGCAGCTCTTCCCCAGTCGGATTTTGAGTGCCTTCCAACCTGAGGGGCTCAGCTTCTGACACTATACTAGACAATGTTCCATAGCTATTCATAAGGTTTTCACTGGCTAATTCTTTTCAGAAGTAAACTGCTGGGTCCTTCTTCCTAGTCTTAGTCTGGAAGCTTAGCTATACCTGTCCTCCCTGGGTATCTGAATACTGCTGGCACAGCTTTCAGCATCACAGCAACACACGAGCCCCCACAGTAAGACAAACTGATAGGCATGTGAGGGTATACTGAAAATAGTGTGTTAAAATCTATTCACAATGTTTCTACTTATGTTTCATTTTATTTCTTTGCTTTATAAAAGTGTTTCCTATGTTATCTGGTGAATAGAAACTTCTATTTTCATTACGAATTGTGGCTTTAAAAATCATTAACTGTCATATTTAATAGTTTTTGACTTAAACTCTACTTTTTCTAATATCAAGGGATGCAGAAATGAGTTAGTACAGCAGGCCTAACTTCTGTCCTTTGAATAGCTTGCTTGCAGTGTTGGTCATTGGCTGGTATCTGTGAGCTTGGATTTCGTGGAGGGTTCCCATCATTCCCTAACTTGTAAGAGTGGCTCACTGTGCCTAAACTGTTTGTGCAAACATTGTGGTTTATGATGAACACCTACTTCTGGGGATCTGGAATTTTGGTACATGCTAGGCAGAGGGTGCTTTATAATGTTGTTGTTGTTGTTGTTAGGTGTCACCAAGTTGGTTTCAACTCATAGGGACCCTATGCACAATAAAACAAAACACTGCCCAGTCCGGTGCCATCCTCACAATCATTGAGCCCATTGTTGCAGTCACTGTGTCAGCCTATCTTGTTGAGGGGCTTCCTCTTTTTCGCTGACCTTCTACTTTACTGAGTGTCATGGACTGAATTATGTCCCCCCGCCCCAAAATGTATCAACTTAGTTAGACCACGTGTGTTTGTCCTCCATTTTGTGATTATAACACCACCCTTACCCAGGTCACCTCATTGTTCCATTGTAAAGGGAGTTTCCCTGGGGTGTGATCTGCACCATCTTTTATCCCTCAAGAGATAAAAAGGAAAGGGAATCTTGCAGAGAGTGGAGGACCTCATACCACCACGAAAGCAGCACTAGGAGCAGACAGCATCCTTTGGACCCGGGGGCCCTGTGCCTGAGAAGTTCCTCAACCATGGGAAGATTGAGGACGAGGACCTTCCTCCAGAGCCAACAGAGAGAACGCCTTCCCCTGGAGCCGATGCTGTGAATTTGGACTTGTAACCTACCAGACTGTGAGAAAATAAATTTCTCTTTGTGGTATTTCTGTTATGGCAGCACTAGATGACTAAGACACTGAGCATGATGTCCTTCTTCAGGGACTGGTCTCTGCTGACAACATGTCCAAAGTATGTGAGACAAAGTCTTGCCACCTTTGCTTCTAAGGAGCATTTTGGCTGTACTTCTTCCAAGACAGATTTGTTCATTCTTCTGGCAGTCCATGGTATATTCAATATTCTTCGCCAACACCATAATTCAAAGTCATCAATTTTTCTTTCATCTTCCTTATTTATGGTCCAGTTTTTGCATGTATATGAGGCAATTGAAAAGACCATGGTTTGAGTCAGGAGCACCTTAGTCTTTAAAGTGACATATTTGCTTTTTAACACTTTAAAAAGGTCTTTTGCAGCAGATTTGCCCAATGGAATGCATCATTTGATTTCTTGACTGCTGCTTCCATGGGTGTTGATTGTGGATCCAAGTAAAATGAAATCCTTGACAACTTCAATATTTCCTCCATTTATCATGATGTTGCTTATTGGCCCATTATGAATTGTGGCTTTAAAAATAATTAACTGTCATATTTAATTGCTTTTGTCTTAAACTCTACTTTTTCTAATATCAAGGGATGCAGAAGTGAGTTAGCACAGCCACTGCCATCAAGTCAATTCTGGCTCATAGCAAACCCGTAGGACGAAGTGGAACTGCTCCATAGGGTTTTCCAGGAAGCAACTGGTGGAGTCCAACTGCTGACCTTTTGTTTAGAAGCTGAGAGTTTTATGAGGATCTGTCTGAGAGTTGATTGTTCTGGGTCAATTTTCCCAGGTACCCTAAACAGGCTGTTTAAATATATAGATTCAGGGTATTTTCTTGGACTGTAGTTATAAATGTTTGTTCTATGCTCTTGTTTTGTTTTTTCTCCTTCAGGGTCTCCAGTTATATGTACATTATTTCTTCTTTGTCTGTCTTCCATTTTAGATATGTTCTGACACTTTTTACTTATTGATTAATCTTATTTTCACTCTCTTGGTTGTGTTTCTGTCTTTTTTCTTTACACTCGTCATTAAATTTTAATTTGAGTTTATTCTCCCTTGGATATCCATGTAATTTAGTCTTCATTCCTGATTCTTTTTGTCTTTTTTTTTTCCTGCCAATCTTTGTTTTCAATTTTGAGTTTTTGATTCATTGTGTTTTTTCCATAAACTCAACTGCTTGTTTGAAGACATATAATTCAATTTGTTAGGCTGCTTTTGCTTCACAGTCATTTTTTTTTTTTGGTGGGGGAGGGAATATTCATTTTCTGCTTTAATTGTCATTTTGTTTTCTTCTTATAGTAGTTCTCTACGTATTTAATATATTTTAATATTTTCAGTTCATAGATTTTGATTTGTTTACAAGATTTAAAATTCAAGGGCAGCCTCTTCTGCCAGTATATAAACATATAGTGTTTTATTGGGGTGGGGAGGAGAATTGAGAGTATTATGATTTTTCTTTCTTTTTTGTCTTGTGGACTTTAAATTTTCCCCATTTGCTTCATTTACCTGGCACTACCCAAAGTTCAAATAATGCCTCTGTTTTTCCTTTCTGATCTTATTTTCTCCTCTAGAAGGGATGTCACCTTGCATAACTTGCACACTGAAGTCCCTTTCCTATAGTCAATACTGTATCAGGATTTTTAAAAAAAGATTTTTTGCTTTTAGGGTGGACTAATTCTTTTGGGCAACCCTATCCCAGCTCCATTTTATAGATGTGGAAACTGAAGCCCAGTGTGAGGTCCTGACTTGTCCAAGTACCCACAGTGAGCTTCTCCTGACATCAGGTCCAGGGTCCTTTCTTCAGGAAATAGAACAGATGTCATTTCATTTCTTTTCTAATGGACCTAAAAGAGTTACATTATGTTTCAACAAAGTATAAAGAATATTTAATGACAAAGGACTAATTTTAGATCAACCCTTCTTGTTTTTATGCATTTTTCAGGACTGCCCTCATTCTCTACAAAGGCTTATGGCAGAGCATAAGAAAGAATTCTCATTGGGATTTGTGTTTATTTTTCTACTCAAAGGTAATGTGAAGTTTGGGTTTTCTCTGTCTTCTCCTTACTAGCTAAAGGATTGAATTTTATTTGGTTTTATTTCTTCTCCTCATAGGTCATTATTTTTTAGGATATTATAGGGAAATTCATATTTAGAAGTTGCCACCAAGGATAATAAAAAAAAAAAATCTTTTTTTTTTTTTTTTTTATTATCCTTGGTTCCTCCTGGCTGATTTTTAATTATAAATGTAGTAGCTATCACTTTAAAGAAAAGTAATTCACTAAGAGAGTCAAAGTTGATGAAGCAGAATTCTATTTTGGTATTTGTTTCTAGGCTAGTTGTTGTGGTAGTTAATAAATGAAAGGAGGCTGTGGAAGACATCCTTAGCACAAGTACTGGTGCAAAAGAAGCAAAGATCTAGGATTAAATTTTCTAATTAGGTTCTACATTTGATTCTATATACAGTCAAAATAATTTGCAAAGTTAAAATTATGAAATGAGGATCAAGGAAATAGTGTCTAATAACATGGTCCCAAGCCAAATCCACTGTCATCGAGTTGATTCTGACTCATAGTGAGTGACCCCATAGGGTTTCCAAGGCTGTAAATTTGTACAGAAGCAGACTGCCACATCTTCCTCCTGAGGAGCTGCTGATGGTTTCGAACTGCTGACCTTTGGGTTAGCTGTTGATTGCTTTAACCACTGCCCCACCAGAGCTCCTTAATAACACAGTAGGAGCTTATAACTCTTGAATTGATGATTTAAAGTAATGGAGTTGGGAATAAGAACTTCATCATCAGCAGGTGTAGAGATAATAGACGAAATATCTTTGATTTTAAAAATTTTACTGGGATAGTTAGAACCATATCTTTATAAAATAAACAAATTTAAACACTATGTTAAAACTTAACATTGACCTATTGCTCCTTGGCATCCAAGTACTGCTGGACCTTACAAACTTAACATTGACCTATTTGTCAGTATATCTATGACACATACGTATGACAGTAGTAGGTCAATGTTAAGTTTGTAGTACTTGGGTGCCAAGGAGCAAAAGCAATTACAGTAAGTCAAGGACTACACTGGTCACAGCTTTGTCTCCTGTTTTTCAAGCAGAGGATTAGGTTACCCGGAGATCTAGCAGAGAAACAGCCCAAGGAGTAGTGCTGTCTTTTATCTTCTCACCTCAATATTCTCTAAAATGGGTTCTTATTTTTAAAAATTGGGGCATTGAAGCTGACAATTTTAGTACAGGGAGTACTATTTCCAAAACCCTCATACGCGCTTTAGGTGTTGTTGTTAGTTGCTGTCAAGTTGGCTCTGACTCATGGTGACCTTATGTATAACAGAATGAAACATTGCCCATCCTCATGATTGTTGGTATGTTTGAGTCCAATGCTTCAGTTTTTAGTGTTTGCATTTGAGGGCTATGAGCAGATGCCATTACATTTCTTTTCAAATGGGCTGAAAAGAGTTACACTGCGTCTTAATCAAACCTAAAAAATACTTAATAACTAATGACTTCAATAAAAAAATTCTGTTGGCTGCTAAGCCATCCTGATTCCACCTGTGTCTCTCAGCATCCTTTACAGCCATACTGCTTCACTGGAACACACACAAGTAGACAGTTAATGGCATATAACTCTCTTGCCAGATGATATTTTAATGCTTTTAAATAGTTATACTTTATGGGACAAATTTTAAAGGACAAACAACATTATTTTCAACTTTTACCATTTGGAGATTAGGCAGTATTCCGATTTTCACAAACAGAACACACAAATAATAAGAAATAAAGAAAATATACTATTCAATTTCCTAAAAATATAAGACTATTATAAAGCAGTTTTAGGTAAGTAAACATACCTTTATTTGATAGATGATTGTGTGAAAATTTTTATCATCATCAAATACTGCTGATAAACTTGGTCCAGGTCCACAAGTTTTTTCTTCAAGTTTGTTGTTAATGTAAGGGCTGGTGAAGGCATCAAAATATGGATCAGGCACGAGATTAGGAACTGATAACACAGTGTTCTGAAACTGATTAATTGCAGCTGAAATACCATCCTGTTAGAGAAAAAAGAATAAATATAAATATATAGTTATATTTATGAATATTTCTGAATTTTCTGAAATGCTAGAACAAATAATAATTCATTCAACCAGGCCAAGTGCTGTGTTGACTCTGAGTATATTATAATCAGAAGACACAGCCCTTGCTTTATGGAACCATATTTTCCAATAGAGAGAGAGAGACAGATAAACATAAAATCGCAACACATTGTGAGGAGTGCTACATTTGAAGTATGAAGAAAATACAGTAGGGTCTTGTTTTAGTCACCTAGTGCTGCTATAACAGAAATACCAAAAGTGGATGTGTTTAACAAAGAGAAATATATTATTCCCTCACAGTCTGGTAGGCTAGAAGTCTGAATTCAGGTGCCAGCTCCTGGGGAAAGCTTTCTCTCTCTGTCAGTTCTGGAGGAAAGTCCTTGTCATCAGTCTTTCCTTGGTCTGGGAGCATCTCAGCCCAGGAATCTCAGGTCTAAAGGATGTACACTGCTTCCAGCTATGCTTTCTTGGTGATATGAGGTTCCCAATGTCTCTCTGCTTGCTTCTCTCTTTTATATCTCAAAATAGATTGACTTAAGACACTGTCTAATCTCGTAGACTTCATCAATATAAAAAAAAAAAAAACCCAGTACCGTCGAGTCAATATAAGTGCCGCTAATCCATCTTATTACATCATAGTGATGGGATTCATGAAACATAGGGAAATCACATCAGATGATAAAATGGTAAACAATCACACAATCATACAAGGGAATCAGGACCTAGCCAAGTTGACAGATATTTTGGGGGGACACAATGCAAGCCATGATGGTCTTAAGGGACATAAAGCCAAAATATGCCTCAGGGAATCAGGGAAAGTTTAAAGGGAGGATTAAACATGTGTATTCTTTAAGCAGTAATTTCTGTTCCCAAAATCTAACATGAGAGAAAAAAATTAGGCACATAAACAAAGATGTATGGACCAGGACACTCACTGCAGCATTACTAACAGTAATATCTAGAGAAACACCTAAATGTTCGACATCACAGAGCACTTACACAATGGAAAATTAAGCAACACTTAAAATAGCATATCCAAGGGTTTTTTGATGGCATGGGGAAAGCTTATGCGAAATGAGCAGGGTATAAAATGGAGTATAATATGACCCCAATATATGTATATGATCTTATGGTAAGCTATATATGTCTGCATATCAGTATACAGGCCTCCAGGCGCTCCTTGGAAACTCTATGGGGCAGTTCTACTCTGTCCTGTAGGTCACTATGAGTCGGAATCGACTCGATGGCACTGGGATCGGTATACAGCGAAACAAAACCACAAGGAAATACATCAAAATGTTACAATTTTTTTTTAGTGGCATATGAGACTATGGATGATTTTAAAGATCTTTTTCTGTGCTTTTCACAGTCTCTGCAATGAACATGAATTAGTTCATAATTTATAAAATAATACAAAATCTAACTGGAGAAAATGAGGTAAAGAAAGGGTACTTCTTGAAATGAATCTTAGAAGATGAGTGAAGTTCCCCAAGTGTCCACTCCAGGAGTAGAGTCCTTGCTAAGGCTTGAGCCCTGCTGGCTGGCAGGTTTGGGGGCTATACGTCATTTAGGAGCTGGAGTGTTTACCGTCAATGGAGAGAAACAGACACCATGCCACTCCCTCCCCTTCCCCCCTTAAAGGCCTTGTGCAAGATGCTGAGTTCTATTGTTAGTCTACAGGCCAGTTTCCCCCAGGCTGCAACCACGGATTGCCCTGAGGATAAAAGGGTTCCATGTCTGGTAAGTTTGGGAAGAAATCCCAGGTTAAACAAAGCTAAACAAGCTTCTTCTCAGGATCTGCCAAACAGAATTCTTCACATCTGTTAATATGCAAATGTATATTGCATCCCCTTTTCTCCTGGAATAGCTATCAACATCTCACAGAGCATCCTTTAAAAAATGCTACTTTAGACAATGGAGAAATGTAAAGCCGGAAAGTGACATGACTAGATTTGCCTATGAGAATGATCTCACTGTTGGCAGTGTGGAAAATGGATTAGAAGGAAGAGAGGCAGGCAGACCAGAACAGACGGTGATGACAGGTCAGATAGGAGATGATGACATTCTGACTGAGAGGAGTGGAGGAGGGGATGCAAGTAAGGATCATAGGATTTGGTGACTTGATCTTGATGAGGTGAGGGAGACTCTGGGATGACTCCCAGCTTGCGGGTTTGAGCATCTATCTGGATAAAGCCTTTCATTGAGGTGAAGACAGGAAGGGAGGAGCAAGTTTTGGAAGAAGTTGATAAATTCAATTTATTTTGCTGAGTTGGAATTAACTGTGGGACATTCAGATGGTGACTTCCAGATGGCTATGAGACTGGAGCTTATGAGAAAAGCAGTAGTTGGAAACACATATTAGTTGCTCTTCGAAAAGCGGTAGTTACAACAATGGACACATGTAAGAGCACCCAGGAAGAACATGGACAATGTGAAGAGAAGAGGAGGGAGCCCCTTAAGATAACCATAATTAAGGATCTCACACACACACACAAAGAGACTGGGAGAGAAGACTGAGAAAGGAAAACATGTTGTTACAGAAGAGCCAAGAGAAATTAAACCAAGGGTGGGGTCCTAGATGGGGATGTGTGTTAAGACCAGTGGCCAAAATAATAATGAGAGCAAATAGAAAATTTATGAATGATAGGCTAATTTTGGATTATATGAAGTAAAAACTTACATGTTGGTGTGAACACATGAATGTGTTTCTTATATCCAGAACTTGGCCATATGTTCTTTACATGCAGGAATTAAAATACCTGTGTGGGAGGCAGGTCCTACATTAGGGAAAGGGAAGGGTATGTCATTTTTTGAGGCCTGATCACTTGGGGATAAAGGGAAGAACAACCAGTTGCTTGCTGGAGAGAGTCTTCTCTGTCATCTGCTGCACAGGACACCTGCCTTCCAAGTGAAGGAAATGAGTCTTCTGACCAGGAGGGGGCATGGAAGCCTAGTGCTTCTGTGTGAGAGCTCCTGAAGGAGGCCCCAGCACAGGGATCTCAGCAGTCTGCTATCATTGTACATGTCTTAAACAAAACAGTCTATTTCTTAAATCCACGGTCCAATGACTGCTGGAATTGGAAGCAACCCTGGAACTTACCTGCCTCCCCACCTTAGAGATGCAGAAACTGAGCCTCAGAGAGGTAACTGGTTTCCCCAATGTACCATAGCTTATTAATTGTAAAGCCAAGACTAGAATCTAGAGATCTAGTGCTATTTGCACCAAGGCATACCAGTTAACAGCAGAAAATATAGACTAAATGATTTACTAATCTATGCACATACACAAACGTGCCTCCAAGATTCCCTCCCCTTGGTATACAAACCCAGTATAATCCCTCTCCTCTAGAGTATGAATGGGACTTGTGAATATGATGGGATGCCACTCCCGTGATAAGACGACATTACATGGCAAAGGTGAGGGGATTTTGTAGTTGTAACCAAGATCCAAAATCAGTTGATTCTGAGTTACTCAAAAGGGAGGTTATCCGGGATAGATCTGACTAAATCAAGTGAAAGCCCTTAAAAGAGAGATTGAACTCTTCCTGAAACAGAGCTTCTCCAGCTGGTATTGAAAAGTCAAAAGCCATATTGTGAGCGGCCTGTACAGTGAGCCACATGGCAAGGAAATGTGGGAGGTCTCAAGAACCTAAGGGTCATCCCTAGATGACATCCCACAAAAAACGGGGTCCCATAGGTACATGAAGGTGAATTCTTCTAACAACCCAAAAGAACTTGGAAATGGATCTTTCCCCAGTCAAGCTTCTGATAAGACCTCAGCCCCAGCCAATACCTGGATTGCAGCCTAAGAAACCCTGAAGTACAGGACCAAGCTAAGCTCTCCCAAGACTCCTGATCCAGAGAAACTATGAGATAATAAATGGGAGTTGTTTTAAGCCGCTAAATTTATGGTAATTTGCTATATAGCAGTGGAAAACTAAAACAACAAAATTCTCTCATAAGCAGCATACTTTAAAAGATTTCAAAAAACAGTATTTAGAGTAGAGTGATTTCTTGGACTCTTATTACAGGGATGCCAAAGAGGCAATTCTAATTTTGTATAGAATATGTTGATAGTTGTCATGGATTGAATTATGTCCCCCCAAAATGTGTGTCAACTTGGCTAAGCCATGATTCCCAACATTGTGTAATTTTCCACCATTTTGACATCTGATGATGAGTCAGGATTACAGGCAATTATGTTAATGAGGCAGGATTCAATCTACAAGACTAGGTTGTGTCTTAAGTCAATCTTTTTTGAGATATAAAAGACAGAAGCAAACAGAGACAGATAGGGGGACCTCATACCACCAAGAAAAAAGAGCCAGGAGAACAGCGTATCTTTCAGACCCAGGGTCCCTGCGCTGAGAAGCTCCTCCTTCGGGGAAAATTGATGACAAGGACCTTCCCCCAGAGCCAACAGAGAAAGAAAGCGTTCTCCTGCAGCTGGCACCCTGAATTCAGACTTCTAGCCTCCTAGACTGTGAGAGAATAAATTTCTCCTTGTTAAAGCCATCCACTTGTGGTTTTCTTTTATAGTAGCACTAGATAACCAACACAATAGTGTATCTTACCCTACCTCCTAATTTGTCCCAAGTCAAAGAAACTGTGCTAAACATTTAGATCGTTTTTACGTAAGTGTAGTGCTGCCCACAGAACAATGCCTGCTTTTTTGTATGATCAGTTTGGAGAAGTAGCAATGGCAGTTCTGCCAACCAATTGCTAGCAAAACAGTGGCTTCATTTTCCAACAAAGTGCTATCCAACAAGGGCACTGTACAAAGAAACACGCACCAGGAAGTCTTCCAAAGAAGGCTCGAAAAATAGTGACTGGACTGTCAACATCAGCTCTGTGAGAAACATGGGAATGAGAGATTCATCTTCTTCTTGCTTTTCCAGCAAAGGGGGTGCCTGAAACATGGATGTTTTAAGTGTTATAAAGATACAAGCACCAAGGTGTCGAATAAAAATTGTAAAAAGCTGTATTACAAGAGGCACATATTCTTAACTTTATAAAATTAGCCGATCTTATAATTTTGACACATGGGAAGTCTTTCAAAGAATATTCACAGAGGCTGAAAAAAATAAAGGCAAATAGTGAAAGACTACGTAATGTAAAATTTCTCCCCTTATAAAAACACTATGAACAAAAAGGAAGGGCAAACATCAAACTGGGAAAACGTATCAGTCAGTAATATACATAGCACATAAAAACACTTGTCACTGATCAACTCTGATTCACAGCGACCCCATGTGTGTCAGCGCAGCACTGTGCTCCATAGGGTTTTCAGTGGTTGATTTTTTCAAAAGTAGATCACCAGGCCTTTCTAGGAAGGCAACTCTGGGTAGACTCAAACCTCCAACCTTTGGGCTAGCAGTCAAATGCATTAACTAGTTACACTATATTAATATACTCGATGGCACTGGGTAAATATACTTAATTGAAATATATACTGATAATAATATTTAAATAGATATATGCTCAAATAGAAATGTGCTTAAATATAAAATGGGCAAAGGGCTTGATCTGACTATTCTCAAAAGAAAAATACCAATGATCAACAAATCGCTTCTTTCTTCTTTTCCTCAAAATAGTTTATGGAGGAACAATGTTTATCAAATGTTTACTGTATGCCAGGCACAGTACTAAGCGTTCGTGTAATTTCTACACCAACCATATGAGGCAGGTACCATTGTTACTCTCATAAAATAATTTAGATCTAGAGAAGGTAAGACATTTCATCCAGGACACACTAGCTAGTAAGTGGCAGAACAGAATTCAAACCCAGATCATTCTGACCTATCTTCTTATCCCTGCTCTGAGGTGGCAATTAAAGGAATGCGATGTTAAAAAGCAGTGATATACCACTTAACATGCAACAGGCTGACAAAGATCAAAATGAAAGATAATTATCTAGTGTGTATTGTGCGTAAATGCTCATTCTCAAACACTGCAAAAAAGGTTGTAAGTTGACAGAAAACTCTCTACAAAGTTATGCATCAGTATGTATCAAGCTTTAAAAATTCCGCATATTTCTGACCCCATAATTCCACATCCAGGAATTTCCTCTAGGGAGAAAAATGAGAGGTACATGAGAAATATACAGGCGAGGAGGTTCTTTGCAGTGAGAAAGTGATTAACGATAGGACATTGTTCACGAAATTTATATAATGTGAGAATATTACACAGCTGTTGACAAAATACATATTGACTTGAGAGATTTTTTTTTTTATTGTACTTCAGATGAAGGTTTACAGGACAAACTAGTTTCTCATTAAATGGCTAGTACACATACTGTTTTATAACATTGGTTAACAACCCCAGGACATGTCAACACTCTCCCTTCTCAACCCTGAATTCCCTATCACCAGCTTCCCTGTCCCCTCCTGCCTTCTTGTCCTTGTCCCTGGGCTGCTGCACCCCTTTAGTCTCGTTTTGTTTTATGGGCCTGTCCAATCTTTGGCTGAAGGGTGAACCTCAGGAGTGACTTCATTACTGAACTGAAAGGATGTCCGGGGCCATACTTTCAGGGCTTCTTTAGTCTCTGTCAGGCCAGCAAGTCTGGTCTTTCTTTTTAAGTTAGAATTCTGTTCTATAACTTGGGAGATTTTTTAAATAATATATTACTAAGTAGAAAAACAGGGAGTCAAACAAATAAATAAACAAATAAAATATGATGCCTCCCCCCACCCCTTGAAAGTAGTTTTCTTTGCTAGCAGAAGACTCTTTTCTTTGCACATTTCTGTGTTTTTTTTTTTTTCACATTTTCTGTATTTAACACATAGCATTGCTATAATTAGAAAAACGTTACTTTAAAATGTGGTAGTATTTAGAAAAAGGAAGGATTGATAATGAGGGGGAAAGGAAACAATGAAAAGGAGTATGTGGTCACTATTCAACTTTTGGAGAAAATGGAAACTAAGGCAAAGTATATTCATTAGGCCTTGAAACTGCATAGTTGGGTTTCCTGGGGAGGAAGTTGAGATGTGGAGGTAGGAAGCTTGATGAAACCAGTAAGAATATTTTGTTATGTTCTCAGATTTTCTGGCATGAAGCTGTCATCAAGGCTGAAGCTAGGGAAAAGCTTACTGGGAAATATGGCTATGAGATAGTATGAATTATCTCAAGGTGAAATTATTCTTCCGTGACCCTAGGATCAACTCGATAGGTTAGCCACTCAAAGCACAAACATTTGCTTCTATGACTTTGTTCTTCTCACCTCTACACCACTGCTCATTTCTTCCATTTACATCACCTTCCCTGCTTCCCTCTGCCAGTTCATGCCTATGATAGCCTCCAAACTATAAGCTCCTTGGGGGCAAAGTTCCTGTCTATGAATATCATTTCATCACTGTATGTCCAACACCCAGCATAGGGATTGACACACACAGTAGGTACTTAAGAAATATTTGTCAAATAAAACACATTAATAGCCCTTAGCAAATACCTGTGACACTGGTTAAGAGCTCAACTGCTAACCAAAAGTCGTCAGTTCGAATCTACCAGCTGCTCTTTGGAAACCCTATGGGGCAGTTCTACCCAGTCCTATAGGGATGCTATGAGTCAGACTTGGCTCGGCGGCAGTGGGTTTTGTTTTGGTACGAGAGAGACAGTAACATACTGTCAGCACAGTGGATTCTCAGTTTATTATTAGATACTTGCCCATATGCTGATTTTCACTCTGTTAGTGCATATGTGTATGACTGGTCCTGATTATGTGAAATCCTCCCCACATTTCTTCTATTTTTCTAGTACACAGAAAATAGCATAACTCATAGTACACGGTAAACCAAAACCTGCTGCTGCAAAGTTGACTCCGACTCATAGCGCATCTATAGGACAGAGTAGAACCGCCCCATAGGGTTTCCAAGGGGTGGCCGGTGGATTTGAACTGCTGACCTTTTGGTTAGCAGCTGAGCTTTTAACCACTGTGCCACGAGACCCAGTAAGCACTCAATAAATGTTGACCAGCGGACATTCTTAACTTCATTGTGAATATACCTTTTTATCAGTGACTTCAGGCTTGTCTTCACTAATCCATTTCTGAATGACATCTGCTGAAGGTGTTCGTTTTAACTTGTCAGTAAGATAACTCAAAAGAGTGTTAACAGAATTTACTGTTAGGTCATGCATTGTGTTCTCAATTAGATAGTCATTTAGACGGATAAAGCTTGAAAGGAAAAAAAAAATACAGCTTCAATTTTCATTACGTATTTTTGAAAGTGATATAAAGCAAGCATTTAAATTTAAAAATGCATTTTTTCTTCAATTTCAGTTTAATCATATTACAATATCAGAGGTTTATTGCCCAAAAGAATTGTCTGTAGACATCATTCATTTTAAGACACAAATATTCCAATATATAGCATCAATTCTAGCTTCACTAGGTGTTTTAACTCTTCTGTAGGCTATTTAGTGAGAAATATAGTTGTTATAGAAAATGCACATAGTTTACCTAGCCTAAAGGGCCATGCAGTTTTTTTTTTTTTTTTTTAAGATTTAAAGGTAAGATCAATGAATATACAACTTGCATTCTAATGGTAAAGGTGTGAAATCTTTGCTATTGAATAAATGTTGGTTGATAACAATTGGTAGCCTAAAGGCACAAATCTTATTCTTCCTTACTTGAGTACTTAGAAAGCAGATTGTGTCAGCAAGACATTTAGAAGAACTTTTGATTCTCCTTAAATGGAACTCCAGGTGCCTCTAGCACCTGGAGGCTGACCGTGGTGGTCTCAGGGACTGCTTTATTGACTTCTGTTATGACACAGATATTTTTGTAACTGAAAATGAAACTGGTGCATGGTGGAGATTTACGAAATAGGCAGCTGCAAAAGCTGGGCTAAATTACTGAGCATTGAGTAACAATGATATATGCATTACAGGACTGCAACTTGACAGATACTGTTTGGTGACTTTGTTTTTGAGTTATTTGTAGTCAGTCAAATTTTATCATCCTGACTTATCTGAGTCATCAGGTTTTAGAGTGACAGGAATTCCAAACTCCAGAACAGTCTCAGTCAAGATCCAGTTGGGTAGCAGGTGGCAGAGATAATCCATAAAGGAGAGTCCCCTGGTGAAGCACTAGGAGGTGACAGCTTTGTGTGGTTGTGCGGCTGCCTGCAGTTCTTCAGTGGCCAGAAAGAGGGAGCTGGCCCTCCAGGCCCACTTAAGGAGGCCCACAAACCTCTGTGTGTCTGACTTCTCCCCATGGCCTGCTCCACTGCTGGTCTCCAGGCTCCAGGCTGGGCCAGAGGAAAACAAACCCTTCAAGACCAAAAAGAAGCCCTTGGTCTTGGACATGCCCTCCAGTCTCTACCAGCTATCCAGTCCCAAAGCCTGGGTGGAAATCAGAGACAGCCTTCTGGGATATGCATTCAGGCTACCAAACCCCCAAATCCCTCTTCCCCATCGGTGAATCCTCTGATGAAGGGCTTAATTTTTAATGCAATTTGAGAAAGATGATGTTCTCATTTTTCTTGAAAGAAAGAATAATCATTTACCATGTCAGCCTCATGCAGTGATGCCTTTTGCTGGCCTGCTCTGTGTAGGTCATTTTCTCAGAGTCTCCGTAAGAGGGCATGTCACATGGCATCTCAAGGTGACCTGAACTTTCCGATAGACTAAGAATATCTAAGGACGACAGAAGACACAACAAGAATTCTTGTGTAAAAATTCCTTTTTTCTTTTTTTCAATATGGACTAAAAGAAAAGGGAAGTAAAAAAAAAAAAAAAAAAACGACGACGAAATCCTTTGGTTCATGAAGCATCTCAAACCTCAGGAGATAGCTTGGTTATCCAAAAGAATTCACATCAAAAGATGTCAACTCAATGAAAGACTGTAGTTTACTAACATTCTTTCAACAGGGTTTGATCTGTAGACACACAACCTCTTTCCCAGAAACATCTCCAGCCTCTTTCTTGCATCATCTTCTAGAATTCATGATCAACTAGGGCCAACCCTGTGATCCATCCAGTCCCTTAATTCTAACAAACCCACTGTCTGTACTAATACGTTAGCCATATCTTTAAGCAGAGAGGCCACGAGTCCACAGTAAAATGTTTGGGAAATAAAGGTTTTGTACCCAGTTTAGAACCAAGTTAGGAATACTATACACAAGCAGGAGTAATGCAAAGAAAATGCAATATCTCTCTCCACAATATACATTAAATTTGTAACCTATCAAGCAAAATTTTGGAAAAACTGAAAAGTTGGATCAGTATTTAAACTTAGGAAAAGTGGAATTAAAAAAAAAAAGCTCATATTTTAGACAACCATCACTTCTGATACACTGAGGTTCTTCCCCCTTCATACCGATATTAGGTTCATATCCACAGTCATCGGGAATAAATCCTACATCACGCAGAGCAATTCGACAAGCCTTCCTGACCACATCTTTTGCTTCACTTCGAAATGCTTCTAGGCGCTCTGTCACCTAGACATTGATGAATATGTACAATTAATGGTACTTAAGTAGCAATAATAGGGAAAAAATATCTTGAACGTTACAGACAAAATTCCTTACCTCCCCTAGACGTATAACTTGAGCAGCCTTAAATTCCTGCAGTGTGTAGGTATGCCCTTTTTCAATATGACAAAGTCCCATAAAACTCAATTGATAACACAATTCATTTATTTTAAGAAGAGCTGGTCTCAAATACTGAATGAAAATAAAATTTATCATAATTTAGTAAAAAAAAAAAAATCCTGTGTTTTAAAAGCATGCAAACATTTGGAAAGCAAGAATGGTTATTAGGGACAACAAACAGCTGTATATGTCAACTTTAGCTACAACTGCAAGGTGCATACACTAAATAGGAGCACTTCTAAAACTTAGTTTTGAAAGTATTTTATCTGACTTAACCATCAGATTAATTTGTCTGAGTTCCTTTCTTTTCATTTTGATTTTTTTTTTTTTTTTAGCTATCTAAAGAATAAAATTGAGGGCAAGTAACAGAGGACTGGGCAGTATTTTCAATTTCAACAAGCTTGGCTCATGGATACAAAGATTCTTTGGGTCACCTTGAGGACTTCACAATGTCCAGACAAGATAATAATGGAGGGGCCTATCTAATGAGAAAGAAGCTATGGCACCGAATAAAGCCAAATTTAACTTTAAAATTCAGTGGGTAACAAGTTACCCAAAAGAAAATTTGTTCATTACCAAGAACCTTGAAAAGTGGACCAGGAAGATAAGTGGAAGTGATTGTGAGATGACGCTACACTACCTTAACTTAATCTTTCTCTATGGGTATGCTGCCATAATAAGTCAGAGCTCTAGGCTGCTGGCTTTGAAGCCACACGTCCTAAGAAAATTGTTCCAAGGCCTTTTACCCTCACTTCTCTTTATCTACTCAAGGGAGAAGCTGTTACATTAAATTTAAAAAAATTAACATTTATTTATTCGCATATGTGACACTGTTTTATGTGTTATATACAGCACACCACTGGGCTCTTTTCTAGGAGTTTTCAAACCAGAACAAACATTTATTCAGACCAAGAATGAAACCGTGTATTAATTATTTACACTGAGTACAAAAATGGGTACAATGGGTAATAAAGGTGCTAAATTAAGAGAACTTTGTGAGAAACATACGGGAAGTTATGTAGTCCTTAAGGTTCATCTCAAGAGAAATTTGCATGATAAGAAACAAAAGTTTGAAGGCTAAATCTATAATTGAAATAAGAGACTAAATAAATTAACATGAATACAGCATCTAAAACCAGAAAGTCCTGGGCATTGTGGCGCCCTGGTGGCGTGGTGGTTAAGAGTTCAACTGCTAACCAAAAAAGTCAGCAGTTTGAATCCATCAGCTGCTCCTTGGAAACCCTATGGGGCAGTTCTACTCTGTCCTATAGTGTCGCTATGAGTCAGAATTGACTCAACGGCAAAGGGTTTTGGTTTTTGGTTTTCAGTAAAGGGACAAATAGCCAGGATTAAAGGTGCAGGTCTAGAGCAAAACCGATATTGATGTTACCAAAAAGGGTAGTGTGATAGTGGGAATTCTTCAGAAGAAGAATGTATATAAATAACCTAAGAAATTTCTTTGGGTTAGCCTAAATATCTGGCTGTCAGCATAAAAAACAGACATAGAAGCTATTGTGAATACAAGCATGACTGGAGTTTTTTTGTTTCTGCTATTAGTAAATTTCATATGGAATCTGGGTTGGGTGGTTCATTCTTGGGCTGGTGGATCACTAATCCCATTGGAAGCTGACAAGAACTAAGTATTATGTGTAAGATAACAGCAGAATTATAGAAGGAGGAAGAATTTATCACCATATTGCTTGGTTTCGATACATAAAAGATTGAGATAGCTAGCTAGCTATAATTTTTGTCTGCTCAGGACACTTCCCCAGACCTACTCCTAATTCCTCTGGTAATAGAATTCCTTGTACCATGTGGTTTTGGTTTAAGGCTGGCTGCTCACTTCACCCACCACAGGACTGAGGAAAGGGCACATATCCAGGCCTGATTTATCGGAGTACCCCTGGCTTCTGGCTTCAGGGGTTGGCTCAGGATTGGGGATGTCAAGAAGCTGAGTCAATCAGTGTTTTCCAGCAAGACGCACTCTCTTTTCACTAAAAACAGCCAGCTCGAACTGGAGCTGTAGGTGGTGCTCTCTACTACAACCTGTGGAGAGCCAACTGAGAAAGAAGCAGATGCAGAAAAACATACAACTGAAGACTAAGAGAACGAAGGAAACATAAGGTTGACATATCATTTGAGTCTTTGAAATCAGCAATGGGTAAAGGTATCTTCACTCTCTGAATTACACGGGCTCTATATTGTTGCTGAAGCTCATTAAATTGAGTGTCTGCCAGCCGCACTGAAATGAGTGTCAGCCCTTCAAGACACAGGTGGAAATCACTGTTAGTAATCTGGGGCCAGATACTGAGTCAGAAAGCATTTGGGGAAACTTTAGAGACTTTGGCTCGAGGATCCATCAGCAGAGCTGCACTTGCTGTGAAAATCTAACAAAATCGGTCATGCTGGGGCACCCTGAGTTTGGTTGGAATGCAAGAACCCTTTGGATTTGCCTGTCTTGCTTTTCACCAGGGCACCACACCTTTATTTTACCCTAATCTGGGCCACCGAAACATCTGTGTGATCTGTGCAACTAGGTGCTTAGAGAACCACCAGAATCAATCCGACACTCTGGGCTCATTCCCGACCCAGTGTAGAAATGGCCGCACCAAAAGGCGCATCCCTTAATAAGGGAGGGAAGTGTTATATTAACTGTGAAATTAAGAGTGGCCTTGTCTGCAAAGCAATTACTGACTAAAACAAAAAATGGAAGAATTTCGATTACAAAAGAAAATGCAAATTAAAGTGAATGATAATGGTTCAGTGAATGTGAGAAATAACTGAGAATCACCTGAAAAGTATCATGTACATTAAAATTACACGTGCTGTTTGTCAACAAGCAAAAGCATGAAGTACCTAAAACAAAAACAAACCAGCAAAAAAAAAAAAAAAAAAACAAGCCTGCTGCCATCAAGTTGATTGTGACTCATAGCGACCCTACAGGGCAGAACACAACCGTCTCATAGGGTTTCCAAGAAACAGCTGGTGGATTCAAACTGCTGACCTCTAGGTTAGCAGCTGAGCTCTTCATCACTGCGCCACCAGGGCTCCAGGTTAAAATCATGTGCAGTATGAATAGTATTAGAAAATTAATACTAAACACATGTTGGAGTCTAGATAAAAGCAAAACCTTGAAATGTTAGAAGGCATAGTCCCAGATAGCTTCACTGGTGAATTCTGCCAAACATATGAAGAAATATTAATACCAATTTTTAATAAACTCTTCCAAAATATCGAAGAGGAGGGAATGCTTCCCAACTCATCCTGTGGGGCCAGTTTTATCCTGATACCAAAGCCTGATGAATATATCACAAGAAAACTGTGCACTGATATTTCTTATCAATATAGATGCAAAAGTCCTCAATAAATACTACCTACTGCTGTCAAGTCGATCCCAATAAATACTAACCAGCTGAATTGAGCTACATATGAAATGGACCGTGACCAAATAGGATTTATCCCAGGCATGCATGCTTGGTTTAACATCTGATAATCAATTAATATAATAACCATATCAATAGAATAAAGGACAAAAACCACATGATCATCTCAGTAGATACAGAAAAACACTTGGCAAAATAACATAGTTTCATGACAAAAACACTCAACAAACCAGGAATAGAAGGGAACTTCCTCAGCCCGGTTAAGGGCATCTATGAAAAACTCAGAGCTAACATATTAATGGTGAAAGACTGAATATTTTTCTCCTAAAATCAGAAAAAGACAAAGATGTCCACTCTAGTCACTTCTATTCAACACTATAATGGAGGTTCTATCCTGGGAAATTAGGCAAGAAGAAGAAATAAAAGGCACCTAGATAGGAAACGAAAATGTAAAACTATTTCTGCAAATGATATGATCTTGAATATAGAAAATCCTAAAAATTCCACAAAAAAACAGAGCTAATAAACAATTCTAGTAGGGTTGCAGGTTACAGGATCATAACACAAGCATCAATTGTATTTCTATACAGTAGTAATGAACAATCCGAAAGTGAAATTAAGAAAACAATTTCATTTACAATAGCATCAAAAAGAATAAAATACTCAGGAATAAATTTAACAAAAGGAGTGTAAAACTTACTCTGAAAATGACAAAACGTTGTTGAAAAAAATTAAAGGAGACCTAAATAAATGGAATAAAAACATCCCATATTCATGGATCAGAAAACTTAATATTGTTAAGATGGCAATTCTTCCCAAGTTGATAGACAGATTCAATGCAATCTCTATTAAAATCTCAACTGGATTCATTCAGAAATTGACAAATTAATTCCAAAATTCATATGGAAACTTAAGAAACTCAGAATACCCAAAATAATCTTATAAAAAACCCAACCCCCCCCCCCCCCAAAAAGTCTGGAAGACTCACACTTTCTATTTCAAACTTCCTACAAAGCCACAGTTATCAAGACAGTGTGGTACTGGTATAAGGACAGGTATACAGACCAATGGAATAGAACTGAGAGTCCAGAAATAAACCCTCACTTTTATAGTCAGTTGATTTTTCACAAGGGTGTCAAGAAAATTCAGTGGGGGAAATTATAGTCTTTTCAACAAATGGTTCTGGGTCAACTGACTATCCACATCCCCAAGAATGAAGCTGGACCCTTACCTCACCCTGTACGTGAAAATTAACTAAAAATCAGTCAAAGACCTAGATGTAAGAGCTAAAACTATAAAACTCTTAGAAGAAAACATAGGTGTAAATCTTCGTGACTTGGATTAGGCAACTGTTTCTTAGATAAGACACCAAAAGCACATGCAACAAAAAGAAAAAATGAATAAATTTGATATCACAAAAATTGAAAACTTCTGTGTTTCAAATGAGACCATCAAGAAAGTGTAAATTTTTATAAGTCATGTATCTGATAAGGGGCTTATATCTAGAATATATTAAAAAAAAAAAAGAATATATTACATCTCTATAATTTAAAAAAGCCAATCAGAACACGGGATATGAATAGAAAGTTTGCCAAAGAAAATATACAAATGGCCAATAAGCACATGAAAATACGCTCACTATCATCAGTCATAGGGAAATGCAATTCAAAACACAATGAGATGTGGAACAATCTATATAAAAATTGTTAAATGAAAACCTAATTTGCTGTGTAAATTTTCACTGAAAACACAATAAAATATTTTAAAAAAAGAAACACAATGAGGTACCACTTCACAACCAGTAGGATGACTATAATAAAAAAGATAAGTGTTGAAGAGAATCTGGAGAAATTCTACTTCTCATACATTATTGGTGGGAATGTAAACAGTTTGACAGTTTCTCAAAAGATTAAGCATATAGTTATCATATTGCCCAGATATTCTACTTTTAGGTATGTACACAAGAGTGATGAAAACACATCAAAAACTTGTACAGGAATGTTCATTGCAGCATTATTTGTAACAGACAAAAGGTGAAAACAATCCAAATATCCATCAATTTATGAATGGATAAACAAAATGCGGTGTACCCATATAATGGAATATTATTCATCCATAAAAGGGAACGAAGTACAGATACAGGCTATGACACGGATGAACCTTGGAAACATTATGCTAAGTGAAAGAAATCAGCTACAATGGATCACATATTGTAAGATTACATTTATATGAAATGTCCATAGAATGCAAATCTATAGAGACAAAAAGTGGATTAGTGGGCCTTAGAGCAGAGGACCTGGGAAATTGGGAGTGATGGCTAATGGGTAATGAGGTTTCTTTTTATAGTGATAGAAATGTTCTAGAACTAACTGCAGTAAACACACTAAAAACATTGAATTGTATACTTCAAATGGGTGAATTGTATAGTATGTGAGTTATATCTTAATAAAGTTGTTATAAAAAAAGGTGTCAGTAATGTTGGTGATAAAAAAATACATAAAATAAAAATTTTCAAGGACTGTTCCACATTTTTCCCTTCAGACTAGTCAAGGGGAGTCATCCATTCTGGCTTAACTAATTGTAAATATAAGATTAATGGTAAGAAAAGTCTTATGAGTGGGTAACTTTAGCATCTGATAGATATTTAAACCATAAAAATGGGTCCATTATTTAGGTCAATCCTTCCCTCTTGAGTCATGATATACAGCTAAAGGCCCTCAAAATGTGTTGGATTAAAACTTGATTGTAACCATCGTACCTAATGGTTGGTAGCTTCTGAGGACCATCAAATCATGTCTGAATATGAAAAAGTGCTAGCAACTGTTCAGCAGGTGCTAGATACATAACACTAATGACCGAAGACCAGACGAGTTGTGGAATGACATCAAGGACATCATGCATCAGGTCATCAAAAAAGACAGGAAAGAAAGGAAGGACCAAAATGAATGTCAGAAGAGATTCTGAAACATGTTCTTAAGTGAAGAGTAGCTAAAGCAAACAGAAAAAATGATGAAGTAAAAGAGCTGAAAAGAAGATTTCAAAGGGCAGCTTGAGAAGACAAAGTATTATAATGATAGGTGCAAAGACCTGGAGTTAGAAAACCAAAAGGGAAGAACACACTAGGCATTTCTAAAGCTGAAGAACTGAAAAGAAAAAAAAAAAAAAAATCAAGCCTCAAGTTGCAATAGTGAAAGATTCTATGGACAAAATACTGAAAGATGCAGGATGCATCAAAAGAAGATAGGAGGAACACACAGAGTCACCGTACTAAAAAGAATTGGTCGATGTTCAGCCATTTCAGGAGGTAGCATATGGCCAAGAACTGATGACACTAAAGGAAGAAGTCCAAGTTGCACTGAAGACATTGGCAAAAAACAAGGCTCCAGGAACTGACAGAATACCAATTGAGATGTTTCAGCAAACAGATGCAGCGCTGGAAGCGCTCACTCGTCTATGCCAAGAAATTTGGAAGACAGCTACCTGGCCAACCGACTAGAAGAGATCCATATTTACGCCTATGCCAAGAAAGAAAGGTGATCCAACTGAATGTGGAAATTGTCAAACAGTATCATTAATATCATCTGCAAGTAAAAGTTTGCTGATGATCATTCAAAAGCTGTTGCAGCAGTACATGAACAGGGAACTACCAGAAATTCAAGCCAGATTCAGAACAGGACGTGGAACAAAGGACGTCACAGCTGATGTCAGATGGATCGTGGCTGAAAGCAGAGAATACCAGAAAGATGTTTACCTGTGTTTTATTGACTGTGCAAAGGCATTGGACTGTGTGCATCATAACAAGTTATGGATAACATTGGGAAGAACAGGAATTCCAGAACACTTAATTGTGCTCATGGGGAACTTGTACATAGATCAAGAGACAGTTGTTCTAACAGAACAAGGAGATACTTCATGGTTTAAAGTCAGGAAAGGTATGCATCAGGGTCATATTCTTTCACCATACTTATTCAATCTGTATGCTGAGCAAATAATCCAAGAAGCTGAACTATATGAAGAAGAATGTGGTACCAGGATTGGAGGGAGACTCGTTAACAATCTGCGATATGCAGAAGACACAACCTTCCTTGCTGAAAGTGAAAAAGGACTTGAAGCACTTACTGATGAAGATCGAAGACTACAGCCTTCAGTATGGATTACACCTCAACATGAAGAAAACAAAAATGCTCAGAACTGGAGCAATAGGCAACATCACGATAAATGGAGAAAAGATTGAAGTTGTCAAGGATTTCATTTTACTTGGATCCACAATCTACATCCGTGGAAGCAGCAGTCAAGAAATCAAACGATATATTGCATTGGGCAAATCTGCTGCAAAAGATGTCTTTAAAGTATTCAAAAGCAAAGATGTCACTTTAAGACTAAGGTGTGACTGACCCAAGCCATGGTGTTTTCAATTGCCTTATATGCATGTGAAAGTTGGGCAATGGATAAGGGAGAGTAAAGGAGAATTGATGCCTTTGAATTATGGTGTTGGCGAAGACTATTGAATACACCATGGACTACCAAAAGAATGAACAAATCTGTCTTGGAAATACAACCAGAACGCTCCTTAGAAGCAAGGATGGCGAACCTTTGTCTCACATACTTTGGACATGTTATCAAAAGGAATGAGTCCTTGGAGAATGGTAACATGCTTGGTAAAGTAGAGGGTCAGCAAAAAGAAGGAAGACCCTCAACAAGATGGACTGACATGGTGGCTGCAACAATGGGCTCAACATAGCAACAATTGTGTGGATGGTGCTGGACTGGGCAGTGTTTTTTTTTGTTGTTGTTGTTGTATGTAAGGTCACTATGAATAGGAACTGACTCAACAGCACCTCACAACAACAACAGATATATAAAGGCGCCCTGGTGGTGGAGTGGTTAAGAGCTCAGACTGATAACCAAAAGGTCAGCAGTTCAAATTTACCAGCTGTTCCTTGGAAACCCTGTCCTATAGTGTCACTATGAGTCAGAACCGACCCGATGGTGATGGTTTTTTTTTTAGATATATAAAGTAATAGCCACTGGATGGCTTGGCCTTTCAATACATAAACAGAAACTCATTCATTTTGATGACAGTCTCAGATGCCAGTACCCACTAAAACAAATCACCTAACTTTAGCAACAGGTCTGGAGTCCCAAGAGCATTTCTTTGGAAGACTGAAAGGGCCAGGGTTAGGTCCTCTCACAATCTCCTAGGAACCATGCGTTTATAGCTCAGCATTCCCTCCTACCATTTGCTTCAGTTAAGTTATTGAGCACAGCTCTTTCTGTTCTAAATGATTCCTCTCTCTGATGCGCACTGCTGGAGCAAGCTGCATTGCTGGGAATATGTGCACTGATGTTAGCTGAGGTCTAAAGCAGTCTGTTAGGAGCAATGGTGAAGATAAAGAAATATAAAACATGGCCTTACCCTCTCAACTCTTAAAATACTGTTGTTGTTGTTGTTGCTAGGTGCCATGGAGTCAGTTCTGACTCATAGCAACCCTATAGGACAGTACAGAACTGCCCCATAGGGTTTCCAAGGAGTGGCTGGTGGATTTGAACTGCTGACCTTTTGGTTAGCAGCTGAGCTCTTAACCACTATGCTATCAAAAAAATGCTACCAGGGCTCCTAAAATACAATAGAAAGAAAAAAAAAAAGTTTTCAAAGCAAATCTATATAACATGTACATATCAAGAAGTTGGTACAAGCCTTTTGCTTCTGGCCATGACAGAGTAATCGGTATAGGGCTAGTCCTCTGCTGTAACAACCATTAATCAAGACAAAATACAAGAATAACTTTTCAAATGTTAGCAACAGGTGATGTGGAACCTCAATCTCTGAGAGAAGGGAAACAAATGAGGTAAGCCCAGCGATGGATTACCCAATAAGCAAAGTAAGCACGCCCTTAGTTCAGCAACAAACCAGAGGCACCAGCTGTCCAAAGCAAAGACCCATAGACACCAAGTAGACAGGATACAAGGAAAAGCAGGTGCCACAGTAAAAAGGAACCGGCAGGGCATTAAATGAAATTGATACCAGCTCCAGTGCATGACAATGTGCCGGCCGGAAATAAAGTTCTCACAGGGTTATGAGGGTGCCCACGCCCAAGGTTGTTTAAGCTATGAGTCCCCTACCACTTCTGCACCTTCGTTGATATCTGTCTACTATTGTACCCTCCCATGTAATTGAATCTTCTCATCTTGGCAGGTCTCTTGGCAGCATACTATTTCTTTCTAATAAACAAGAGGTGGGGGTGGGCCGTTGGGTCTAACTCTTGTTACGTTCCCCCACTAAAAATTTTATAATCCAGTTCATCTTATTCCACTAACATCAGCATGTACCACTTTTGCATTCAATGACTAATATTATTGTTGTTGTGTGCCAAAGAGTTGATTCGGACTCACAGAGACCCTATTTAGCAGAGCAGAACTGCCCTATGGGGTTTCCAAGGAGCGGCCGGTAGATTCGAACTGCTGACTATTTTTGGTTAGCAGCTGTAGGTCTTAACCACTGAGCCATCAGGGTTCTGCTAATATTATATTATAATTTATGCGTAATATGATAATTGCATTTAAAAAGAAGTTACATCATGGGCAGCTAAGACACACATACATATACATATAACACATATATCCCGTTCAAACGGGTGAGTAAGCAGAAGAGTCAGCATAGATCTTCAAGGCTTAGGGCCCTCACGTGCCTTAATCTGGCCCAGCGTAAGCCCCACAATTGCCCTGGCTTTCTGCCCCGATGCACTTTCTGGACTGCAGTGAAGTTAGGGGAAAACCCAAACAGAGATGTCAGTTTGAGGAGACAAGGGGACAGAAGCTGGAATCCAAGGTCACTGAATACAGAATTTTCAGGGTAGGTTTTAGAGAGACTGTAGTGTACAGTGAAGGCACTCCAGAAACCTGCGTATGGTCTTTGGTTAAATATTAAACCGTGCATGTGCAGGAGAAAACACCATAAGGACAGGCAAAAAGCTACCTGGAAAAGAACAACCAGGGAGTTGTGAGCTAAAAAACTACTGTTGCATGCACAGGCTAGGAAACATTTGTGGACACAGCCAGCCAGAGTGGAGAGACATCGTTGAAAACCGCAAACATTCAGAAGAGCATCAAACCAAAAAGCCCAATGCCGTTGAGTCGATTCCGACTCATAGCGACCCTATAGGACAGAGTAGAACTGCCCCATAGAGTTTCCAAGGAGCGCCTGGCGGATTCGAACTGCTGACCCTCTGGTCAGCAGCCGTAGCACTTAACCACTACGCTGGCAGGGTTTCCAGAAAACCATTGCAAGCTTAAAAGGATGCTAACTTTCTAGCCCGCTAGGAGAAGATATTATCAAGGCCAAATCACCACCATTATGAATGGTGGGCTGACAGAATAGCGACTCTCAGCATATAAATAAGAAAACAAGTCTTGAGGACTGATAGAGGTCATTTTAAAGACAAATCCAAACAACCATTTCACGTAACTAATAACGAATTCATGAAATGCATAGTGTTTAAGATGTGATAAAAGATGAAAAGTGGTTAAAAAATTTTTTAAAGGAGGTAAAATAGCTTCAAATGACTGATGGATCCTTAGTGAATTTGAGGTCTGAGGGTAGAGTCTGACGTTTTTTTGTGGAGGAACTGGAATATTTTTTTAAGAATGCTGGACGGGATCGATGACTTGAGGTGGTACATCTTATAGATTTGTTTTGCACTAATATCTTATCACTGGACTGGGAATATCTTATCAATGGTAGCCATATTCCTTTAATGATCCTTTACTGAATGACTGGCATGTTGATAATAGTCTTTCAGATTAACATAATCTAAGCAAAGGATTTAACAGAAAAAAAGCAAACTTGAGAATTCTGACCTGAGAGGGTGATGATGACTCAGTGTCATAGAAATAGGCAGCCGAGGAATCAGTGCTCTGAGCATGACAGTAATGGTGATTCTAGTTCATTCCCAGGCACCAAACAGAAAACTTCTCACGCAAGTTGAAATTCAATGGCCAATTTTAAATATGACCACATACTTTTTAACATATTTTTCCATGATCACTTTATCCTCCAAAATAAATACTGAAGTCTTCCCTACTGTCTGAATGCATGGTAGAGGAACACATATGATATACTAGGAGGTACTGGCCCTTGAACACAAGACCCCAACTTATTTGGGACCATAAAGTCCAGAGTGTCATAGATGGTGGCAGGGAGGGGTAAAGAGGGACTGCCAGTCTACCCTGCTCAAAAGGATATACAATGTCCCTAATCACAACAAAGGAAACCATAGATCCAAAATCTTGAGGCTGCTTCTAACCAAAGGTGCCCTGTGCAACTCTCTTCTGATAGATTGGCATTTTGCAACTCTAGGTAAAGTGTAGGAACACCAGTAGACTGCCTGAGTCCTAAGTTAGAAGACAGTATGAAAACCGTGAATTTCTCTAAAAAGATGAACCATTCTATTTCAGGGACAGTCTATACCAACACCGGTAATATAGTCATACTTTCTTTTTTCTATGGGTAATTATTTTAAAACATAAGAAATACATACAGGATTAACAATGAACAAATTTTTTTGTAGAGATTTTCGACATCCAGTAATTTTCTTGGAGCGGACATTCTTCCTCCATACGTTAAAAGCCTTCCATTTCCGGAAGAGTGAAAATATGGGAATCTTGGTGAGTTCTATGTGATACAGGTATTCCTGTTCCCATCGATCAAGTTCAATATATTCAATGTCTTCATTAGTAATGTGTGTTACTGCCTTTTGGCTAATAGTATAGTAGTCATTTTTATTGAGGTTCTCATAACTTACAATTCTATGAAGAAATGAAAATTGGGACAAATGAATAAAGTATTCAATACAAAATTAAACAACCACATTACTTTTTTGTTCTGAAGAGAATAAAACATTTCTGGAAATGAAATGTTATTTAAAGTTTTAAAATTCCAATGAACTACTACTTTCAGGTTGAATAAATTACGTAAAAAAAGAGGAGGGTAGAGCCGCTTTTAAACAACACTTGGGCTTATTATAGCTCTTAACAAAGATTTTATAACATTGGTAATATGCTTGATAATTTCAGTTACATAATTTTTACAGTAAAACAAATTGATTAAGCATTTTTAAACATCATAGCCCTATATGACAGCTACCTAGAAATAAATGTTTATTAATAACTCTAGAAACTATTCAACATTAATTTTATAATAGCTTTATACTACACAGTATTGACAGAATTACAAGACAGAAAGAGCAAATCAAGAAAATGGTATTATAAAAGATTTAGAATTAAGACCCAGATTAACCTACAGTGTATATACAACTTATCACATACAAAATAATTATTATTGAGAAATTGTTTAGCTCAAGATATCCTGTTTTCAACTGTCAGCAACAGCATTCTTCAACTATGTGAGTTGCAAGAAATAGCTCAAATTAAAAAAGAAAAGCAATATGGAATTGGGAACAGGAGAAGAAAACAAAGTGATGAAACTAGGAAGGTATGATTCTATAAATTTTAAAATAAGAATTTATCTACAGGCACAAAGATATTTTCTGAAATTTTAGCTATAACATTGAAATATTGTATGCAATTTAAATATCCAGTAGTAGAGCAAATGTAAAATACACTATAACAACTTGAGAAGATACATTTGGGGTTTTAAAATAAACTTTTTAAAGACTCTACTGGCATTTAGGATAATAAAATACACGTAAAGTGCAAAAACAAAACCATCAATTGTTTCTATGTTAAAATTATGCAAAAATACATGAACTAGACTAGAAAGAAACACTGCTAATTCACTCCAAAGAAAATCAACTGCTTCCCATGTCTGTGTCCTTGACTCTGCATTCTGAACCTGGAGTCCATGCCCTTTAGGATAGCCTTCAGGTCATCGATGAAACTGTTATACATTAAAAAAAAAAAAGTTATGTACATATATGTCATCAGTTTTGAAGAAATTGGAACAAAATTCTTATGTGCTTTGGGTCTATTAACCAAAAACCTAAGAACCCCTGGTATAAATCACTAAGTCACTTTTAATTTTTAATTTATATTTTTGTTTTAATAAAACTGGGTAAGAAAAGTATTTCTAAAACGAGGGCATGTTATAACATAGTTCATAAAGAAAATGCTCTACTTCCTACTTTGGTGAATAGTGCCTGGGGTCTTAAAAGCTTCCAAGTGGCCATCTGAGATAGACCTATTGGTCCCATCCCATCCGGAACAAAGGAGAATGAAGAAAACACAAGGAACGGATTAGTTCAAAGGATTAATGGACCACATGAATGACAGCCTGCATCAACCCGAGCCCAGAAGAACTAGATGGTGCCCAGCTACCACCACCGACTGCTCTGACAGGCATCACAACAGAGGATCCCAGACAGAGTGGGAGAATAATGTAGAACAAAATTCAAATTCACAAAAAAGACCAGGCTTACTTGTCTGACACAGACTGGAGGAACCCCTGAGACTATGGCCCCTGGACACTGTTCTAACTCAGAACTGAAGCCACTCCCAAAGTTCACCTTTCAGCCAAAGATTAGACAGGTCTATAAAACAAACAATAACATGCATAAGGAACGTGCTTCTTAGAGCAATCGAGTATATGAGACGAAATGGGCACCACCTTCCCAAAAACAAAGACAAGAAGGTAGGAAGGGACAGGCCAACTGAATGAATGGAAATAGAGAACCGGGTTTGGAAACGGGCAGAGAGCTGACACATTGCGGGGTTTGCAACCAATGTCACGAAACAATTTGTTCACAAATTTTTGAATGAGAAACTACTTTGTAAACTTTCACCTAACCCACAATAAAATGAAAAAAAAAAAAAAGAACACGGAAAACTAACTACAACTTTATGGAATGACATGATCTGTATAAATGGGTGAGGATTGACTGCGTGACTTAAAGGTAAAGGCAGGAAAAAAAAAAAACCTAGGGCATGTTGTTAGCTGTTGTGGAGTTCAATTCATGGAGACCTTATGTATAACAGAAAGAAACGTTGCTCAGTCCTGTGCCATCTTCATGATTGTTGGTATGTTTGAATCCATTGTTGTCGCTTTTGTGTCATCCATCTCATTGAGGGCTTCCCTAGTTTTCTCTGTCCCTCTACCAAACGTGGTGTCCTTTTCTAGGCATTGGTCTTCTCTGATGAAGTAAACAAAACGAAGTTTCACCATCCTCCCTTCTAAGGAGGACTCAGGTTGTATTTCTTCTAAGACTGATTTGTTCATTCTTCTAGCAGTCCATGGTGTATTCAATATTATTCACTTACATCACAATTTGAATGCATCAGTTCTTTTCCTGTCTTACTTTTTTATTGTCCACATTTCGCATTCATATAAGGCAACTGAAAAGACCATGGCTTGGGTAAGGCACAAGGTGCCAGAGGTGAGTACAATTAAGTGTTCCGAATTTCCCATTGTTTGTAATGTTATCCATAATTTGCTATGATCCACATAGTCAAATGCCTTCAAGTAGCTGATAAAATACTGGCAAACATCTTTCTGGTATTCTCTGCTTTCAGCCAAGATCCATCTGACATCAGTAATGATATCTCTCCTTCCATATACTCTTCTGAATCAAGCTTGAACTTCTGGCAGTTCCTTGACAATGTACTGCTGCAAAACTTTTTGAATGATCTTCAGCAAAATTTTACTTGTGTGTGATAATAGTGATATTGTTTGATAATTTCCATATTCTGTTGGATCATCTGTCTTTGGAATGGGCACAAATATGGATCTCTTCCAGTTGGTTGGCCAGACAGCTGTCTTCTATGATAAGTGAGGGCTTTCAGCACTGCATTTGTTTGTGGAACGATCTCAGTTGGTATTCTATCAATTCCTGGAGCTTTGTTTTTCACCGATGCCCTCAGTGCAGCATGAAATTCTTCCTTCAGTACCACTGGTTCTTGATCATGAGCTACCTCCTGAAACAGCTGAATGTCAACTAATTCTTTTTGGTACAGTTGTTAGGTGCCACTGAGTTGGTTCCAACTCATAGCAACCCTATATATAACATCCTCACAATGTTTGAGCCCATTGTGGCAGCCACTGTGTCAATCCATCTCATTGAGGGTCTTCCTCTTTTTTGCTGACCCTCTACTTTACCAAGCATGATGTCCTTCTCCAGGGACTGGTCCTTCCTGATAACATGTCGAAGGTATGTGAGACGAAGTCTCACCGTCCTCACCTGTAAGGAGCATTCTGACTTTACTTCTTCCAAGATAGATTTGTTCATTCTTCTGGCAGTCCACAGAATATTTAATATCTTTTTTTGGCACAGTGACTCTGTATATTCCTTCCATCTTTTTTTGATGCTTCCTGTGTCATTCAAAATTTTGTGCATAAAACCCTTCAGTTTTGCAACTTGAGGCTTGAATTTTTTCTTCAGTTCTTTTGTCTTGAGAAATGCCATCATGTTCTTCCCTCTTGGTTTTCTAACTCCAGGTCTTTGTACATTTCATTATAATACTTTACCTTGTCTTCTTGAGCCACTCTTTGAAATCTTCTTTTTAGTTCTTTTACTTGATCATTTCTTCTGTTCACTTGAAGCTATTCTGCCCTTAAGAGTAAGTTTCAAAGTCTGTTCTGACATCCATTTTGGTATTTTCTTTCTTCTCTTCCTTTTAATTGCCTTTTACCTTCTTCATGTATGATGTCCTTGATGCCTTCCCACAAATCTTCTGATCATCAGTCATTAGTGTTCAGGGTGTCAAATCTATTCTTTTTTTTTTTCTTTCCCTCACTTATATTCTGGAGATCACTTTTTAGCAATATAAAGACTTATTCTTCATTCTT
The DNA here is from genome assembly GCF_024166365.1 of Elephas maximus indicus. Classification (NCBI taxonomy): domain Eukaryota; kingdom Metazoa; phylum Chordata; class Mammalia; order Proboscidea; family Elephantidae; genus Elephas; species Elephas maximus. The sequence continues at coordinate 50,160,439 of NC_064835.1, forward strand.
TTTATTTTTTTGTGCCTCAGGTGAAAGTTTACAGCTCAAGGTAATTTCTCATTGAAAAATTTATGCACATATTGTTTTGTGACATTGGATGCAGTCCCCACAATGTGATAGCACCCTCCTCCCCCTTTCCACTCCAGGTTCCCTGTGTTCATTCATCCCGTTCCTGTCCCTTCCTCCCTCCTTATCCTGCTTTTGGACAGGAGCTGTCCATTTGGTCTTGTGTATCTGATTGAACTAAGAAGCATGTTCCTCACATGTATTATTTGTTGTTTTATAGTCCTGTGTTTGTCTGAAGGGTGGGCTTGGGGAATGATTTCAGTTTGGAGTTAAAACACCATCTGGGGGTCACAGTTTCGGGGGTTCTGCCACTCTGTGTCAGACCATTAACTGTGGCCTTTTTATGTGAATTTGAATTCCATCCTACATTTTTCTCCTGCTCTGTCCAGGACAAATCTATAGTCTAAATTAAGGCTGGATATATTCAAGGTCATACTTAGGCTCTGATGGACTTGCTCTGATATCTTTCAGTTTCAACTTGAACTTGCATATGAGCAATTGATGGTCTGTTCCACTGGTGGCCCCTGGCTTTGTCTTGATGATATTGAGCTTCTCCATCATCTCTTCCACAGATATAGGCTATTTGATTCCTGTGTAATCTTTCAACAAGGTCCACAGGCATACTTGTTGATTTAAAAAAAGTATTTCTGACAAATAAGTTCATGGTCTTCTTTACTTCCAAGGAGCATTCTAGTTGTACTTCTTCCCAGACAGATTTGTTCATTCTTCTCGCAGTCCATGGTATATTCAATATTCTTCACCAACACCGTAATTCAAATGTATCAATTCTTCTTCGGTCTTCCTTATTCATTGTCCGGTTATTGCATCCATATGAGGCAATTGAAAATATCATTTGGTCAGGTGTACCTTAGTCCTCAAGGTGACAGCTTTGCTTTTCAGTACTTTGAAGAGGTCTTTTGCAGCAGATTTGCCCAATGCAATATTTTGTTTGATTTCTTGACTGCTGCTTCCATGACATTCAGCTATGTGGATCATAACAAATTATGGATATCATTGCATAGAATGGGAATTTCAGAACACTTAATTGTGCTCATGAGGAACCTGTACATAGACCAAGAGGCAGTCGTTCAGGCAGAATAAGGGGATACTGCACAGTTTAAAATCAGAAAAGGTGTGCATCAGGGCTGTACCCTGTCACCATATTTATTCAACCTTTATGCTGAGCAACTAATCCGAGAAGCTGGACTATATGAAGAAGAGCCAGGCATCAGGAATGGAGGAAGAATAATTAACAACCTATGATATACAAATAACTCAATCTTTCTTGCTGAAAGGGAAGAGGACTTGAAGCACTTACTGATGAATATCAAATATTACAGCCTTAAGCATGGATTTCGCCTCAACATAAAGAAAACAAAAACCCTCACAACTGGACCAATAAGAAACGTCATGAAAAATGGAGAAATATTGAAGTTGTCAAGGATTTTCTTTTACTTTGACAATCTTTCTTTACGTTCAAATAAAAAAATCCCTAAGTTGAATTTTTGCTTTGAATCTTTAATCTTTGTTAGTATGTATTAATATATTTTCAGGCAGCCCATGGTTTATTAAGTTCATTCAGGTGCTCAAATGACAATTAAGTAACCCAGTTGTGAAACCAAGAACTATCCTTCACTAAATCTGCAAAGTTGAATCGTTCACAAAGTATTTTCCAATTCTTGACAAAATCTTTCCTTTGGATCACCATGCACTTCAGAATGAAACAACAAAAGCAGTGTTCTGCTCTAAGTTCTTGTATAAACTGAAAACAGATGGTTACGTTGGACCTTGAATTTTATTGTATTCACCATTTTGATATTAATTTGGAATTCATCACTGCAGGGAAACACTTGCATATGGGAGTTCCTCTGTGAATAAAATAATGCATTACTTAAATATCAGGGCTGTCAGAACAAACTCTAGATGTAATGGACATTCTTTCCAGCCTGCATGGTAAAACTGTAACTCTGCGATAGCAGGTCAAGCTGACATTAGATATCACATATTCTTGCAATTCACAGTTTCTTGATCTGATACTAAACTCAAAACAGAATTTCGTTTCATATTTTGTTCTTGCATATGCTTTAAAAACTTCAAACCCTTTTCTGGGCAGGATGGATGTCTTATGGTAGGGATTCATACAGCTTGCTTGGCGCCACTGGCTCATTTGGTAACACTGCCATCATTTCCATGCAAGTAAAATATTTTGGCAAAAGGATGCAGCATGATTGAGATTCATAAATCCAAGTTTGAGATTCTCCTAATTTTGTTGTCTAAGTAGTTCCTGACTTCTTTTCTTTTTCTTTTGGACTACTGTTTGTCCTGTACATCTAATTATTTTTCAGTTTTAATGAAAATTGTCCATTAGAGTGGAAAGATAAATATCTTTCAAAATTAAATCTATTTAACCATAAATTATTCAAGGAAATTATAGACCTTAATGGCGTCAGAAAATGGATTAAAAAAAATTTAGGTGATTTGCATTAAAAATACTTTAAAAGATTTAACAAACAATAATGTAAGAAAAACAGAAAGCACTGATATATAGATTTCATTAATTTAAGAAATAAAATTATGAAAAATTAACAAAACATAAATATTACTTAAATGCATGTATGATCAAAAATACTCTAAAAATTGTAAAGGTCTATAGTCCCCTTTAATAAATTAATTTTATTACAAATATATTTAAAAATTATCTTTTAGAAAATTATTTTTAATTTTTAAAAAACAAGAAATTCGATTAAGACTCAGGTTTTGTCTAGTTGATAACATCAAAAGTCAAACAAGAAGAAAGGAGGAAAAGACAGGTAGAATGGATAATCAGAAAAATCTAAGAAAATTGCTTAGGAAACCAAAAACCAAGCCAAACCCATTGCCGTCAAGTCGATTCCGACCCATAGCAACCCTACGGGACTGAGTAGAAGAACTGCCCCACGGAGTTTCCAAGGAGTGCCTGGTGGATTCCAACTGCCGGCCTTTTTGGTTAGCAGCCGTAGCTCATAACCACCAGCCACCAGAATCCCCCCTAAATTCACAGGAATGATCTTCACTGTTAACGATTAGTTTCACACACACAAATTTTTTTTTTATCTTATTCTGCAATTCAAAAACTTACATAAGCACGCTTACCCTCAACATCTTGCGTATTTCAAGTTGGAAACAAAATCTTCAACTTGCTTTTTTACTAGAGACACTGAAAAGATGCACAGTCAGCGGCAACCCTGACTGGGTGAGACTCAGTGTTTACTCTGTCAGTGCGAAGACAGGAGGCATCCTGTTGCTTGTGAACATTCTCTTGGAGCAGCAAAGCCTTTCTTGCTACTGTGTGAGGAACTTTTAAATACTGAGGTGCCGGTAGGTCCAACTGGAGAGATTTCAGAACTAAAATTAAGCACTGGATTCGGAAATTAAACTGAGGATTTTACTTCTACACATCTGATAACCTTTAGGCTTCTGTTAAAGTTGCCTTTCGAAAAGCAAAGCTCAGTCGCGCTTGTTAAGAGTGTTCCCACAACTGGCCTTAGAAAAAACTTCATCGAGTTGTTAAATTAGAGCCTATAGATAAACCTGTTGCTTTAATTACCTTAAAAAGTTCCCCAACACGTGCCTAGGCGTTATCTCAGCTAAATACGCAGAATTTATTTATACTTTCCTTTTTTTTTAACTAATGGTCAGAAACCCTGGTGTCACAGTGGTTAGCGCTGTGGCTGCTAACCAAACAGTTGGCAGTTTGAATCCGCCAGGTGCTCCTTGGAAACTCTACGGGCCAGTTCTATTGTCCTATAGGGTCACTATGAGTCAGAATTGACTGGAGGGCCTTGGTTTTTGGTTGTTTTTTTTTTTTTGGTCTATTTCTCAGAAAGCCCCACCTTTTTCCCCAGAAAGCAATGAATAAAACATGAGATCCTTCCTGCCTAAAACCCCTTATAATCTCCAAGAAAACATCCATTCAGGGAGAAACTAGAGGCTAGCGTAGGCAGAGGCCCCTCTCCATCCCTCCCTCACAAGCTCTTTTTTCTTGTCATTAATAAACCTTTGTTCGTGTGGAACTTCTGAGCCTCTTCTGGTCATTCTTAGTCAGTAGACGGCAAGAACCTGAACAGGACTTAGTCCCAAGCTGGGGAGCCTTGTCCTATAACAGTAGGACATTATGTAAGTGTATGAGAAGCACAACTAACAGTGCATGACTGCATAAAAATTATCTATGCCCTTAAATAGAGAAATAAAAGATAAATGGGAAAAATAAATAAGATTGTTGTGATTGGAATCCATTTATCATTTGATGACAACCATAATTATATTTGATCATATGTATCATTAATGCTCAATCAATTATGGATATTTGCAATCTTATTTATAGTTTTCAATGTTAAATAAATTGCTTCATGAAAGAGAACTCACTTGAGGTTATATGTGTCATATTCAATGGAAGACCTTGCCACTGCAGGGATCATATAAAGAAATCCAAGATTTTCATTTTCACGTACTATTTTAATGATTTGCAAGGGATCACGGATGTTGGCTTTAATAACCTCTTCCCGGTCATGGAAAATATGCTCAGGGTGAGTTGAAGAACTAGTCTTGTGGAGACCTCGTTTTCCAAGACTGGTGCGTGGCAGTTTGGGCGGAGAGGGAGAGAACATTTCAACAGAGGGCCGCTGTATTTAAAACAAAACAAACGATTGTTGTACATAAAGAGTTTTTGCAAAAAACTAAGCTATAAAGAAGTGACACACTATTACCCTCAAGTACTAATTAATTATTACACTGCTTTTTTTTTTTTCTGCAGGAGACATCAAGGGATCAGAGGCAAGCATTTTGGAATTGAAAATTTTCAAATTGTTGTTAGGCCATGGTATTCCTTCTCAGTGCTCCCTCCCCAGATACCCATCCCCTTCCCAAAAAACTGCCACAGTGGCCACTACCACTGCCTTCTCCTCTCCTTTAACTCAGTGTCCATTACATCCAAATAACACCATCTTCCTGGGGTTAATGGGAGCCCAGCGCTTTTTGCTCAGTGGCTCTGCATTCACCCTGGCTGTGGTTTCTCCCCTCAACCTCCTGACCTATTCTGACAACCCTGGTGTTTTCCTATGGATGAGACCCTGGACAGCTATTATTATAACTCCTACTGAACTACTTTTTTTGTGAATGTGAGGGGTGGTCATATTGAGCACTGGGAATTACTGTGCCACAGCCTTAGAGAAGCACATATTTATTAACTAATAATTGCCCATTCTGTAGGTGGAGCTTCTCCAATTTAAATGTGCCTATGTTTTTTATGAACTACCTGGGGATCTTGCTAAAATGCAGATTCTGATTCAGTCACTCTGGGGCAGAGCCTGAAATTCTGCATTTCTAACCTGCTACCGGCCAAGGAACCAAGGTTAGAGCCTCAAGGCTAAGTCCTCCTCCCCACCCTGCTCACACACTGAGCTCTGCTCTCATCACCAGATTTCACTGTCTGCACTCTCCATGTCACTGCTCACACTCCCTTGTTCCTTCCTGACAAACCCAAGGCAACATCACTCACATACTTTCCTACTGTGAAGGAGGCTGATCACTCTGTTTGAGGAAATCTGACGCTAACTCCAGTCCTCACCACTTTGCTTCTCTGACAGTACAGGGGTAACTGGCTTTAAGATAAAGGAATTCTTATAGTGGAATGCTTTGATGAAAAAAACTAATTTAAAGATATAAACAATTTCTCTATTTCCTGTTAGTGTAGCTGATAGAGGTTGCCATTTCTGCAAGAGATTGATTATCACAAGCTCTGTGGAACAACTGCTCCAAAAAGTTTGTATTCACAGGGATCATTAGTCTCTGATTAAACAAACCCAGTTGCACAGAACTGTGAGAGAAGTCTGGAAAGTTCAAGAGCTGTGTCCCATGGTACAAAAATGGAAGGAAACACATCTTTAAATTTAAAAAAGTGCTTCTTTCATTCATTGGCTAGGGATGGCGCCAATGGCACTGTTTTCTCACATGAAAGAGTAGGCTACACCTGAAAATACCCAGAATCAGAAAAAATGCACACTGCCCAGCCCAATGTTTCAACAAGGGCTATGATCGATTTTAATATTTTATGAGAGTAAAGTATTAATATTTTAACAAAAAAATCTCTTTAACACATCCTTTTAAAAGTTTTATTGCATTCTAAGTGAAAGATTTTTTTCAATAATATGGCTACACAGTTTCACTGAGGCGTTTATTTCTAATTATGCAATTCAGCAGGAAGATGTGATTCAATTTATGCAGTAACATATATTCAGATTCTTTGGGTGGGGCTTTAAAGAAGGCATTAATTCAGAAAGACTACAGAAACCCTGGTGGCATAGTGGTTAAGTGTTATGGCTGCTAACCAAAGGGTCAGCAGTTCGAATCCGCCAGGCTCTCCTTGGAAACTCTATGGGCCAGTTCTACTCTGTCCTATAGGGTCGCTATTGACTCGACGGCACTGGGTTTGTTTTTTTTGGTTTTGGAACACCTGTAGTCCTCCTCTCTGATGAATGCCTGGTTCCAACCTGACAAGTCACTAATCTTCCTTAATTACCAGAAGCCTCCAACTTTCCTTCCTTTCTTCTTTATCTTCCAAGAAATTCTCATTGTTGCATTTCCATTCTAAACTCATTCCAAGAAACTGATATCCAAAAATTAACCCCCTTCTCAGAATAAGTATTCTTTCATATACATTACCCTCTTTCTCCCACATTTCCATTTAAGCCCTAACTCTTTACTGGATTCTTCACTGACAGCTACAAGCAGGAAGCATATTTCGAAAGTACACATTCCTTCTCAGCACTCCCGTCCATCTTAGATGCCCAGACAATGTCTCACCTCTTCTTCAGATTCAAGCTGTTAAAGTCCACTTTATACCAAATGAATTAATTTGGAGGCAGTCAGATTTTTCCTGGCCCTATTTAAGGTAGCTCTCTCTCTCCCCACTTCCCAAAAACCGTGTTAACTGGGGCTATACAATTTCATACAATTTATTATATGATTTAATTCTGCCAGAATGATCTCATCCATATCCACAGTGAGCTAGCTTCTTTTTACTAGCTTCTTCTCAAGGCCCTGATTCTCCCACCTTCTCTGCCTCATTAACTTGCACTTATTCCTCTGAGCTTAGAGCAACTTCCTAGAGTGGCTTTCCTTCCACTGACTACGTCCTGGCCACTGGATGTAAGTCTCTGCTCTATTCGGTCTCCCATCATTTTGTTCCTTAAATGACCAATGAGAGCTCTTATCACATCACACTGCGCTTGAGGGTTCACCTGTCTATCTGCCTTCCTCCAGACTATGAAAACTTTAAGGACAGAGCTTGTCTTCAACTCTGCATTTCCAGCACTCTAGCCCAATATCAACCAGCACTGAAATATTTAACGAGCATTAAAGGATCCTCTCAATAAAAACCTCTATTGGTATCTTTATTGTGGGTGTGGCCTTCACATGTTCAACCGCCTCTGTTCCTTTCTTTAATTACCTATTGGCATTCATATTAATTCAAGCTCTGGTCATGTCTCCCTTGAGCTACTGTTCACTGATTTCCTACAAGACAACTTCCTCACTCTACAATTCTCACTAGTCAGAAAAGTTGTCTTTCTAGTTGATTCAGTCTCTATTTTATTACCCTTCACCAAGGCCTTCAATGACTGACTTTGTAAAAATGACAAAAATTTTATATGAGTTATAATAACATTCAAAATACTATTTAGCCCATTTGGCATGCAAGAAAAGATCAGAAGACACTGTACAGATGTTGAAAGTTTCCTTTACGATTTTACTCTACAGTCCAAGTTTTCCTTACATAGGAAGAACTAAGAAATATTCTATTCCCCAAATCCATTATGCAACCTGATAGAAAAAGATTCTGCCGCTATTTTTATGAGTTAAAAGCACATTGACAATGCTATATGAAACTTAGATTAATATTCAATTAAGTATTTTAATCCTGTACCTGCATTTTTTTCATAGCATCTTGATACTCAGGAATCTTAGCCAGTGGTTCAGATCCAACAGAAGTTTGTTCTCCAGTGACTGCTAGAGGTTTTAAGGTTCCGGAAGCAATTAACTGAAATCGGTTCTGTTCATATATGTATTCTGGCTGTTTACGATCTTGGTAGACTTTTAGCACTGGCTTCGGAGAATAAAAAGACATGTTAATCTTTTTCACATAAGACAAATCTGTAAATACTTCTTATTCTTCACTACCTTTGGACTCTTCTCTGTTGAAAATTCATCTTCTCCTTGGACGGACTTCCTATCCAAGGCAAATCCTAGCAGCAGCTACCATCATTGTCTATCCCTGACTTATTGTCTGACTAAGATTTTTCTCCCTGGTCTCTACTCATTTTATATCTTAAATGACCAATGAATGCTGCTGGGATAAGGCCATTCAGAAACAGCTCAGACGCATGAGATCACACACCCATCAGTTGCCCATTACAAACACCCACCATTCGCCCCGTTCACCACCACTGCTAATGTGTGAAGGAGTGTGCAACTCTTCCACCCTACCCAAAAGTAATCAGTCACTTCCCATAGCCATAACTGATTGAAGGTCTAAGAAATGGTGGCATTATTTTAGGCTAATCAAGCTTAAAACTAAGGCAACGCTATTAAAGGCAACAAAAACCTAGTTTTTCACATAATACACTAAAGCAAGTAATTCATCAGAATGGCTTTTAGCTACTAAGCATTATAAGTCCAGCATGATAGCTAATCAGAGATGAGAAAAAAAGGCTTAAGAGTGAGCAGAAACAGATGTTAAGTTTCTAGATATATGTAAATTACATTTGGTTTTAGACAAAATCCTCTTGAACCATTCATGGAAGAAAAGATTAGCTGATGCTACAGAAATGGGGGGAGATCTCAGCTATGTAATAGTGCTAAAAAGGAATAGAGACCAGAATCACAAGTTAAGAAAAGGGATTAGAGGCAGTGTTGGTTTGGACAGAATGACTACAGGGGGCCAAACAATGATCAGCAAAAATGATAGAAAGATAAATGCACATTTACAAAACCCTTCTCTGAAGCCCAATAGCCCAGTGAATGTGAACAAGAAAACTTAGCTGAAATTAAGGAAATTAAGTAAATATGCTAACAACATATCACTACTAGATATAATTAGGACTAAAGTAAAGAAACACTGGGAGTTAAATACACAACTACTTCCCTCCCATACATTGAGAACACAATGTAGAGTAACAGATTGTTGTCTTCAAATTTGTGAAAAATACCTGACTTCTCAATAGCAACAATGGAAGTCAGAAAAGAGTGGACTGAAATTCTCAATATAGAATTCTATGCCCTGTGAAAATATCTTTTAAGAACTGTAGTAATAAAGACATTGTCATACAAGCAAAAAATGATAAAATCCATCACCAGTACAATTGCAATAAAATAAATTTTAAAGGATTTCTTCAGGCAGCAGGAAAGAAATGCAGTAAGAAATGAAAAGCAATAAATACTGGCTAGATTCAAACAAATATCAGCAGAATAGAGAGTAATAACAATGTTGTGGACTTTAAAATACAGAAATAAAATAGATGATAAATGGTATACAAGGGTGTAATCTGGTAGGAAGGTAAAGTTATTAATTAACATTGAACTTTGATAACTTTAAGATGCATGTTGTAATTTCTACCGCAACTAACAGTAAAAGTGTATAAATTTCAACGAGTAGTTTGAAAAAAGGAACTAAAAAACAATCAACTCAAAGAACACAATAAAACACAGAAAAGAGACAAAGAACAGGTTGGATTTAGAAGGCAACAATGGCTGCAACATTGGGCTTAAGCATAACGAGGATTGTGAGCATGGCGAAGGACTGGGCAGTGTTTTGTTCTGTAGCACATAGGATCGTTATGAGTCAGAACCTACTCAACGGTACTTAACAACAACAAATATGTTGCAAATATTAACTGTAAATAAGACATTTTTACAAAATATATTCACACATTCACTTACACACACAAGTATATACATATATATAAAATAATAATAAGAGAGAACTAAACTGATGTCATATATATTAATGATATCAATAAATGTATACAGATTGAACAGCAGTATACATCATTACGTGAAAAGAACAGGTTAGAAAATGTATGCAGTACAGCACCCTTTGTCTAAGAAATTGGGGGATACAAATTTACATGCATATGTATGTGTATATAATTTGTTTATACTTCTAAAAATGGAAAGAAACTATAAAATTAAAAAATATGTTACTATAGCAGGAAGCTGATTATAAGGTAGAGATAAGTCGTTTTGGTATACAATTTTGTAGATTTGATTTTGTAACTATTTTAATGTTTTACATAATTACAAAACACAGTTAAATTTTAAAAGTGAATTGCTAAAAGAACACAAAAAATATGAAGCAAACACAAATGTGTACCTAGTTTGTAGCACAACTATACACATGGCCAAGTGACTTAGAATACAGTAATCCTACTATACATTCCTAAATGGATATATCCTTAGACACAGGGGTAATTATTCACGTTGAGGATGAGTAGTTAGTGTAGGCACTGTCAGGAAGGGTAGATAGTGTAGGCACACTGAGCAGAGGTAGTTAGTGTAGGCACACTGAGCTGGTGAAGTTACTGCAGGCACACTGTGCAGAGGTAGTTAGGCTAAGCACACTGAGCATGGATAGTTAGTATAGGCACAGAGAGTAAGGGTAGTTAGTGTAGGCACACTGAGCTGGGGTAGTTAGTGCATGCACACTGAGCAAGGGTAATTAGTGTAGTCACGTTGAGCAGGGGTAGTTAGTGTAGGCACACTCAGCAGGGGTATTTAGCATAGGCACGCCAAGCAGGGGTAGTTCCTGTAGGTAGTTAGTGTAGGCACATTGAGCAGAAGTAATTAGTATAGGCACCTTGAGCAAGGGTAGTGTGGGCATGTTGAGCAGGGGTAGTAAGTGTTGGCACACTGAGCATGGATAGTTAGTGTAGGCACGCTGAGCATGGGTAGTTAGCGTAGGCACACTAAGCAGGGGTAGTTAGTGTAGGCCCACTGAGCAGAGGTAGTTACTGTAAGTGGTTAGTGTAGGCACTTTGAGCAGGAGTAATTTGTATAGGCAAGTTGAGCAGGGGTAGTTAGTGTACACACATTGAGGAGAGGTAGTTACTGTAGGCACATTGAGCCAGGTAGTTAGTGTAGGCACATTGAGCATGGGTAGTTAGTGTAGGCATGTTGTGCAGGGCTAGTTATGTAGGCACATTTTGCAGGGATAGTTATGTAGGCACACTGTGCAGGGTTAGTTATGTAGGCATGTTGAGCACAGGGGAGTTATGTAGAGCATGGGGCAGTTATGTCGGCAAGTTCAGCACAGGGTATTTACATATGCATGTTCAAAACGGGGTATGTCATGGATTGAATTATGTCCCCCCAAAAATGTGTGTATCAGTTTGGCTGGGCCAAGATTCCAGTATTGCGTGACTTTCGTAAATCCTGCCTCTGTGATTTGGACGGGGTATAGGCCACAGTTGGGTTAATGAGGCAGGACTGAATTTACAAGATTGGATTGTGTCTTGAGACAATCTCTTTTGAGATCTAAAAGAGAGAAGCTAGACGAGGGACAGGGGGACCTCATACCACCATGAAAGCAATGCCAGGAGCAGAGCACATCCTTTGGACCCAGGGTCCCTGCGCAGAGAAGCTCCTAGTCCAGGGGAAGATTGATGAGAAGGCCGACAGGGAGAGAAAACCTTCCCCTGGAGCTCATGCCCTGAATTTGGACTTTTAGCCTACTTTACTGTGAGGAAATAAACTTCCGGCTGTTAAAGCCATCCACTTGTGGTATTTTTGTTATAGCAGCACGAGATGACTAAGACGGGGTAGTATAAGCACAGTGAACTCTGAAGAGCAGGGCAGCAGCAGTCAGTACTACATCTACATTACAAATGGGAGTTTAGTTTCAACTCAACAATATGTGTTACTTCGCATTTTCTATTTTTTGAATTTTACTGGTTTTGTAAATTTATTTGTATTTAAGATATTAATTTATATATTAGCAATTGGAATTAATTCCTAAGTTAATATTTTTGCATATAAATTAACACTAGAATAAACCTAACAAATCAGCCCTAGAGATCCTCAAGAATGTTTCTGTATTTAAGTTTAAGAAACAATGGAATAAGTGTTAACATTCACATGTACAAAAACCTCAAAAAATGAGCTCAGGAAAGCTTGACAACCTAATTTTAAGGTGTGCAAGGGCTATAAACAGATAATCCACAAAGTAAGTAATAAATATGTCAATGAATGAGTGAAAATATACTTCACTAATAAGATGCAAATTGCAACAACAATGTGATGCCATTTTTAACCTATCAGTGTAGCAAAAATAAAAGAACTGATAGCACCAGGCTTAGCAAAGATGTGAATAAACAGCCCCTCTTATACACTGTAAGTAAAAAGGTCAAATGGTTAAATCTTTATAGAGGATTGTTATTGTTGCTGTTATGTGCTGTCAGTCAATTCCGACTCATAGTGACCTCATGTGTGACAGAACAGAACTGATCCATAGGGTTTTCTTGGTTATAATCTTTATGGGAGCACATAGGTCTTTTGCAGAGGCACTGGATGGGTTTGAATTGCCAACCTTTGGGTTACCGAGCACTTAACTGTTTGTGTCACTAGAGCACCTTTTATAGGGGGTTACTGGGCAATATTTTTCAAAATTAAAAATGTATATCTCCTAAAAAAAATCATTGCCATGGAGTTGATTCCTACTCATAATGACCCTATAGGACAGAGTGGAGCTGCTCCATAGAGTTTCCAAGCAGCAACTGGTAGATTCGAGCTGCTGGCCTTTTGGTTAGCAACCAAGCTCTTAACCACGGTTCCACCAGGGCATCCTACAACCTCTATATTTATAAGTACAAGGACAAAACCATTCAATATAGCATTATTTGTAATAGCAAAATAACTACAAAAAAAAAAAAAAAAAAGGAAATAATCTGAACTCCCAGCAATAGGAGACCAGTTAATGGATAATGTGTTATGACACTTTCATACAAAAAAATACAATGCCGTTGTTAGACAAGATACCTCTAGGAGGTGGAGCCAACATGGCACTACAGACAAAAGCACCATAACATCCCTCCAAGTAAAGACCAGAAAAACTAAGTAAAACAGAGACAAACACCAATCCTGGAGCCCTAAGAGTCAAATGAAGAGATAAAGAATTCAACCAAACACCAAATGGGATAAGAAACTGACAGAGAATAGAGAGTGAGGAGAGATATGGAGTGGAGGCCCCCCATCAGCTAACGCAGCATGGATTCGGCATCTTGGACTCCTGTTGGAGATCAGTGGACAGGGAGTATGGGAAAGCAGCTTCATGGAGCTCCCAGCAGGAGACAGAGCACCTGGTAACCAGTGACACATGCTTTCCCACACCCCACCCTTCTTCCCCCTGCTCAGCCTATGCCGAATCCTGGTGGGCCGTGCTAGCTCAGCTGGGGAGGCACCAGCTCTGTGACACTTGGATTCACTCTACCCACACTGCCTGGCTCCTTCAGTGCCATTTCTTTGTTTCTGTTGTCGCATTTTTCAACTTCTTTTAGTTTCTTCCCTCTCTCACCTCCTTCCCTTCCTTTCTCTCAAACATCTGGCTCCATATGCCAACTTTTCTTCTTCTTGACAGTCTGTGAAGTGCTGCTCCACCAGGGAACCACTTCCCTAGTCTGCACCGCCACACTGGTGGGATCCTTGGGGCCTTTTAATTTTTTTTTTGTTTTCTTTTTTCCTTTTTGTTTTTCTTCATTTCTCAGTGTCTTGTCTCTCTCAACTTACCTTCTTTTCCTGTCTCCTGAATACCTGGAACTGTGTGCCATTTCCTCCCCATCTAGACAGGCTGCACCATGCAGCTTGGGAGCCACTTCCCTAGTCTGTGCTGCCATGCTGGTAGGATCCCTGGGGGCATTTTTTTCCTTCTTTTTCTTTTTCTTCATTTCTTGGTTTCTTGTCACTCTACTTTCCTTCTGTTCTTATCTTCTGAATACCTGGTGCTGTGTGCCATCTCCACCCTTTCTTTCTTTTTTTTTTCTTTCTCTCGGTTTCCAGTTTCTTATCTGCCTTCCTTCCTTTCCTTTCTCCCGCCCACCTACCCACAAGTGCCATATCTGTCTCTTCTTGATGGGCTGTGGAGAGTCTGCTAAAGCCTGCAGAACCAGGGGGAAGTGACGCTAACTCTGTAAAAGTTAAGTCCAAGTGTCTAACCTACTGTGCAGGATCAAAAAAAAAAAACCTCCCCCCTCTGGGAAGTACCTCTCTCGCATTTACCCGACCCCTCCTTGCTCTGCTCCAGTCCCTGTCCAGCTTCAATGATTGCCATGCCCCCTGGGCTGAAAGTGGGACCCTTTGCATACCCAAGCCATTCTCCCAGGAAAAAATAATCTGCCAGCTCCCCTAAGCTAGGAAATCAGGGCAGGCACAGCCCGTTTGCCAAGGCACAGGCATAAGGGATCCATGGACTATGAATGCCTTTCACCCCTGCCTAGACCTGTGTGGGCCCATTTCAACAGTGTAGGTCCTCAGTAGCACAGTAAAACAGAGTATAAAGCTGGAGCCTATTTTCAACAGCAACAGCTAAGGGGGAGTGGCAGATTCATGACATTTGACACCACTCTGCCCATTAAGCAGGGTCCTCACCTACCCACATCAGAGGCCTGAGGACTGCTGGCTCCACCCACTCCACGTGGCCACCTGTGACAGGGATCTGAGAATAAGTGGTGCCTCCCAGTCCTCACAGCCAACAGCACTGGGTGCCCAAAATCCAGCTGCAAAACCAACCCACCCAAGTGCTCTAGGGAACAGGGACATGCCTTCTACTCAGGCACTCGGGGCAGCCACCAGCCCCTTACCTTGCTGAGCACATACCTGTGCCTACTCCAATCACCCCTACGTAGCCCTGTGCATCTAGGACTGTAGGTGAGAGCCTGCACCACACACTCAGTGAAAACCTGGTCACCTAAGCTGAACCCACACAAGAAAAGTAAATGGACTCCTGGGCTCACATACCTCGTAACAGCTCTAACCACCTGGCGACAGGATGTGACAGCTTCAAATCTGCCAATAATCAAAGTAGCTCACACAACCAACCTATTGGGCCATAGCAAAACAAAACAAGAAGCTAGGGCACAGTAAGAAAACATAAAATAAATAAATATAATAACTTATTGATGGCTTGGAGACAACAGTCAATGTCAAATCACATAAACAGGCAGAACATGAGGGCTTCAGTAAGTGACCAAAACAAAGAACCAAGAAGCCTCCCAGAGGAAGATAAGATCTTGGAATTACTGAAGTTAGAATTCAAGTTAGACTATACAGAGCTCTTAAAGAGATCAGGAAGGAAACCAGGCAAAATGCAGACCAAGCCAAGGAACACACAAACAAAGCAACAGAGGAACTTAAGAAGGTTATACAAGAGGATAGTTACAAATTTAACAGGTTGCAAGAATCCATAGAGAGACAACAGAAGTCCAAAACATTAACAATAAAATTTCAGAATGAGACAACTCAATAGAAAGTCATAGGAGCAAAACTGAGGCAATAGAAGTCAGAATTAGTGAGACTGAAGACAAAGCACTTGACACCAACTTATTTGAGGAAAAATCAGATAAAATAATTAAAAAAAATGAAGACACCCTAAGAATTACATGGAACTCTATTAAGAGGAATAACCTACGAGTGCTTGGAGTGCCAGAACAGGGGGAGATAACAGAAAATGCTGAGAGAATTATTGAAGATTTGTTGGCAGAACACTTCCCTGAGAAGATATCTATCCAAGAAGCTCATTGAACCTCACACAGGGTAGATCTCAAAAGACAGTCGCCAAGACATAATCAAACTTGCAAAAACGAAAGATAAAGGGAGAATTTTAAGAGCAGCTAGGGAGGAGGGGCAAGATGGCATAGTCAGACGCTTCCGGTGATCCCTCTTACAACAAAGAACAGAAAAAACACTGAACTGATTATGTATACAACAAGCTAGGAACCCGGAGCGTCGAAGACAAAGTTAAGAAATCAGACTGAGTGACGGTGGAGGGAGAGAGAGTGCAGAAGCAGTTGGGAGTTGCCAAGCCCGTGGCAGCGCCTCAGCTCCGAATACTTGGCACGTTCCTTGGTGCGATTGCGGTGGAGCTGATAGTAGTTTTCTGGGACACAGCTGCTTCAGCAAAAGGAGGCAAGTAGAGTGACCCTGTGGCGTGTCTGCAGCTGTGCTGGCTGTGTGTTTAGGAAGCAGCTGCTTCAGCAAAAGAAGGCAACCGAAGTGCTGGCACCCCTGATCCCCTAGTGTGATGGCTGTGGGACTGGTGGTGGAGTTTAGGACATAGCTGCTTCAGAGGAAGAAGGCAAGCATAGACGCAGCCCTAACCCCTTGAGGCAGTATTGGTGGGGACCCAACCAGTGCACACAGGCTACACACCCCTCTGGAATCTGAGATAAAACAGTGCTCTCAGCACAAGGTAAGTGATTTTGTCTAATTTATCTCATGGATCTAATAGCTCCTTCTTTTGAAAAAACTCCTATCTATCTGATCCCGCCTCCCTCTGCCCCAGCCAGCTTCATTAACAGCTGATTTCCCTGGGCCTAAGATGGGTTCTGTTGCACTCCCTGAGCCATTCTCCTGGCCTTGGAGAAGGAACAAATTAACAGACGGGAGAAAAATACTATGCTGACTCCCCTAATCTGGAAGCTCAGAGCAGAAGCAGCTCCAGTCCAGGCACAAGTGATCCACAGACTTTGTCTTTCACCCCTGCATGGTTCCAGGAGGCGCCGCTACACGAGACAGGAACTGGCTATTATGTTGCAAGGGCGAATTTGTTTGAGGCCTGACTGTAACTGTTTCAGTTGTGTGGTGCACAGGCAGCTTCTGGAGGTTTGATACCACTCTGTCTATTAAACAAGGCCTTCACCTACACATAGTAGGGGCTGAGGGCTGGAGGTTCCATCCACGCCACCTAGCCACTCGCAAAAGTGGTCCAAGGATAGTGGCTCCGACCAGTCCTTACAGGTATAAGCACTGGGTGCCTAAGGTACAGCTGCAGAGCCCACCCATGAAAGGGCTCTAAAGAACAGGGATGCTCCTTCCTCAGTGACACTTGGGGGAAGGCTGTCGGCACCCTGACTTCCTCAGGATGTGACCCCCTGATGCTACCAGAAACCTGTGCGTACACCCATCACCACTGCTCCTCTAAGATAGTAGGTGAGAGGCCACACCACACACTAGGTGGCTGACTATCAGAACACCTGAGCTGAATCTATACAAGAATAGTGAATTGACTCCTAGGCTCATATACCTAGTAACAGCTCTAGCTATCTGGTAACAGGACATTAGTAGTTCAAAGACTCCAATAATCAAGCTAGCTCACTCTAGTAGCCTATTTGAGTATATCAAAACAAAGCAAGAAACTAAGACACAGTGAGCAAACAAAATAAATTAATAGAATAACCCATAGATGGCTCAGAGACAATAGTAGATATCAAATCCCATAAAGAAGCAGAACGTGATTGCTTCAACGAACTCCCAAAACAAAGAATCAAGGACTCTCCCAGGTGAAGATGTATTTCTGGAATTACCAGATGTAGACTACAAAAGATTAGTGTATAGAACTCTTCAAGACACCAGGATCGAGATTGGGCAACACGCAGTAAAAGCCAAGGAACACACAGATAAAGCAGTTGAAGAAATTAAAAAGATTACTCAAGAACATAATGAAAAATTTAATAAACTGCAAGAATCCATAGAGAGA
This sequence comes from Elephas maximus indicus, assembly GCF_024166365.1. Lineage (NCBI taxonomy): Eukaryota > Metazoa > Chordata > Mammalia > Proboscidea > Elephantidae > Elephas > Elephas maximus. Next base: position 50,178,272 of record NC_064835.1, read on the forward strand.
CAGCAATCAGAAATTCAGAAGATTAATGATAAAATTACAGAATCAGACAACTCAATAGAAAGTCAGAGGAGCAGAATTGAGGAAGTGGAAGGCAGAGTTAGTGAGACTGAAGATAAAACACTTGGCAACAATATATTCAAAGAAAAATCAGATAAAAGAAGCTAAAAAAAAAAAATGAAGAAACCCTAAGAATCATGTGGACTCTTTCAAGAAGAAAAACTTGTGAGTGATTGCAATACCAGAACAGGGAGGGATAACAGAAACTACACAGAGAATGGTTGAAGATTTCTGACATCATGAAAGATGAAAGGATATCTATCCAAGATGCACTTCGAACCCCATATAAGGTAGATCCTAGAAGAAAGTCACCAAGACATATTACCATCAAGCTTGCCAAAACCAAAGGTAAAGAGAAAATTTTAAGAGCAGCCAGGGATAAGCAAAAAGTCACCTGCAAAGGAGAATCAATAAGAATAAGTTCAGACTACTTGGCAGAAACCATGCAGGTAAGAAGACAACGGGATGACACATATAAAGCACCGAAGGAGAAAAATCATCATATACCCAGCAAAACTGTCTCTCAAATAAAAGGTGAAGCTAAGACATTTACAGAGAAACAGAAGCTTAGGGAATTTGCAAAAACCAAGCCAAAACTACAACAAATACTAAAGGGAATTCTCTGGTTAGAAAATCAACAATATGTGATATCAACCCAACACTGGAACACAGAACAGAGCAACCAGATATCAACTCAGATACGGAAATCACAAAAATAAATCAAGAAAAAAATGCTCAAAACAGGGAATCAGTGATGTCGTTATATAAAAGATGACAACATTAAATAAATAAATAGAGACTAAATAAAGTAGGCATAGATCTTCCATATGGAGAGGAAATCAAGGGGATACAGGGAGATACAAGTTGGGTTTAAACTTGGAAAAACAGGAGAAAATATTAAGGTAACCACAAAGAAGACTAACGATCCTACACTTCAAAATAAAAAACAAGAAAAACATAAAGATTCAGCAAAAACAAATTCAACAACAATGAAAAAGAGGAACGCAGAATTTACAAAGAAAAGCTTTTCAGCACAAAAAAGTAACTGGAAAAATGAACCTGCCAACAACACACTAAAAAAGGCATCAAAATGACAGAACTAAACTCATACCTATCTATAATCACGGTGAATGTAAATGGTCTAAATACACCAGTAAAGAGACACAGAGTTGCAGAATGGATAAAAAAAATGATCTGTCTATACACTGCCTACAAGAGATACACCTTAAACTTAAAAACATAAACAAATTAAAATTCAAAGGATGGAAAAAATATATCAAGCAAATAAAAAAAGAACAGGAGTGGCTATACTAATTTCCAACAAAACAGCTTTCAAACTTAAATCTACCACAAAGGATAAGGAAGGACACTATACAACGATTAAAGGGACAATATACCAGGAAGATATTACCATATTAAATACTTATGCGCCCAATAACAGGGCTTCAAGGTACATAAAACAAACTCTAACAGCACTGAAAAGTGAGATAGCTCCACAACTATAGTAGGAGACTTCAACACACCACTTTCAGTGAAGGACAGAACATCCAGACAGAAGCTCAGCAAAGACACAGAAGATCTAAATGCCACAATCAACCAACTTGACCTCATAGACGTATACAGAACACTCCACCCAACAACAGCCAAGTATACTTTCTTTTCTAATGCACATGGAACATTCTCTAGAATAGACCACATATTAGGTCATAAAGCAAGCCTTTGCAGAATCCAAAACATTGAAATATTACAAAGCATCTTCTCTGACCATAAGGCCATAAAAGAAGAAATCAATAACAGAAAAAGCAGGGAAAAGAAATCGAATACTTGGAAACTGAACAATACCCTGCTCAAAAAGGACTGGGTTATAGAAGACATTAAGGGTGAATAAAGAAATTCATAGAATCTAATGAGAATGAAAACACTTCCTCTCAGAACCTTTGGGACACAGCAAAAGCAGTGCTCAGGGGTCAATTTATGTCAATAAATGCACACATACAAAAAGAAGAAAGGGCCAAAATCAAAGGACTGTCCCTATAACTTGAAGAAATGGAAAGAGAGCAACCAAAGAAACCCTCAGGCACCAGAAGAAAGCAAATAAGAAAAATTAGAGCAGAATTAAATGAATTAGAGAACAGAAAAACAATAGAAAGAGTTAACAAGACCAAAACATGGCTCTTTGAAAAAATTAACAAAATTGATAAACCATTGGCCAGACTGACAAAAGAAAAACAGGAAAGGAAACAAATACCCGAATGAGAAATGAGATGGGTGATATTACAACAGATCCAACTGAAATTAAAAGAATCATATCAGATTACTATGAAAAACTGTACTCTAACAAATTTGAAAGCCTAGAAGAAATGGATGAATTCCTAGAAACACACTACCTACCTAAACTAACACAAACAGAGGTAGAACAACTAAATAGACCCATAACAAGAGATTGAAAAGGTAATCAAAAAACTCCCAACAAGAAAAAACGCTGGCCGGACGGCTTCACTGCAGAGTTTCTACCAAACTTTCAGAGAGGAGGTAACACCACTGCTACTAAAGGTATTTCAGAGGATAGAAAAGGAAGGAATGCTCCCAAACTAATTCTATGAAGCCAGTATATCCCTGATGCCAAAACCAGGTAAAGACACCACAAAAAAAGAAAATTACAGATCTATAACCCTCATGAACTTAGATGCAAAAATGCTCAACAAAATTCTAGCCAATAGAATTCAACAACATATCAAAAAAATAATTCACCTTGACCAAGTGGGATTCATACCAGGTAAGCAGGGATGGTTTGACATTAGAAATACAATTAATGTAATCCATCATATAAATAAAACAAAAGACAAGAACCACATGATTTTATCAACTGATGCTGAAAAGGCATTTGACAAAGTCCAACACCCATTCATGATAAAAGCTCTCAACAAAATAGGAATAGAAGGAAAATACCTCAACATAATAAAGGGCATTTATACAAAGCCAACAGCCAACATCATCCTTAATGGAGAGATTCTGAAAGCATTCCCCTTGAGAACAGGAACCAGACAAGGAGGCCCCTTATTACCACTCTTATTCAACATTGTGCTGGAGGTCCTATCCAGAGTAATTAGGCTAAATAAAGAAATAAAGGGCACCCAGATTGGTAAGGAAGATGTAAAAGTATCTCTATTTGCAGATGACATGATCTTATACACAGAAAACCGTAAAGAATCCTCAGAAAAAAACTATTGAAACTAATAGAAGAGATCAGCAAAGTATCAGGACACAAGATAAACAAACAAAAATCAGTTGGATTCCTCTATACCAACAAAAAGAACATCGAGGAGGAAATCACCAAATCAATACCATTTACAGTAGCCCCCAAGAAGATAAAATATTTAGGAATAAATCTTACCAGAGATGTAAAAGACCTATACAAAGAAAACTACAAGACGTTACTGCAAGAAACCAAAAGAGACCTACATAAGTGGAAAAACATACCTTGCTTATGGATAGGAAGACTTAACATTGTAAAAATGTCTATTCTACCAAAAGCCATCTATAGATACAATGCAATTCCCATCCAAAGTCCAATGACATTTTTTAATGAGATGGAGAAGCAAATCACCAACTTCATATAGAAGGACAAGAGACCCCGGATAAGTAAAGCATTACTAAAAAAGAAGAATAATGTGGGAGGCCTCACTCTTCCTGATTTTAGAACCTATTATTCTGCCACAGTAGTCAAAACAGCATGGTACTGGTACAAAAACAGATACACAGACCAATGAACAGAACTGAGAATCCAGACATAAATCCATCCACATATTAGCAGCAGATATTTGACAAAGGCCCAAAGTTAATTAGGGAAAAGACAGTCTTTTTAACAAATGGTGCTGGCATAACTGGATATCCACCTGCAAAAAAATGAAACAAGACCCATACCTCACTCCATGCACAAAAACTAACTCAGAATGGATCAAAGGCCTAAATATAAAATCTAAAACGATAAAGATCATGGAAGAAAAAATAAGGATGATGCCAGGAGCCCTAATACATGGCACAAACAGTATACAAATCATTCCTAAAAATGCAGAATAGAAACCAGATAACTGGGAGCTCCTAAAAATCAAACACCTATGCTCATCCAAAGACTTCACCAAAAGAGTAAAAAGACTACCTACAGACTGGGAAAAAGTTTTTAGGTATGACGTTTCCGATTGGTGCCTGATCTCTAAAATCTACATGATTCTGCAAAAACTCAACTACAAAAAGACAAATAACCCAATTAAAAAATGGGCAAAGCATATGAACAGACACTTCACTAAAGAAGACATTCAAGCTGCTAACAGATACGTGAGGAAATGCTCATGATCATTAGCCATTAGAGAAATGCAAATCAAAACTATAATGAGATTCCATCTCACTCCAACAAGGCCGGCATTATTCAAAAAAACACACAATAATAAATGTTGGAGAGGTTGTGGAGAGACTGGAACACTTTATACACTGCTGGTGGGAATGTAAAATGGTACAACCACTTTGGAAATCGATTTGGTGCTTCCTTAAAAAGCTAGAAATAGAACTACCGTACGACCCAGCAATCCCACTCCTTGGAATACATCCTAGAGAAATAAGAGCCTTCACACGAACAGATGTATGCACACCCATGTTCATTGCAGCAGTGTTTACAATAGCAAAAAGTTGGAAGCAACCAAGGTGCCCATCAATGGATGAATGGATAAATAAATTATGGTATGTTCACACAATGGAATACTATTCATCGATAAAGTACAATGATGAATCCATGAAACATTTCATAACATGGAGAGATCTGGAAGACATTATGCTGAGTGAAATTAGTCAGTTGCAAAAGGAGAAATATTGTATAAGGCCACTATTATAAGAACTGGAGAAACAGTTTAAACAGAGGAAAAAATATTCTTTGATGGTTACAAGATGGGGGAGGGAGGGAGGGAGGGAGAGGGTTTTTCACTAATTAGATAATAGATAAGTTTTATTTTAGGTGAAGGGAAAGACAACACACAATACAGGAGAGGTCAACACAACTGGACTAAACCAAAAGCAAATAAATTTCCTGAATAAACTGAACACTTCAAAGTCCAGCATAGCAGGGGCAAGAGTTTGGGGACCATGGCTTCAGGGGACATCTAAGTCAATTGGCATAATAAAATCTATTAAGAAAACATTCTGCATCCTACTTTGGAGAGTGGCGTCTGGGGTCTTAAACGCCAGCAAGCAGCCATCTAAGATGCATCAATTGGTTTCAAACCACCTGGAGCAAGGAAGAATGAAGAATACAAAAGACACAAGGTAATTATGAGCCCAAAAGACAGAAAGGACCACATAAACCAGAGACTACATCAGCCTGAGACCAGAAGAACTAGATGGTGCTTGGCCACAACGGATGACTGCCCTGACAGGCAACACAACAGAGAACCCCTGAGGGAGCAGGAGAGCAGTGGGATGAAGACCCCAAATTCTTGTTAAAAGACCAGACTTAATGGTCAGACTGGGACTAGAAGGACCCCAGAGGCCATGGTCCCCAGCCTTTGGGTTAGCCCAAGACAGAAACCATTCCCAAAGCCAACTCTTCAGACAGGGATTGGACTGGAATATGGGATGGAAAATGATACTGGTGAAGAACGAGCTTCTTGCATCAAGTAGACACATGAGACTATGTTGGCATCTCCTGTCTGGAGGGGAGATTAGAGGGCAGAGGGGGCCAGAAGCTGCCCGAATGGACACAAGGAGAGAGAGTGGAGGGAAGGAGCGTGCTGTCTCATTAGGGGGAGAGCAATTAGGAGTGTATAGCAAGGTGTATGTAAATTTTTGTGTGAGGGACTGACCTGATTTGTAAACTTTCACTTAAAGCATGATAAAAATTAATTAAAAAAAAAGAAATTCTTAGGGAGAAAACTGCAAGGGGGAAGGTCAATGCCAAAATTTTCCTAGAATGAGGAATACAGAATCTCCCAGTTTTCAGAGCATTTTCCTTAGAACCTAACCTCATGCTCTCCTCCTCTAGGGAAGACCGTCACACGGAGATGCCACGCTGTGGAGAGGCCTGGGGTAAACAACAGCGCTTACAGGGCTCACCACAAATATTTTCAGGGGATGAACACTAAGGGCCACCTTGAAAAAACAAAACAGATAAAAGTTGAGAAAAATGTGGTTTAACAGGACACAGCCATATACTAGGTGAGACTCTGAAGTAATATAACTGACAGATGAATAGACAACCAGAATTAGTATGTTCAAAAGACCAGTCCTTATAGCAGTGTTAACATACACAGTATTTTCAGAATTTCTTTCAGTATGCCTAGTTCACATGAAACAGAAGAAACTTTCCTTATTGTTTTAGAGCACACACTGGTTTTTGTTAAAAATGGCCTTACCCAGGCTGACCTCCCACCTTGTTGATCAGACATTGCCTGGAATGACTTCTGACTATTAAGCAAATAAAACAAAATCCATACACACGTACATAGTGAAGGTACAAAGAAAAACAAGGAAGAGATTATTATAAAGGTCAGGAGAACGTTTAGCTTTAAGGGATAGAAGGGTGAGGTTGGGAAGGGACATGGGGATGGGTTTCTGGGGTACTGGCAATATTCTGTTTCTTGAGTCAAGCAGTAGTTACATGGGTATTTGCTTTAAAATTATTTATCAAGTATACAAGTGGGCTTTAAGTATTTTTTTTCCTTTTTAATTGTGCTTTTGGTGACAGTTTATAGAGCAAATCAGTTTTCCATTCAATAGTTTGTACATAAAGTGTTCTATGACATCGGTTGTTTACGTAGTTTTCTAAGTGTATTCTATTTCATAATAAAGAGGATTAAAAGAAAAAAATTAAGTTACCTAGAAGAACACAGAAATTATTTTAAGCCTGTATAACATAAAACATACCTAATTGAAATAAAGATTCTTTAAATTAAAAAAAAAAAAAAAAAGTACCATACAATCCAGGAACCTCACTCCTTGGACTATATCCTAGAGAAATAAGATCCGTCACATGAATACATATATGCGCACCCCTATTCACTGCAGCTCTTTTCACAATAGCAAGAAGATGGACACAACCTAGGTGCCCACCAATGGATGAATGGATAAACAAATTATGGTATATTCACACAATGGAATACCACACAATGATAAAGAACAATGATGAATCCTCTAAACATTTCACAACATGGATGAATCTGGAAGGCATTATGCTGAGTGAAATTAGTCAGTTACAAAAGGACAAATATTGTATGAGACCACTATTATAAGCACTTAAGAAAAGTTTAAACACAGAAGAAAATACTCTTTGATGGTTACAAGGTTAGGGAGGGAGAGGGGTATTCACTAACTAGACAGTAGACAAAAATTATCTTAGGTGAAGGGAAGGACAATACACAATACAGGGGAAGTTGGCACAATTGGACTAAACCAAAAGCTAAGAAGTTTCCTGAATACACCCAAACGCTTTGAGGGACAGAGTAGCAGGAGGAGTGGTCTGGGGACCATGGTTTCAGGGGACATCTAGATCAATTGGCATAACAAAGTTATTTAAGAAAATGTTCTGCATCGCACTTAGATGAGTGGTGTCTGGAATCTTAAAAGCTATCAAGTAGCCATCTAAGATGCATCAGTTGGTCCCAGTGCACCTGGAACAAAGGAGAATGAAGAACACCAAAGACACCAGGAAAATATCAGTGCAAGTGACAGAAAGAGCCACACAAACCAGAGTCTCTATTATCCTGAGACCAGAATAACTAGGTGGTAGCTGGCTACCACCAATGATTGCCCTAAAAAACAACAGAGAGTCCCTGACCGAGTGGGAGAAAAGTGGGGTGCAGAACATAAATTCACGTAAAAAGACCAGACTTAATGGTCTGACTGAGACTGGAGGAGCCCTGGAAGACATGGCCCCTGGACTCCCTGTTAGCCTAGAATTGAAACCATTCCCAAAGCCAACTCATCAGACAAAGATTAGACTGGACTATGAGACATAAAATGATGCTCCTGAAAAGTGTGCTTCTTAGTTCAAGCAGATGCATAAGACTAGATGGGAATCTCCTGTCCGGAGGTAAGATGAGAAGGCAGAAAGGGACAAGAGCTGGTTGAATGGACACAGGGAATCTGGGGTGGAAGGGAGGAGTGTGCCTCACATTATAGGGAGAGCAACTAAGGTCACATAACAATGTGTGTATAAATTTTTGTACGAGAAACTGACTTTAGCTGTAAACTTTCACTGAAAACACAATAAAAAAAAAACACACAATGAGATACCATTTCACCCTGACATTACCGGCCCAAATCAAAAAAACAGAAGATAACAAATGTTGGAGAGGCTGCAGGGAGATTGGAACTCTTATGCACTGCTGGTGCTAACGCATTTTGGAAAACAATATGGAGCTTCCTTAGAAAGCTAGAAATATAAATACCATATGATCCAGCAATCCCACTCCTAGGAATATATCTTAGAGAAATAAGAGCCATATGCACACACATTCATTGCAGCATTGTTCACAATAGCAAAAAGATGGAAACAACATAGATGCCCATCAATAGATGAATGGATAAACAAACTATGGTACATACACATAATGGAGTACTACGAAGCACCTCACAACATGGATGAATCTGGAAGGCATTATGATGAGTGAAATAAGTCAATCACAAAAGGACAAATGCTATATGAGACCACTACTATAAAAACTCATGAAAAGGTTTACAGACAAAAAGAAACAATCTTTGATGGTTATGAGGGAGGAGAGGGGCAAGGATGGAAAAATGCTAAATAGACAATAGATAAGTGGTAATTTTGGTGAAAGGTAAGACAGTACACAATACTGGGGAAGCCAGGACATCTTGTACACGGCAAGGTCACTCGAGCTCCATAGACACATCCAAACTCCCTGAGGGACTGAGTTACTCGGCTGGGGGCTGTTGGGACCATGGTCTCAGGGAATATCTAGCTGAACTGGCATCACATAGTTTATAAAGAAAATGTTCTACATTCTACTTTGGTTAGTAGCATCCGGGGTCTTAAGAGCTTGGGTGCAGCCAACTAAGATACTCCACTGATCTCACCCCAGCTGCAGCCATGGAGAATAAAGAAAACTAAAGACACAAGGGAAAGATTAGACCACGACTACCACAGCCTCTACCAGGCTGAGTCCAGTACTACTAGATGGTGCCCGGCTACCACCACCAACTGCTCTGACAGGGATCACAATAGAGTGTTCCGAACAGAGGTGGAGAAAAATGTAGAACAAAATTCTAACTCATAAAAAAAGACCAGACTTACTGGCCTTGACAGAGATTGGAGAAATCCCAAGAGTATGGTCCCAGGACACCCTTTTAGCTCAGTGATGAAGTCACCCCTGAGGTTTACCCTTAGCTTCCTCTCTGGGTATGCCCTCAGCCTTCCAGCTCTTTAGCCTTCCTCTCTACCCTGAACACAGTTCTTTCCAGAAGCCTTCTCAAGTACTTGCTGCTGCTGCCTTTTAATCACCACTTCTAGACCTCCTATTGAAAAAACTAAAAATAAAAAACTTTCAGCACAAGTAGATGGTACCCGGCTACTACCACTGACTACTCTGACAGGGATCAAAATAGAGGGCCCGGGACAGAGTAGGAACGTGTAGAACAAAATTCTAACTCACAAAAAAAGACCAGACTTGCTGGCCTGACAGAGGCTGGAGAAACCCCAAGAGTATGGCCTCCGCACACCCTTTCAGATCAGTAGTGAAGTCACTCCTGAGGTTCACCTTTCAGTCAAAGATTAGACAGGCCCATAAAACAAAATGAGACTAAAGGGGATCACCAGCCCAGGGGCAAGGACTAAAAGGTAGGCAGGGACAGGAAAGCTGGTAATACGGAACCCAAGGTCGAGAAGAGAAGAGTATTGACATGCTGTGGGGTTGGCAACCAATGTCACAAAACAGTATGTTTACTAACTGTTTAATAAGAAAAAAAAAAAAAGATACCTCTACATGCATTGATTGAAAAGATTGCTATATGTGTAAGTGAAGTAAGCACTTTGTAGATCAATGTGTACTGCATAATCTTACTTTAAAGCTACATATGGAAAGCTATATGGAAACCCTGGTAGTGTACTGGTTAAGAGCTACAGCTGCTAACCAAAAGGTGGGCAGTTTGATTCCACCAGGCACTCCTTGGAAACTCTATGGGGGCAGTTCTACTCTGTGCTTTAGGGTGACTATGAGTTGGAATCGACTCGACAGCAACAGGTAGTATGTTTATTCACACACATATATACATAAATATTTGAATAGACATATAGAATAGTCTAGAAGGACATACTATAATAGTAGTTAACATCTGAGGGAGGAAGTGAGTGAGAACTTGCAATTTTCACTTTACATACTTTCACTGCTGCTTTACATGCATTGATCATTATCCAAGGGCATAAGCAATTTCTTAAAATTAAGTATTTTCAGACATGTACAAAACTTTTCAGGACAGTAGGCAGGTACTTTGAACATAATATAACTATATATACATCTATACATTACTCTTACTGAAGTATTAAATAGTATCTTAATATCTAAAAGAGCCTGATTACAACGACATAGCTAAGAATCTGCATGGTACGTAATCCTAGAAAGCAATTTATCTACTAGAAAACTTTGTTCACCACTCTATCCCCTAACTTCAAACAGTGCCTAGAATTCATTTGATATGTGTTCAAAAAATGTTTGGAGTGTTTACGACTTCATAAATAAGTCTTCACTTTTAGGCTTTCATTTCTTTTTTGTCAAATAATTAAGAGTCTGGAAATAACTTCCATCCCCCAATTCAATTTTGCAACATCCTCTGTAGCCTAAAAGTGACTAAAATGCTGGTTTTTGCACTTACCAGAGGCTCCAGTTTTACTCGCTCCTGTCGCTTTCTTGTCCTCTCCTGAGCTTTTGTAGTGTGTCCAAATGTCAAGACTTGATTACCAGATGCCTGTTCTGTGGGGATTATAGCGCTCAGTCTTCTCCTTGCTCTCAAACTATTCAGTCTTGAAAATACAGAGTTTTCGACCTGCTCTTCAGTATTTTGCAGGTCAAAGTCACTGTTGTTGGTCTGAAAAGCCATCCTTAACCCTGAAAAGGGTGGGGACAGGAAATGAACAATGAAAAGTACAGCCAAAGGATTAGGGGAGGCTGTTCAGCAGAGACATACCTAAGGACCAGGGAAGCTGAATTCGCTCATTCCCCCAAAGAAAATCCATCAAAGTCAACCCAGTTTTTCCAAACTGAGATTTGAACCAGAGAAATGAAATGAACTGTGCCTACAGGGAGCCCTGTAACTGGGGTGGAGCCCAGGAATTTGTATTTCTAACAAGTTCTTGGGTGATGCTGGCCTAGTTAAAAAAAAAAAAAAAAAGGATGAAGACAGGACAATTAGTATTGAGATCAGTGTTTCTCACACTTGAGTATGCAAAGTATCTCCTAGGGAGCTTACTTAAAATACAGGTACTTGTAATACAGGCAATCTGAGAAATACTGCCTAGACGCTCCTGAAGAAACCAAACAAAGGAAAAAGAGTTGAGAGCTAAAACCAAGAATAGTGTTTCTCCGGCTTTTATGTGCATAACCATCACTTGAGGGTCTTGTTAAGACGCAGATTCTGATTCTTACACTTTGATTAGCAAAGTCCTAAAACACTAGAGCTATGAGCCTTTCCTAACAGCTTTGCATTCTTCATCCCCTCTCCCACCCCTACCCCCACGAGATGGGTGGAAATACTGCCCTTCAGAGTAGTATTACAGTATCACAGTACAAGAGATTCTGAACCAGGTGTCTACAGACCCAGGTTTTAACCTAGATCAGTGCTGACCAATAGACATAGAATGAGAGACCCTTGTATGCAATTCTAATTTTCTAAATAACCACATTCAAAAAACAAAAAAAAAGGGACAGGTGAAATTAATTTAATAATATTTATCCAAAATATTACCATTTCAACATGTAATCAATAGGAGAATTATTAATATGATATTTTACACTTTTTTTTTAACCCCACATTCAAAATCCTGTGTGAATTTTACACTCAGCACACATCTCAATTCAGACTAGCCACACACGGCTATGGGTGACCCTATTGAACAAGGCAGGTCTAGCCTTAACCACTCAATGTGGGCTCTAGACCAAGTCTCTTTTACAGCTCTATTCTTCACTTTCCACTTCTTTAAAATGATAGGTAGTAGCTAATCACAGAAATGCCCTCCTGTTGACTTTGGCTTCCTGTCTTATGTGCTTCGAAAGCCATGCCTTGTCTCCAGCCCAGAAGTTGAAGCTCAGCCCCAAGGGTTTGTCCCACAGGACTCACCGAGTCAGATTAGAGAAGCCGCCGCTGAGGGTCTCCAGAGACCCAGCAAAGTCAGGTATGGGAGTAGAAAAGTCGGCTGTACCCAGGAATGTTTGCAGTTGCCTAGCAGCCACCAAGCTCCTACTAACTTGCATTGCACCAGGGCGAGACCTGTCGCCAAGGCAACGCCTCAGCCAGCCACAGCTCTTAGTCCAGGGCAGTACCTGGAAAACTAGCCAGTCAGTGTGTGTGGAACATTTTCTGAGTCTCTGGTTGGTGGAGATCCTGGACTCAGCCCGCCCCTCTCCTCTTCAGCACTGGGAACTGAACACTGCCCAGGCCCGGCTAGCAGGGCTGCGGAAAAAAACACAAGGAGCTGGTTAATTCTGGTAGTTCATTCGCTTGTTGACCGCCAGCTCTTACTGCCGCTCCATCCCGCAGATCCCTTTTCCTTCAAGAGGCTTAAAACTGACATGACATTCACTTTAATCTAAAATTCTCTGGTCAGCATAATTTGTAAAGAAAATGTTCTGCATCCTACTTTGGTGAGTAGCATCTGGGGTCTTTAAAGCTTGTGATGGACCCTCTAAGATATTCCACTGTCCCCACCCTGTCTGGAGGAAAGGAGGATGAAGAAAACCAAAGACAGGAGGGAAAGATTTAGTCCCAAGGACTGACGGACCACAACTACCAAAGCCTCCACCAGACTGAGTCCAGTGCAACTAGATAGTGCGGGAGATCATAATAGAGGGTAGACAGAGCTGCAGAAAAATGTAAAACTAAATCCAAACTCACAAAAAAAAAGAGCAGACTTACTGGCCTGACAGAGACTGGAGAACCCCCAAGAATATGGCCCCTGGATACCCTTTTAACTCAGTGCTGAAGTCACTCCTGAGGTTCACCCTTTAGCCGAAGATTGGACAGGCCCATAAAACAAACATTAATACACATAGCTCAACCAGGTACATGAGACTAAATGGGCACACCAGCCCAGGGGCAAGAATGAGAAGGCAGGAGGGGACAGGAAAGCTGGTACTTACTGAAGATGCCTATCCCAGTTAGTGATCAGCAGTCCTGTCACCTGCCTTGAGGAAATGTTACACCAGATGGCAGAGCCCTGGTTTTCAACCTCATCTTCAAAATGACATAATCACCACCAGAACTCATTATTTTATTTTAATTTGCCTTTTCTATCTCGATACCTGTTGTTGCCTTGAATACCATACTCTATACATGAAGTGCTATGTGTATTATGGAGCCCTGGTGGCATAGTGATTAAGAGCTTGACTGCTAACCAAAAGGTCAGCTGTTCAAATCCACCAGCTGCTCCTTGGAAAACCTATGGAGCAGTTCTACTCTGTCCTATAAGGTCGCTATGAGTCGGAATCTACTCAATGACAACGGGTTTGGGTTTTTTTAATGCCCATATTATACTTACAACTTGCATTTTCTCAATCTTAACATATTCAGATACGTTTTAATTGCTGGGTATGACACTATCTACAATTTAGAGAATCATATGAACATAGAGCTGGAATGGAGATTGTTGTGTGCCATCAAGTTGACTCATAGCGACCCCATGTGACAGAGTAGAGCTGCCCATATGGTTTTCTAGGCTGCAGTCTTTAATCCGATCTTTATGTGATTAACAAGGGAACTGAGAGCCTGAAAGAGCAAGTGATTTACCTAAAGTAAGGCAGCTGCTTGTGGCAGAGGCAAAACTAGAATACAGATCTCCCAATCCCTGATTACAACCAGAAGCAGAAAGGGTGTAAAGTTGATATAGAAGTGATTCAGAAAAACCTCAAATGTAAATATAACAAATAGTAATTCCCCAGAGATGAAAGATACCCAAAAAAGCCTAACAATTTGGAGTAAGCATAAAATTGTAATAATATGCAATGTAAAATACACCCAAAAATTGATTTCATTTTAGGTGTGCAGTAGTATAAAATCTTAATCTGTTCTCTTTGAAGATAAAGGCTATTGCTCCTCAATCCCAGAATCCCCCCCTTTTTTTTTTAGATGAAACCAGTTGCCATGGCATCAACTCCAACTCATGGCAACCCCATGTGTGTCAGAGTACAACTGTGCTTCATGGGGTTTTCAATGACTGATTCTTTGAAAGTAGATCACCGGGCTTTTCTTCTGAGGTGTCTCCAGCTGAACTTGAGCCTCCAACCTTTCGGCACCATTTGCACCACCCAATGACTCTTTCGTAGATAAAAGTGGGTTGTATTCAAGTGTTACCATATTTAGCAGAGAGCATTCCAGGAGTGAAAAAGGGGACAGCATGGGCATATAGAGTTTTATGAAGATATTGCTATAGCGAACACTACTCATCAAGTCTTACCAAACTTTTTCTTTTAATTTTGTTTATTTTTTGTTGTTGAGATATACACAGCAAAACATTCACCAATTCAAGTTTCTACAAGTACAATTTAGTGACATTGATTACCTTCTTCAAGTTGTGCAACCGTTCTTACCCTCCTTTTCTGAGCTGTTCATCTCCCGTTAACATAAACTCATTGTGCCCTAAGTTTCAAACATTTTTTTAATGTGGCAAGATGTTATCTTCATTATCAGCTGAATTCTTACTTAATCAATGTAGACATATGAGAGCTTTGGGTATGTTATATTGTTTTTTTTTTCATAGTTCCTGTAAATATTAGTTTACTACTCATCTGTTAATTTATCATGCTATGTGTCTTGTGTGTTGCGATAATGCTGGAAGGTATGCCACCAATATTTAACATACCCGTTAGATCACCCATGGTAACAGGTTTCAGTGGAGCCCCCAGACTAGGACAGGGTAGAAAGAAAAGTCTGGCAATCTACTTCAGAAAACTAGCCAGTGAAAACCCTATGGATCATAACACAGTATTGCTTGATATAGTGCTGGAAGATGAGCCCACTAGGTTGGAAGGTACTATACAATGGCTTCAACGATGGACTCAAACGTGCCATGAAGATGGCACAGGACTGGGCAACATTTTGTTATGTTGTATATAGGATTGCCATGAGTTGGAGCCAACTGGGCAGCAACCAACAATAACAACATAAATAATAATTGTTACAATTTATTGTGTGCTCCCTAGCGCCAGGTATTGGGCTGTATCCTTTGTATTTGTTCTGTAAAATACTTGCAACAAGTCTGAAATTCCCAGTTCTGTAATGGTATTTCTTATGCTTAGATAATCTCTTCTAGGTTGTTATTGACAAGGGTGTGGTCAATGGAGCCTGATAAATTCGGTCAAGATAGACAGTGAAGCAGTCCAGGGCAGCAACAAAGATTTCCATGACTGTGACTAAGATGTTTTGCTAGGAGAAAAAGTACGACTTGAGGCCTTGAAAACTGAGTAGAAAGTTTGAACACTAAGAAGTAATTGAACAGTTTGTCAAATAAGAAGATCCTGGCAAAAGGGGAACTGGAAAAATAAATTGAGAGTTAGAAGTGAAAAAATACCAAATAATGCATAAACCAAAACCAAACACATTGCCATCAAGTTGATTCCAAATCATAGCGACTCTATAGATATGATAAATAATTTGTATTATGAATTAATTTCTCTTTCATATAATTTGGAATATATTTCTAGGCCAGGTTCATTTTCTTCAAAAATCAGACTTGTCTGGAAGGTGGTGGCAGAGATACCTAAGGTGACCCCCAATGATTCCCACCATTGGTGTTCGTACTTTTCTGTAATCTCTTCCCCTTAAGTGTGGACAAGACAGACCTGTGACTTGTTTCTAAAGGTGAAGGGTTATCACTCTTGTGATTGGGTTACATTACATGACAAAGGTGATGTGATAATCGCTCTTATAATTAGGTTATATTACATGACAAAGGCAAGGTAATAATCACTCTTATGATTAGGTTACATTATGTAACAGAGGTGGTGGGATATCACCCCTTAATTGGTCACATTATATAAAACTCTATTTTAGTAGTCTAAAACTAGAGACTTTCCTTGTGTGCTCAGTGAAGTAGTAGCCAAGCTGGGGAACCCACATGATGAGGAACTGTAGGGGCTTTAGGGACCACAGGTAACCTATGAGACCTGAGGCTGGCCTCCAGTCAAGAGGCTATAAGAAGTCAAGACCCCCAGTCATAGAGCTGCAAGTAAATGATTTCTGCCGACAACCTGAGTGAACTTGGGCATGAATTTTTCCCCTGTTAAAATTTGAGAAGAGGACCCAGCTAAGCTATAACCATATTCCTGGCCCACGGAAACTGGCATAATTGATGTGTGCTGTTTTAAGCAGTTACATTTGTGGTAATTTGTTACATAACAATAGAAAATGAATACAGAAGTCAAATAGAATTCATATATGCAAATATTGATTGAGAAACTGTTCTGTAATAGGCATTGAGCAAGATGCTGGGGAAATAAAAATGAATTTAAAAAAAGTGTATCCTTATCTTAAATAGTTAAATTTCTATAAGATTTTGAGTCCAAGAATATCCAGTCTTGAAATTATGCTCCTGGGTATGTGGTGGACTACATTCTGAAAATTTTTCTGAAGCAAAACACCCCTGCATTTTTATAAATTCCAGTGCACATAATTGTAACAGCATTGCTGAGCTCACAGGAATAAGAGAATTCACAAGGGTCAAAACAACAATGAGATGAAACCAGAGTGATAAGTAATATGGAAGTACGGCCATTTTGGGAGCAAATGCCCATGCAAAGAACCTAGAGATTTGGAGATTAATATTGAGCAGGAATAGGAGAGTAGGCTTTGCTTTAACCTATGTGAAATGGGGGAGCTAAACTTTAAGTTTCCACTCAGAACTGGGGCCCTTGGAAAGCCAATTCACTCAGTGACAGTTTGGGCTAGAAAAAGATTGAGAGTGAAGAAAGCGTGCAACAAAACCAGAATGTCTCTACCTGCAGCTCCAAGTAGAAAATATTGTTAAAATTTTATTTTTCTAAGAATTTTAAGCCATAATCTAGCTCTTAACAGCTCTGTTTTTGGAAAAAATGCAACCTACTAGAAAATTATCATCCAGGAAAAGCCATCATCAACTCATACCCCTCAGCATTCCCACAAGTGTGATTCAGCCAAATACAAATTTATTATAAAACCCAAAACCCAGTGCCGTCGAGTTGATTCCGACTCATAGCTCTGCTATAGGACAGAGTAGAACTGCCCCATAGAGTTTAAAAGTTTCTAAAATATAGAAGAAAACAAGCCAACCCAAACATGAGTCAATAGAATAAATAACAGATTTAGAAGGTAAATATTTCAGATATTGGGACAATTACATATAGAATATATCATATGTATTTAGGAAATAAAAAATTTTTTTTTAATTTTATTTATTTATTTCTTTTTCTTTTTTTTTATTTAGGAAATGTTCAAAGAAGTAAAAGATAAAATTACAAAGTAATTATGAGAGGGACAGCAACAAAAATAGTAGAGTAGAAAACTCCAAAAGTCTGTCCCTCCACAAAAACAGTGAATAAGACTTCAGTGGCTTTAGGGACATCAATGACCACACACAACAGAGAATATAGTCTTTAGAAACAGTGTTGAGGAATTTCAGTAAACAATTACAGACCACAACAAGCAGCAACAACAAACCCTGGAGAAAAGCAAGAATCTTATGTCCAGAGTTACCACCTCAAAATATTAAAGATGATTACGTTGAAACAAACAATTATGAGGCATGAGAAGAAATAAGAAAGTACAGCCCATTAACAGGAAAATATGTATATAAATTAATAGAAACTATCCATGAGGGAGCTTAGACATTGAACTTAGTAGACACAGACCTTAAATCAACTATTTTAAATATGCTCAAAGAGCTAATGTAAACCATAAAGAAAAAACTAAAAGAAACCATGAAGAGGACTCACAAAATAGACAATATCAATAAGAGAACTTGTAAAAGGAAACCATATAGAAGTTCTGGAGTAGAAATTACAATAACTGAAATGAAAATTTCACTACAGGGGTTCAACAACAGATTTGAGCAGTCAGAAGAAAGAATCAGCTAATTTGAATATAAGTCACTTAAGACTACACACTGTTAGGAGCAGAAAAAAAAAGGATGGGAGAAAAATACATCAAGTGTACCAACATACGCACACTGAGAGTCCCAGAAGTAGAAAAGAAAGAGGCAGAAGGAATATTTGAAGAAACAATGTACAAAAATTCCCAAATTTGATGAAAAACAGAGATCTACACATCAAAGACATACAATAAATCCTAATGAGGATAAACTCAAAGAGATCTTCACTTAGACAAATTGTAATTCAAATGGTTGAAAGCCATAGACAAAGAGTCCTGAAAATAGCAGGAGAGAAACGATTTGGCACATACAAGAGATCCTCAATAAGATTAACAGCCTATTTCTCATCAGAAACGATGGAGACCAGAAGGTAGTGGGATGAGATATTCAAAGTGCTAAAAGACAAAAACTGTCAACCAAGAATTCTATCCAGCAAAACTATCCTTCAAAATGAAGAAGAAATTGAGGTATTCCCAGATAAAGAAAAACTAGGAGAGTTTGTCACTAGTAGAACTGCCCTACGAGAATGCTAGAGTCCTATGGGCTGAAATGAAAGGCCACTATGCAGTAACTCAAATCCACACCAAGAAATAAAGAGCACCATTAGAGATAACTACATAGGTAACAATATATATATATATGTATATATATAAAAGTCAGTATTAATATATTTTTGGTAAACAACAACTCATTTTCACTTATATTATTTAATAAACAACTACGTAAAACAATAATTATAAATCTATTAAGGTGCACCTGACTCTACTTGGCTTGAGTCAGGTGCACCTTAATCTTTAATCTCAGTGTATAAAGATATAATTTGTGACAATAATAACATAAAGGGTAGGAAGAGTTATATAAGAGCAAAGTTTTTATATACTATTAAAGTTAAGTATGTATTAATTAGAACTATCTTGTTATAAATTAAGATGTCAACAGTAGTCCCAGGGCAACCATTAAAAAAAAAAAATTAAAAAATATGTAGTACAAGTAATGAAAAAGAAATCAAAATGGTAAACTAGAAAAAAGAAAACCAACACAAAAAAGGCTGAAATGGAAGAATTGAAGGAAAAAAGATATATATATAAAACAAGAAGTAAAATGACAGAAGTAAATCCTTCCTTATCAGTAATTGTTTAAATGTGAATAGATTGAACTCTCCAATTTTTGTTGTTTTTAAGTGCCCTTGTGTTGGTTCCAACTGATAGTGACTCCATGTACAACAGAACGAAACACTGCCTGGTTCGGTGCCATCCTCACAATTATTGCTACACTTGAGCCCGTTGTTGCAGCCACTGCATCAATTCATCTCCTTGAGGGTCTTTCTCTTTTTCACTGACCTTCTACTTTACCAAGCATGATGTCCTTCTCAGGGACTGGTCCCTCCTGATAACATGTCCAAAGTAGGTGAAAAGAAATATCGCCATCCTTACTCCTAAGGAGCATTCTGGCTGTACTTTTTCCAAGACAGATTTGTTTGTTCTTCTGGAAGTACATGGTAAATTCAATATTCTTTGCCAACACTATAATCCAAAGGCATCAATTCTCCTTCAGCCTTCCTTATTCATTATCCAGCTTTTGCTTGTATCTGTGGCAATTGAAAATGCTCTGGCTTGAGTCAGGTGCACCTTAATCTTTAAAGTAACATCTCTGTTTTTCAACACTTTAAAGGACTCTTCTGCAGTGGAAACTCTCCAATTAGAAGGCAGGGATTCTACAGCTAATCTAGTCAGTGAGAAAAAACCTAAAGGATAGAGTGAGTGGTGATAGCTACCTGTTACAGAGTGAATTGTGTCCCCCCAAAATGTGTGTCAACTTGGCTAGTCATGATTCCCAGTATTGTCCACCATTTTGTCATCTGAAGTGATTTTCCTATGTGTTGTAAATCTTACCTCTATGATGTTAATGAGGTGGGATTAGTGACAGTTATGTTAATGAGTTAAGACTCAATCTACAAGATTAGGTTGTGCCTTAAGTCAATCTCTTTTGAGATATAAAAAAGGAAAGTGAGCAGAGAGACATGGGGACCTCATACCACCAAGAAAGCAGAGCCGGAGGCAGAGCATGTTCTTTGGACCTGGAGTTCCTGTACCTCAGAAGCTCCTTGACCAGGGAAGGTTGATGACAAGGATCTTTCCAAAGGGCGGACACAGAGAGAAAGCCTTCCCCTGGAGCTGGTGCCCTGAATTTGGATTTCTAGCCTCCTAGCCTGCAGGAGAATAAATTTCTGTTCATTAAAGCCATCTACTTGTGGTATTTCTGTTATAGCAGCACTAGATAACTAAGACACTACCAAAGAAAGGAAAAAATAAGTAACTACAACTGAGGGCTTTGATTTTTTTTTGAAAGAGTAGAATGTGACACATGAAAAGATGCTCAATGTCATCAGCCATCAGAGATATGCAAAGCAAAATCAAAATGAGAAACTCTTTCACTTCCACTAGGATGGATAAGAGTAATAAATAAACAAATAATGTTGGCGAGGATGTGGGGAAATTGGGAAATTGGAACCCTCATCTGTTGTTGGTGGGAATGCAAAATAGGACAGCCGTTGTCGAAAAAATGTGGTGGTTCCTAAAAAAACTGAAAATAGAACTACCATAAAGAAAAACCAAACCCATTGCCATTGAGTTGATTCTAATAGTGACTCTATAGGACAGAGTAGAACTGCCCCATAGGGTTTCTAAGAGGCAGCTGGTGGATTCGAACTGCCAACCTTTCAGTTAATAGCCTGAGCTCTTAACCACTGTGCAACCAGGGCTCCAGAATTACCATATGATCCAATAATTCCACTCCTAGGTATATACCCAAAAGACTTGAAAGCAAAGACTCAAATAGACACATGTACACCAATGCTCGTTGCAGCACTACTCACAATAGCCAAAAGGAGATAAACAGATGAATTGATAAACAAAATGTGGAACATATATATAATGTAATGCTACTCAACCAGTAAGAGAAATGAAGTCCTGATACCAAAAAACTACAATATGGGTGGAACTTGACGATATCATGCTGAGTGAAATAAGTCAGTCACAAAAGGACAAATATTATATGACCTCACTTATATAAAAAGAACAGGCAAATGTGTAGAGACCAAAGCTTATTAGTGGTAACCGGGGGTAGGAATGCATCTGTCAGTTTGTCATACTGTGGGTGCTTATGTGTTGCTGTGATGCTGGAAGCTATGCCAGCAGTATTCAAATACCAGCAGGGTCACCCATGGTGGACAGATTTCAGTTGAGCTTCCAGACTAAGACAGACTAAGAAGGAGGACCTGGTGGTCTACTTCTGAAAAAAAAATTAGCCAGTGAAAACCTTATGGATAGCAGCAGAACATTGTCTGACATAGTCCTAAAGATGACCTCCTCAGGTTGGAAGGCACTCAAAATACGACTGGGGAAGAGCTGCCTCCTCAAAGTAGAGTCGACCTTAATAACATGGGTACAGTCAAGCTTTCCGGATCTTCATCTGCTGATATGGCACAACTCAAAATAAGGAGAAACAGCTGCAAGCATCCATTAATAATCAGAATGTGGAATGCACAAAATATGAATCTAGGAAAATTGGAAATTGTCAAAAATGAAATAGAATGCATAAACTTCGATATCCTAAGCATTAGCGAACTGAAATGGATTGGTATTGACCGTTTTGATCTGGACAATCATGTGCTACTATACTGGGAATGACAAATTGAAGAGGAACGGTGTTGCATTCATCATCATAAAGAACATTTCAAGATCTATCCTGAAGTATAACGCTGTCAGTGATAGGATAATATCCATTCACCCACAAGGGATACCAGTTAATACAACTATTATTCAAATTTACACACCAATCACTAAGGCCAAAGATGAAGAAATTAAAGATTTTTGCCAATTTCTGTAGCCTGAAATTGATCAAATATGCCATCAAGATGCATTGATAGTTACTGGTGACTGGAATGAGAAAGTGGGAAACAAAGAAGGACTGGTAGTTGGAAAATATGGCCTTGGAGATAGAAATAATGCCGGAGATCACATGATAAAATTTCACAAGATTCTTCATTACAAATACTTTTTTCAGCAAGGTAAACAGCTACTATACACCTGGACCTTGCCAGATGGAAGACACAGGAATCAAATCGACTACATCTGTGGAAAGATGATGGAAAAACTCAATATCATTAGTTAGAATGAGGCCAGGGGCCAATTTCAGAACAGACCATCAATTGTTCATATGCCAGTTCAAGTTGAAGCTGAAGACAATTAAAACAAGTCCACGAGAGCCAAACTACAACCTTGAGTATATCCCACTGGAATTTAGAGACTATCTCAAGAATAGATTTGACTCATTGAGTACTAATGATTGAAGACCAGACAAGTTATGGAATGACATCAAGGATTATTATACATGAAGAAAGGAAGAGGTCATTGTCTTAGTTATCTAGTGCTGCTATAACAGAAATTCCATAAGTGGATGGTTTTAACAAAGAGAAATTTATTCTCTCACAGTTTGGTAGGTTACACA
Organism: Elephas maximus indicus; assembly: GCF_024166365.1. NCBI lineage: Eukaryota > Metazoa > Chordata > Mammalia > Proboscidea > Elephantidae > Elephas > Elephas maximus. The sequence goes on from NC_064835.1 coordinate 50,201,169, forward strand.
CCCCAATTCAGGGTGTCAGCTCCAGGGGAAGGCTTTCTTTGTTGGCTGTGGAAGAAGGTCCTGGTCCTCAATCTTCCCGTGATTGAGGAGCTTCTCAGACACAGGGACCCCAGGTCCAAAGGATGCGCTTTGCTCCTGATGCTGCATTCTTGGTGTTATGAGGTCCCCAACTCTCTGCTTGCTTCTCTTTCCTTTTTATCTATTGAGAGATAAAAAGTGGTACAGGCCAAACCTCAGGGAAACTCCCTTTACATCAGGATCAGGGATGTGACCTGGGTAAGGGTAGTGTTACAATCCCAACCTAATCCTTTTTAACTTAATATGACAATCAAAAAATGGAGGACAACCACAGAATACTGGGAATCATGACTTAACAGGAAAGAAAAAAAAAAAAAAAACACCAAAATGGATGTCAAAAGAGATTCTGAAAGTTGTGCTTGAATGTCAAGTAGCTAAAGCAAACTGAAGAAATGAAAAGAAAAGAACTGAATGGAAGATTTCAAAGGGTGGCTCAAAAAAGACAAAGTAAAGTATTATAATGACATGTGCAAAGATCTGGAGTTAGAAAACCAAAAGGGAAGAACTTGCTTGGCATTTCTGAAACTGAAGAACTGAAGAAAAAATCCAAACCTCAAGTTGCAATAGTGAAGGATTCTATGGGCAAAATACTGGATGACTCAGGAAACACCAAAAGAAGAAGGAAGGAACACATACAGTCACTATACCAAAAAAAAATTGGTCGATGTTCAATCTTTTCAGGAGGTATGATCAAGAACTGATGACGGAAGAAGTCCAAGCTGCACTGAAGACACTGGCGAAAATCAACGTCCCAGGAATTGATGGAATATCAATTGAGATGTTTTAACAAACAGATGCAGTGCTGGAAGTGCTCACTCATCTATGCCAAGAAATTTGGAAGACAGCTACCTGGCCAGCTGACTGGAAGAGATCCACATTTATGCCTATCCCAAAGAAAGATGATCCAACTGAATGCAGAAATTATTGAACAATATCATTAATATCACACGCAAGTAAAATTTTGTGGAAGATCAGTAGTACATCAACAGGGAACTGCCAGAAGTTGAAACAGGATTGAGAATAGGGCATGGAATAAGGGATATCATTTCTGATGTCAGATAGATCCTGGCTGAAAGCAGAGAATACCAGAAAGATGTTTATCTATGTTTCATTGACTATGCAAAGGCATTTGACTGCTTGGATCATAACAAATTATGAATAACATTGGGAAGAATGGGAATTCCAGAACAGTTAATTGTGCTCTTGAGGAACTTGTACATAGACCAAGAAGCAGTCATTCTGACAGAACAAGAGGATACTGTGTGGTTTAAAGTAAGGAACGATGTGGGCAGGGTTGTATCATTTCACCATATTTATTCAATCTGTATGTTGAGCAAATAATCCAAGAAACTGGACTATACGAAGCAGAACAGGGCACCAGAATTGGAGGAAGACTCATTAACAACTTGCGTTATGCAGATGACACAACCTTGCTTGCTGAAAGAGCACTTGAAGCACTTACTGATGAAGATCAAGAGCTATCACCTTCAGTATGGATTACACCTCAACATAGAGAAAACAAAAATTCTCACAACTGGACCAATAAGCAACATCACGATAAATGGAGAGAAGATTAAAGTTGTCAAGCATTTGATTTTCCTTGGATCCACAATCAACGCCCATGGAAACATCAGTCAACAAATCAAAAGACACATTGCATTGGGCAAATGTGCTGCAAAAGATCTCTTTAAAGTGTTCAAAAGCAAAGATGTCACTTTAAGGAGTAAGCTGAGACTCACCCAAGCCACAGTGTTTTCAATCACCTCATATGCGTGGGAAAGCTAGGCAATGAATAAGGAAGGCTGAAGAAGAATTGATGATTTTGAATTACGGTGTTGGTGGAGAACATTGAATGTTCCATGGACTGCCAAGAGAATGAACGAATCTGTCTTGGAAAAAGTACAGCCAGAATGCTTCTTAGAAGCAAGGATGGCAAGACTTTGTCTCACATACTTTGGACATGTTATGAGGAGGGAGCAACCCCTGGAGGAGAGCATCATGCTTGGCAGAGGGTCAGTGAAAGAGAGGAAGACCCTCAAGGAGATGGATTGATACAGTGGCTGCAACAATGGACTCAAGAATAACAACGATACGAGGATGGCGCAGGACCAAGCAGTGTTTTGTTCTGTTGTACATAGGGTTGCTATGAGGTGGAACCAACTTGAAGTCGTCTAACAACAACCACAGGAGTGGGACAGAGAGGGAGAAGGGGAGATTATTGCTTATGGAGTATTGACTTTCAGTTTACAGCAATGGAAAAATCACATTAATTAAGGGTAGGCTTGCACACCAATTAATGCTGTCAATAAGTTGTACACATGTAAAAAGTTGAATTGGCAAAAATTATGTGATAGATATATTTACAACAATGACAAAAAAATAAAAGTAGATGATGAGGCTGATTATGTACAATCACCTCACAGGCTCTGGTTCCTTGGTTTGGAGGAAAACTTGGTTTCCTTGGTTCCTTAAGGTCATAGTTCCATGGAATATCCCAGTTAATTCACCTAATAACATACTTAATCCTTCTGTTCTACCTCCTAGTTCATTGTGTAGGGCCTGGAGTCTTAAAAGCTTGTAAGCAGCCATTAAAATTACAATAATTGGTCTCTATCACCTGGAGCAACAGGGGAAGAAGGAGAGCCAGGAATAGAATGAGGATATGGAACCTGCAGCTGATTGCCTCCACGAACAACTGCCTCCTTTGCCATGAGAAGAGAAGAACTGGATGGTGTCCAGCAATCATTACTGAACATTTTGATCAAAGATTCCATGGAAGAATCCTGATCAAAAGGGAGAAAATGCAAAACAGAATTTCAAATTCTCATGGATTCCAGACATTCTGGAGGCAGAGGCCCTGGATAACCCCCCAAAACTATTGCCCTAAGATAATCTTTAAACCTTAAATCTGAAATATCCCCTGAAGTCTTCTTAAAACCAAATAATCATTTAGCTTAACTAGTGAAGAATGTCTGCCTTGAGCATCATGCTTTTTCAAGACCTATCAACGTAGGATCGAATTGACAACAACTCAGATTAGGTAAGAATCTTAGGGGGCACCGAGTTTATGTTAATGAGGGAGGAATGACTCAGAAAAGGAGGGTGAGAATGGTTGCACAACTCAAAGAATATAATCAATGTCATTAAAATGTACGTGTACAAACTTGAATTTGTCTATGTTTTTGCAACCACAACAAAATAAAAGAAGTATTTTTAAAAAGAGGAGAATATGAGTATCAGGGCCGGCCAACATGGGAGTGTGAGCAGGACAAATGCAGTGTGCTTTTGCTTATCTTCGCTACTTTTGAGCCACTGCTCACCTAGTCCTTTAGGAGCAAGATGCGTTTGACCAGAATCCCTGGATGTTTTCTGCATTTCACAACCTCATGAAATCACCCGGTATAAGCATCAATTTCTCTTAAGTTTTGAATCTGAGCAGACTTTAATTCCAAAAAAAGAAAAGAAAAAAACTTTTAGGTTAAGAATTGTTAAGCAATTCCGTCAATCAAACTTATGGGAATCTCTCCTCTAGAAAAAAAAAAAAGTACCCTTGTCCGTGGATTTTTTTCTAAAGAAGTTGTGAAACCTGAAAATAAATACCCGTTGATAGGACAATGATTGAATAAAAAATAGTAGGTACACATCACAGAGTATTATGAGCCATTAAAAACAATTCATTGTACTTAAGGAGCTCTGGTGATATTTCTCTAAGGTGTAGTCGAGGGGGGAAACAAAGTATGTATATAACATGATTTTCTTAAACAAATAATGATGAAAATAATATATATGAAAATATATATACATATTCACTTGCATATTATTTTAGTCATCTAGGGCTGCCATAACAGAAATACAAGTGGATGGTTTTAATAAAGAGAAGTTTATTTCCTCACAGTAAAGTCGGCTAAAAGTACAAATTCAGGGTGTCAGCTCTAGGGGAAGGCTTTCTCAGTCTGTTGGCTCTGGGGGAAGGTCCTTGTCACCACTCTTCCCCCTGGTCTAGGGGCTTCTCAGGCTCAGGGACCTTGGGTGAAAAGGACGTGCTCTCCTCCTAGCGCTGCTTTCTTGGTTGTATGAGGTCCCCACGTCTCTCTGCTCACTTCTCTCTTTTATACCTCAGAAGAGATTGACATAACACATAACCTAATCTCCTAGACTGAATCCTGCCTCGTTAACATCATAGAGGTAGTATTTACAACACACAGGAAAATCACATCAGATGAGAAATGGTAGAGGATGACACAACACTTGGAATCAAGGCCTAGCCAAACTGATACACATTTTGGGTGGATACGATTCAGTCCGTAACACATCTGATTATTAAAGAATGGAGAAATGTATAGAAGGGTATTCATTAACATGAGTTACCTGCTGGAGACAGAAGGAGCTGCATATGAGAGGACAGAGAGAGGAAAGAGAAAGGGGAAAGCCAAATCCCCTATCAAACACGGACACTGACAATGAAGTTAAAGCTATCGGCCTCTATTAGTCTGGAATGAAGTGAAAGAGGAAACCCAAGAAGCAGAGAAGGAATTGCACTATAGGACTAATTGTCTCCGTGAATCACTGCCTACTCTACCTTGAGACCAGAAGGAGCTAGATGGTGCCTGACTACCGCTACCAAAAGTTCTAATCGGGGACACGATAGATGTATCCTGATGGACAAGGAGAAAAATATGGAACAGAACTTCAAGTATTTAAAGAATCTAAGTTTACCCGACCCATTGAGGCTGGAGGAGCCCAAGACTATCACCCTCAGTTGCTCTTCAAACCTTGAATCACAACTATCCCCTGAAGTCACCTTTAAACTAAGTAACAGTTTAGCTCAAACACAGACACACACACAATAGAAAAAATAGTATTCATTATATGCATTCACGTAAAATTATATATGTATGGGTGCGTGTATATGCTTTTAAAAATGTAATATTAAACTTTCTGTATAAAAACATATTGTACCTATCTGAAATGGAGTTATTTAGCAAAGACTGCTGAAAACGAAGTGATTAACAATAAAATCTGAGTTGGAAAAAAAAAAGGAATTGTTATATCAAACAGATATAAAAGGGTTCAAATGCTAGTGCTTCATACACAGTAACAAACTCTTGAGAATAGAGTCTGAATAAGGGTAAATTGGAGCCGGGTTACTCTGTAAGGGCCAGGCCCAACCGCACAGAGCAGGTGATGACCATCGATGGCCTGGAGAAGCAGGATGGAATACCCCGTTAGTGTCAAAACTGGTGCAAGATGGACGGGAGGCTGGCTGGTATCCCAGCCCACAGATTCGTGGAATAGGGATGGGGTAAATATCCCAGCCATGACATCTGGCCTCTGAGAGCTCTCCTGCAAGTGCAGAGAGCAGCATAAAGGTTCTAGAGAAGTCATTTTATTTTCTGCAGGACCTGGTTGGTGGTCCTGTGAAAGTTTAGGTATAGTAACCTAAAGTTTAGGTATAATAATCTACACCATCTGAAAGGACGTTGGTGCACTACAGTATATTGCCATATTGCCATATTATGTTGCTTTATTGCCACCTAGTGGTCGAATGGCTGTACTGCCCTATAGGGTTTTCTTGGCTGTAATCTTTACGGCGGAGCCCTCGTGGCGCTGAGGTTAAGAGCTCGGCTGCTAACCAGAAAGTCGGCAGCTTGAATCCACCAGGGGCTCCTTGGAAGCCCTACGGGGCAGTTCTACTCTGTCGTATAGGGTCGCTATGAGTCGGAATCGACTCGACGGCAACAGATTTAGTTTTAGTTTGGAATCTTTACGGAAACAGATCACCAGGTCTTTCTCCTGTGAAGCGGCTGGTGGGTTCAAACTGCCAACTTTTTGGTTGGCAGCCGACCGGTTTAACCATTGCGCCATCAGGGCCCCTTAAATATGTATAGCAAAAGCTATATAAAATATATAGTAAATGTATAAAGTAATCACCAAGCCAAGATAAGAAATGACCATGCCTCTTGTCATGATTTTGTGGTCTGTCATTATTTTTATTGTCTTAAGCCATATTGAAGCTCAGTCAGCTAATACCAGGAAGGCTCCGGAAGTTATGCTTTCAAATAGTAAGAAGATAGTAACACACAGTGGATAATAGCAGGAAACTCTGTAGTTTCCTGAGGGGCTGAGGTAGTTGGATAAAAAGTGTTTGAAAAGACTATTCTTGTAGACTTCAGGGTATATATGGCATTTTGAATATGCTTGTCATGGACTGAATTATGTCCCCCCAAAAATGTGTGTATCAACTTGGTATTCTGTGCTTGTCCCCCATTTTGTGATTGTATATTATGTTAAAGAGGATTAGGGTGGGATTGTAACAGCCTCACCAGGTCACATTCCTGATCTAACGTGAAGGGTGTTTCCCTGGGGTGTGGCCTGCACCACTTTTTATCTCTCAAGAAATAAAAGGAAAGGGAAGCTAGAAGAACGGAGGGTCCTCATACCACCAAGAAAGCCGTGCCAGGAGCAGAGTGCATCCTTTGGACCTGTTGTCCCTGCGTGGCGAAGCTTGTAGTCCCGGAGAAGATTGATGAGAAGGCCGACGTAGAGAAAAAACCTTCCCCTGGAGCTGATGCCCTGAATTTGGACTTTTAACCTACTTTACTGTAAAGAAATAAATTTCTCTTCATTAAAGCCATCCACTTGTGGTATTTCTGTTATAGCATCACTAGATGGCTAAGACAATGTCCAACAATTTTGATTCCCTCCTAAAATCCCACTAAAATGACCAAAGATATATATATATACACACACACGCACACACACATTTATATATATATAAATAATAAAAAGGAATTAGGAGAATGGGAGAAGAGACAACCGCAATAAAAAATTTGAACTCAGGGAAGGAGAAATATGAGCTGAAAACAGACACACAAAAAACAGTGGATTCTAAGCAATGGTGGGGAAAGGTAATAGCCAGCCTGATATACACCATAGAATCCTCTAAAGACTCTGGAATTGGTGGTACCAGGCACTTCTGGAAATAGGGGCTTAGATAAGGAGATTGACTGATAGTCTGTTCATGAAAGCAGCAGGTCTTCAGGTGTGTTCCACCCTCCCCAATATCAGGAGAAGACTGGAAATGTGTTCTGTGGGGTGGATGAAACAGAGGCCCACTAAGCACACCTGGAGGTGGCGTACCGCTCTGAAAACAGGGGGATTACCTGAATGTGTGTGCACAAGATGATGAGATCATCCAACCCTCTTTTCTTATTTAGCTCCCATAATGGTGGCATAGGGTGTCTAACCATCTCAGTTTTCCTGGGATTGAGAAGATTCCCAGGATATAGGGTTTTCAGTTTTAAAAGCAAGACAATCCATAGCAAATTGGATGATTTGGTCATCCTAGCCTCAAAACATTGGCAGTTAGACCTTGACCTTCTGGGCAGGAGACTGGGAGAATGTTGTCTAGAGAATCTGACCACCCTGAGTGAAGCCCTGAGTGTATGAAGAGGACTGGCTTTATAACTAATTGGTCTGACCAGACCAACTTCATGGTGATAGTCACAGTGAACAAGCTCCCCCTGGGTGGGTGGGGGTTCCAATTGTGATTTTAGATCCTCAATTTCAAAAATAAGCAGAGAAATAAGGATAAACGCACTCGGCTGCTAACTGAAAGCTTGGGGGTTCCAGTCCATCCAGAGGTGCCTCAAAGGAAGACCTGGTGATCTCCTTCCAAAAAATCAGCCATTGAAAACCCTATGGAACACAGCACCGCTATGACACATGTGGGGATGAGTTGGAATCGACAACGCAAGGAAAGCCCCTGACACAAAAGTCGGAAACCAAAGCATTCTAACAGGAAACAAAACAAAACAAAAAATCAAAACCCAGACAAAACAAAACTTGAGAGCAGGCACAGGATTCAGTATCGCATTATCACCCACAGTCTTTACTAAAACAATGGACCTGGGAGAGAGAATCCTTTCTTCCTCTCTAGCCATGGTGCTGATGGAACATGAACCTGGAGCTGCTAGAGGTCATAATCCTCTCTGCAAAGAGAAGACCACAGTCGGAGAAAATGAAACTGACCCAATTAGAGATGCATCAATCAGAAATCAGCTCAGCCTAGGGTCCTGGTGGCTTTTCATGGCAAGATCCAATTGTCTCTACGGCTAGCTCTACTACATTCTTTCCAAAGTTTAGTTGTGTAAGTCAATAAATTTCACCTTCTTTTTTTAAAAAAGCTTAAATTAGGCTGAATAGAGTGTCTGTCATTCACAACAAACTTGTCCTGGCATGGCCCTGTCATCAATGCCATTGCCTCTTCTACACATCTGCTCCTTTGTTCATGTTCTACATCCAGAGAGTTTCCAAGTCAACTTGTTTGTCCCTGTATAAAACAAGGATTGTACAAACTCATGACAGTAAAAGTAGACAAGGTTTCTGTGAGCAGTGGAGGTTCTTGGCAGACCAAGAAAACACTGACTTTCCGTTATTTCTCAAGATGGAGTTCTAAAATAAAATCTAGGGGAAAATGCCAGAAAGACAAATAATCTGGGCCACAAAACAAAGAAAAAGAAAAAAAAAGCAAAACACTGTGTGACAGTGTTAGCCTTCCATACAACAGTGAAGAACAGGGTCTGTATTGGTTAGGACTGTGTTCAATACCAAGTAACAGAAAATTCAAATAACAGTTGCTTAAATAAATAGGGTTTGTTGGGGCTCGTTGATGTCAAATGTCTCTATGATCCCCTTGACCTTTTCATCATGGTGACAATATGGCTGCTGGATACCCAGCCATCATGTCCACCTCTAAGACAGAAAGAAGGGGAAAGGGTCAAAGAATTTATTGGTCCCTTTATGACAGAAAAGTGAAAGTTCTCCCAGAAGCCCATAGTCAGACTTCTCCTTCTGTCTCATTGACCAGAACTGGGTCCAACGATCACGTCTAGCTGAAAGGGAGGCTGAGAAGGTAGGGAACCAGACTGTCATATATGACTTAGAAAAATATGATCCATCACTAGGACTGGACACATTGCCAGCCCAGACAAAATTAGAGTTCTATAAACTAGGACTAATAAGCAAAAAGATATTGTATAAGAAAGTTTGTCTGCCTCAGGAACCAAAGTCGCGGTTGTTAGTTGCTGTCAAGCCTGCTCGGACTCGTGGCAAACCTATGCAGAACAGAACAGAATGCTGCCTAGCTCTGTGCCATCTTCTCGGTCATTACTATGTAGCACAGGAACCAAAGTAAGCAGGTTAAACTGTTAAAAACACAGCTAGAGCTGAAACCCTCACATATTGCTGGCGGGAATACAAAATGGTACAGACACTTTGAAAACCTTGGCCTTTTTTTATAAAATTAAAAACACATTCTCCGCATGACCTAGGCATTTACTCAAGAGGAATAAAAACTGATGCTAACACAAAAACCTGTATGCAGGTGTTTAAAGCTACTTTTCAAAAACTGAGAATAACCTAAATATCCATCACTGGGGGAATGGATGAACAACTGTGGTACGTGCATACAATGGAACTGCTACTGAGCGATAAGAAGGAACAAGCTACTGATACACGTAGCAACATGGATGAAACTCAATGCATTATGCTAAGTGGAAGAAACAGAATTCAAGATTGCATACTTACGATTCCACTTACATGACGTCCTGAAACAGGCAAGACTGTAAGGACAGAAAACAGATCAGTGATTGCCAGAGGCTGGAGGGGTTGAGGAAACCCCGGTGGTGTACTCGTTAAGAGCTATGGCTGCTAACCAAAAGGTTGGCAGTTTGAATCCACCAGGCTCTCCTTGGAAACCGTATAGGGAGGTTCTACTCTATCCTATAGAGTTGCTATGAGTCGGAATCGACTCAACAGCAACAGGTTTGGTTTTTGGCTTTGGAGGGGTTGACTTCAGTGGAGCACAGGTGAAATTTGGGGGTGGAGGCGCTGTTCTATATCTTGATTGTGGTGGTGGTTACAGGACTGTATGCATTCTTTAAAAGGCAAAGAATTGTATGCTGCTGTGAAGGAAACCCTGGTGGTGTATTTGGTCAAGTGCTATGGCTGCTAACCAAAAGGTCTGCTAACCCATTCAACGGCAATGGGTTTTTTGGTTTTAAGGGGGTGAATTTTAGTTTATGTAAATTATATACTTAAAAAAAAATCACAGTTGAGACTTCCTAAAAGAAGCTGGAGAATAAAAGGCAAATAAAATAATAAAGACATATCCCACTTCTGCAGAAAAATGAGCCAGAAACAATCATTTCTGCTTCTGTTGCAGTCGAAGGAGTTCAAGGCCTGAAAAATACATCACCTTTACAGATTCAGCTTTACCACGACATGAGTGGAACTTAAGCTTCAGGCTCTTCACTTGCAGAAACCCCTTCCAAGGCCCCACAAGGGCCCCGGCATGTCTTCACGTGGTCATACCATGGACGTGAAGTTGGTTCCAACTCACAGCGACTCTATAGGACAGAGTAGTACTGCCCATATGGTTTCCAACGAGCACCTGGTGGATTTGAACTCCTGACCTTTTGGTTAGCAGCCAAGTTCTTAACCACTCCGCCACCAGGGCCCCTCACATGGTCATATGTGTTCATAAAATTTGCAAAGGTAGTATGCATTCTGTATTCTTTTTCTTAAAGACAACCCCCTGCAAACTGTATAAACTTAAAGATCCGTAAAATTGAATCTACCCCTTTCTTACTCTTAAAGCTGATTGATGAACTTGGCATGTGGGTGTCTGATGGATTTGTTACTGCAAAACAGGGATTCAAGCCCCCTGCCACAAAGCCAATACAGAGATGGGGTGAGGTAAGCAGCAAGAGGCCTTTATTGTACATGGGTATACAAGAGAGAGGAAAATGGGCTCCTCTAAAATCTGTCTGTCTGCTGGAGACCAACCGGAGGGTTTTATAGGGTTAGGGCTTAGGCCTGAAGAATCTGGAGAATGGCAGTTTCACCTCTGAGGGGGCATGCTGACCACATTTCAGACATGTTGACCTTCTGTGGGTATTCTTTAGAGGTCTTCTGATGCCATCCTGGTTTCAGTCACAAGACGGGCCTCCATTATCTGGTTGTCTCGTCCCAGATCTTATTTATCGTTGTTCTGCTTGTTCAAGAGGAACATAGGTTAATTTTAAACTTTATAGAATCATGGAGAATGGGAGAGGGAAGGGAGGAAACAAAGCACAAATCACAAAATCACTGGGGTATGTAAATGCTAATAGTGCAAGCCATGTAAGAACAATGCTACAATACCCAGGACGTTAGGCCCCTATAGTCTCTTTCTCACGCTGCCCCTTTCAGACTCACTCTTGCAGCCTCCAGAAAGTACACGTTCATTTTAGACTTCTGACCTCTAGAACAACACGAAAATAAATTTGTGTTGTTTCAAGTCGTGAGGTTTGTGGCAATTTGTTAGGGCAGCAACAGGAAACTAACACACTTGCCTAGTATTCCTATCTTTGGACATCCCGACAAGTTCTTACCTTTTTCTGCATATCTTTGTAAGCATGTCTCAATTATTTTCTTAGGACAATTTCCTTTTCATGTCTAAGAACAGAGTACCCAATGTGTATTCCTCAAACTGTGTATAAAAGTGTACACATGAAGATTATTGAAATGTCAAGTATTTTGTTACTTATATATTTACCACAATTAAATGAAAAAGTGGGCCAACATCTTTACAGTGTGTCCGCTAACAAAGAAGACCGGAGGCAGGACTCCTACAGAGACAAATTTGACACCTACAAATATCACATTGTGTTGTAATGTCCTAGAGTAGGATGTTTGTCCCAGTAGTGTACTGACCTCTCTCTGCAGCTCTCTTCATAAACAGTGACTTCACACCAGGTCCAAAGTGTATAGTCAGCAACTACGCAACATGCTGCTGACCTGGGAAAGCCTCCTGCCCTTGTTCTCTGGCTTTTTCTACCCGTAAGCCCCAGTGTTGGTGAAAGCCCATCAGGGCTTCAAGGGCAGGCTTCAGACTACTAATTCATAGCCACCTCATCTGAGTGTCTCCACGTACCTTGAGATTTAGCAGCAAATCTTTTCTACATTGTCTATGACTTTAATGTGGGAAATAAATTTGGGTTCTGTCTTCTCCATCCAAAGATCAGAGGAGACAGCTTATCGGCTCTGAAGGGATTGCTCTTTGTCATCCAGGGATACAATACGACCCAGACTTCGTGTGGTTATGAGGCATGAATAATACAGCAGTTTCTCAAGCTGTCAGGGATAAGTCGGGTTTCCTCAAGTCTTCAGAAGGTTCATATCCCAGCCCAGGCGCTGCCACTTCTATCTTGAGTGCTTGAACTTCAGGCATTTAGATAATGTGATGATATCCTATATTTACACAGCACCTGCTATTGTCCAGTGGGATTACAATGCCCCATTTGATCCTCGGAATAGTTCTGGATGATAGGAAGGGCAGGAATGCAAGTTGCCGTTTGACAGATTGGGAAATTCAGTGCACAGAGAAAATGTACCTTTAAAAGTTTTAATCACTACCAAGACCCAAATCACAGGGCTTCTGACTCCCAGGCCATATCTACCACTTTTGGCCACGGTGAGCCAGTAAGACAGAAAATTAAACACCTGTGTGAAGCTAAATCAGGTTTTTGGGTGAAGCTAAAGTAAATGTTGTTAGACCTGTGGCCTGGCTATTTTTGGCTCTTTGCTGCCCCCAGCTGGCAGCTATGGCTCTCCAGGTAGCCCAGGCCTCCTTTGCTCACTTGTAATCCCAGCACTGACCACTGTCCAGACACATAAGCGATGCTGAATGAATATTTGTTTAATGAATGAGTAATTGATTGGTCTTAACCATTAAACTCCCTCTAAACCACGGGGTCCAGGAATACCACAGATGGTTTTGTAGGACGGATTTCCTTTGGAATCTATGCCTCACCGTGGTCTCTTGTTTGCTCAACACTTTGTTTTTCTATTGCATTTACAGCGAAAGAAAACTCCTCCTTTCTTGCTATGGGAAAGGCAAACAGCCATGCAAACCTGGAAGATAGCCAGGGCAATAAAGGTTAGCTATTAACCACCACCAGGCAAGATAATTCAGCTACTTATCAAGTGCTAGGCACCTCCCTTTGGGGTCCTTTGCTGACTTTTTCCAGCTCAAAGTGGCAAGGCAAGGCAGATTGTGGGTTTGGGCAGTCATCGTGTGCACAGGCTCCTTGCTTCCCAACCTTCCTCGTCTAGGTGGCCGGTTGTTAGTTGCTGGTCGATTGGACTCCTACTCATGGTGGCCCTATGTGTGTCAGAGCAGAACTGTGCTCTGTAGGGTTTTCAGTGGCTGATTTTTCAGTAGTAAACTGTCAGGCCTTTCTTCTGAGGTGCTCTGGGTTGACTTGAACCTCTGACTTTTTTGTTAGCAGCTGAAAATGTTACCCATTTATACCACTCATGGGTATCTAGGTGACAGCAGGTTATAATAAATACCAGGCAGCTTGAGGTGGAAAGACTCACAGACAAGCAGTGGGCTGGCTGAGAGGTGAGTGAAGCTGGAGGAGGGGCAGCCTCAAGGAACTGATGAGGGGGGATAGGCTTTATTAGCCTGTTACATACTCCTGGAACTTCAAATTTGTTTTGGAGCTATTTGAGGTAAAACCCCAACCTTACTTCCCACTGGTGGTCTCTCGAGACATTGGGTTCCTTGTATTTTATACCAAAAGCAAAGGTACAGAATTGTGAGAGTGTTATGATATGTTTGAGAAAGACTGAGTAATATAAAGATATTTGTAGGGTAAGGTAACGTCTCTAATGGGAAGTGAGGCAGAAAGGAGAGTTTGGGGCTAAATCCTAGAAGTTATCAGGGATAAGTGTTAAGATAAATTATTTTCCACATTATCACACAAAGTTGATATTATGTGTAAAAGTCACAGTTTTAATCTCTTTTTAAAAACAGTATCTCACTAGCATTTATCCTATAGTAATTGTAGATTTTTGAAGCTGGGGACACATCAAAGAATTTAAAGCTTTAATTTCAACTCTGTTTCTAGAGGCATGGAAATAAAATCAAGAGGTCAGAGCCTGGGGAGAAGAAGAGACAGCAACCCATCTTGTGTAGTCTGAAGTATTTCTAAGCCCCACAGATGAGTAGGGATGTGCAGTGGATGTCGTGTTAATGGGGGTCTGGAAGGTCCCACAGATGGATTTTAAGAATTACTTTGGAGGTGCAGGAAGAGGTTGTGTTTTGTACCACTCTAGATGTGACGGACTAGAGAAGGTTGGACACTGAGGTGGCACATGATTTCCTTCCGGAAGGTGTGGCATGATGGAAATCTCCAATATCGAAGAAAAAACAAAAATTCCTCTTGGGCAGGAAGGAGGTAAGCACTCCTGTGTGTTTACAGCACCACCCAGTACAGCCTTGTGGACTCGTGTAGTTCTGCCCCTCCATCAGTGCCATCTGCTCACTGACAGCACCAGGTTTTACCCTTAAAGGATCATGAAAACATCTGCAGTCCAGAGGCTATCGCAAGTCACTGCCCTATCAAGTCTGCTTTCATTCGTTCCAACGGCAATAGCCATGACTGGGCACCTGAAGGCCCTGGGCTCCTTTCCCTTCCTTGTTTTCTTCTTCATTTTCTATCCCTCCACCCTTCCCAGTCAGTTGTAGACTGCAGGACAGATTCAGTTGTGTAGGAATTTCCTCAGAAGAGGATGTGTGTACTCGATGGCCGTAAAAATATCTAATACAACTTACTTGGTAATCTCCATTTCAGTTCTTCTAAAGCAGATCCCAATGTCATGAAGAAGTAAAATAGCTCAAAGTACTTTCCCCAGTACCACCAGAAGGTGTTACATAAAGTGGAACCATATACCATTAACACATCAATTCTTCCATTTATAGAACATATGAAAATTCACCTCCATGGAGCTATATGAGACCGTTTGCACACTTTCATACAATCGGTATAATTCTTTTGGGCTGAACTGTCATTTCTTCCATGATGAGGGAGCAATTCAACAGTTTAAGCTACTTGGTAGAGGTAAACTACAATGGCATGGTGATCTACTTCATATATTGGCCCAAATCATTGGATTTAACTGCTAGCGATCAGTTAAAATGCAACAGTTAAAGAGTACTTGGAGAATCCTATCTTGGCTGAGTACCGAGTCTGCCTCAGTAGGGGGCTAGTTCTGAAAGGGACTGGAAGAGGAATCTTCCTTTTCTGACTATTGTTAAAGCAGAGGGGCTTCTACTTTACACTCCTACATTTGGGAGTGGACTGGATGTCTTCAAGTCCCTTTTAATTCTTATTCAGTGATCAGTTCTGCATGAAAGCAGTAGTAAGTTTGAATAAGTTGAACAACTTTGAATAAGTTAACTAGTTTACCAAGTTGAATTGAGGTGGCTAGGATAAGTCAAAATTGATTCTGCTTGGTTTTCAAGGCTTGTCATTTTTTGCTCCAGTTTTCCATCTATGTTTACTTTCCCTGCACAAACCCTTTCCTTGATCTGGGAGTTACTCTTCACTCTATGTCAACACCTCCCACTTTGTTCTCGCTCCTAAAATGTCCTTTCCTTTCCCGTCTACCTACCCAAATATTACTAATCCTTCAAGCCCTACATACTCCCTGCAAACTTTCATTCTCACCATTGGGGATCTCTTCACCATACTCCACAACACTTTGCCTTTCATTATTATTACTACCACCACCACACTACCTGGGTTTTCTTTTGCTTCCTAAATCCTATACTGAGTGCTGAGGAAGTCAGCAACCCAGAAATGCCAACAGGAGTAGCAAAAAAAATTCCCCTAAAAGCATGCTCTCTGTAGCCAGAATGCCGGGAAAGGAGCAGCTTAGCAAGACAGAAAGCTTTTAGAAAATAATCATCCTACTCCAGCCAAACATATGGGAAAAACGGTGGCCCCACTCCAGCCCCCCTTCTATCAATAAAGGACAAGTATGTAGCCTAGACTTCCACACTTGCCCAACTGTGAGGAGGTGTTCCCTGCTTCTTCCACACCCTGCTGCCAGAGTAGAGTCATAGAAGACCTAGCGGGGAGCTGGGACTTTCATCCCCATCTAATAATAATGAATCCTGCCCCCCACCCCCTCAACAAAGGATGTCAGTGGAGACCAGATGGGGATGCTGAACTTCTACCCACAACAGTGGTGATGATACACACTTTTCCTTCCCCGTTGAGGTGGTGTCAGAGGTAGCCAAGTAGGATGCGAGAATTTTCACCACCATTTTTTTTTTCTAGTGGTAACAAGTGGAAGCCACATGGGAAAAGAAGCAATGCTTCCCTTTCTCTCCCAGTTAAGGAAGTGTCCGCAGAGGCCTGGTGGAGAACTTAGACTTTCACCTACACCTGATAGTAACAAGGCAGACCTCTCCTTCCCCCACCAGAATGATGTCAGAAAAGACCTGACAAAAAAAGATTCAAATAAGATCCAGAGTCTTATAACATGATAGCAAAAATGTCCAGGATACAGTTGAAAATCCCAGCAGGAATCAAGAAAATCTAAACTTGAACGAGAAAAAAATAATCAATAGTTGCCAACACTGAGATGACACAAATGTTGGAATTATCTGACAAGAATTTTAAAGTAGTCATCAAGAAAATGCCTAAATAGGCTTGAAACAAATGAAAAGTAGAGTTTCGGAAATAAATAGAAGATATTAAAAAGTACCAAATGAAATTTTTAGAACCGAAACATAGGATAACTAAGATTAAAAAAAAAAAAAAAACTCAGTGGACGAGCTTAACAGCAGAAAAGAGAGGACATAAGAAATAATCAGTGAAGTTGAAAATAGAACATACCCAGTTTGAACAACATAGAGAAAATAAAGTGGAAAAAAAAAGAGAACAAAACCAGAAGGATTTGTGGGATTATCACAGAGGATTCAACATTAGTGCTTTTGGAGTCCCAGAAGGACAGGAGTACCAGACGGAAGGGCTTAAAACATACAGAAAGAAATAATGGATGAAAACTTCGCAAATTTGGCAAAAGATGTAGGCCTAGAGATTGAAGAAGCTGAGTGAACCCCAAACAGGGTAAACCCAAAGAATTTTATGCCAAGACACATCACAATCTAACTTCAGAAAATAGTGACCCTATAGCACAGAATAGAACTGCCCCATAGAGTTTCCAAGGAGTGCCTGGCGGATTACTGAAATCAGTGGGAGAGAAATGACACCTTACCTGTACAAGAATAACTCAAATGAGAGCAAATTTCTCACCAGAAACATGGAGGCCAGAGGAAGCGGTACAACATTTTTCTAGTGCTGAGAGAAAAGAATTGTCAACCTCAAATTGCATATCATGTGAAATTATCCTTTAGAAATGGAGGGGAAATTAAGACATTCTCAGATGAAGGAAACCTGAGAGAATTTATTGCCAGAAGACCTACACTTAAAGAATGGCCAAAGGAAGTTCTTGAAACAGAAGGAAACAACAAAAGGAGGGGTCTTGAAACATCATGAAAGAAGAAAGAACAATAGAAAGAACAAAACTATGAAAAAATACAAGAGACTTTTCTTCTCCTTTTAAGTCTTCTAAATTATATTTGATGGTCAAAGCAAAAAATATAACATTGTTCGATGTGGATTTTCATGTATGTAGAGGAAATATTTATGACTATTATGTTTTTATTATGTTATAAAGAAGAGGAAGCCCTGGTGGCACAACGGTTAAGTGCTTGGCTGCTAACTGAAAGTCCGTCGGTTTGAACCCACCAAGCAGCTCCATGGAAGAAAGATCTGATGATCTCCTCCCATACAGATTAAAGCCTAGAAAACCCTATGGGGCAGTTCTACTCTGTAACATGGGGTCACTATGAGTCGAAACCAAATCATGGCACCTAACAACAATGTTATGAGTGGAGGAGGGTAAGAGATTTAAAAAGAACTAAGTTTTCTATACTTCTCTCAAACTGTAAAATGTAGACACCAGTAGATTTTTGTGGTGATGAAATAGTTATCTTGATTGCAGTGGTGGTTAGAGGAATCTGTTAAAAAATGACAACAACAAAAAACAAACCCATTGCCATCTGGTCGATTCCGACTCACAGCAGCCCTACAGGACAGAGTAGAGGTGCTCCATAGGGTTTCCAAGGAGTAGCTGGTGGATTCAAACTGCCAACCTTTGGTTAGCAGCTGAATGCTTAACCACTGTGCCACGAAGGCTCCACAGGAATCTATACATGTGATAAAATGGTATAGAACACACATACACATTGAGCCAAGGTCAATTTCCTGGTTTTGATATTGTGCTATAATTATGTAGGATGTAACCATTGGGGGAAATCAAAGGCATCCAGGACTTCTCTGTACTACCATTGAATCTTCCTGTAAATCTGTATTATTACAAAAAGAAGAGTTTTTAAGAAGTGACCAATAACAGCAGCATACACTTTGCTGCTCTCTTTCTCATCTCCTCATGATCATAACAGGTGACGGGGTAAACGATTATATCCTGGGGAGCTAGAGTGAGTGAATGAAAGAGCACACAACCCAATGTGACTTCTATTGTGACATTTCTGTTATCCTCAATACTGGCTGGCACATGTATAACCAGCATAACGGGGAGACTCAAGGCTTTAGGTATGAAATCCTGAGAACTACTGATCAAAAGTAGCGAGCTGCCAAATGCCAGGGGCTACAAGGAAATCCAGGAGTTAAATAAAATGTATCCCCCCACCCCCCACTTCTTTGCATTCACCACCTCCCACATTCCTGACACCTGTGTTTTTAACTGCCTCCTCTGGGGGGGCCTGAATCCTGCTAGCAAGGAAGAAAGCCAGAGAGGCGTGGAAGGTCTCCCAGGCCCCCTACACTGAAGCCGTGCTCTCGGAACCCTAGATTGCCTCCAACAATGAGAACAAACTGACCACAAGAGCTACAGCGCTATTCAGGGCCACGTCTGCCAGGCCCTGATAAGTGATGTCCAAGTCTTCCCTGAGGAGCTGGCTCCCGAGTAGCGCTGCTGGAGAAAACAGAGCTGCGAATCTGCAGTTGTTGCCTGTCATGAGTAAAACAACAATTGGGCTGGACAAATCCCCTAGGTTGGCTTAAGGCTCCAGGAAGACAACATGATCTCAGCTTCCTCAGGAGGGAGAAGCTTGCCCTCTCTCTCTTAGTCTGTCTTTTTAAAATGAGGTGATGCTATTCAATAGCTTGATAAAGTAACTGCCCGTCTGATTTTATTTAATTTTTAGGAAAATCCAAAACTTTTGGTCATCTATTTCACCCAGAGGCATTACTTGAACACGGTTCCAATACCACCCTAAAAGTAACAAATTGGATGAGAGGGAAGGAAAACTAACATTTACTAAGGACTTTCTATGTGCCAGGAAATGTGCAAAGTACTCTTGTTATTCCTTTGATCTCTCATAATAATCCTGTAAGGTAGGTTTTGTGATACATATTTTACATATAGCAAAAGTCATACAAGACAGGTACACCCACCAGAAGCTAAACTTGTGAATGTGTGTGTGGATTGGTTCCCTGTTCTCTAGCAAAAGAAGTTACTCCCTTTGTCACAGCGAAGGCAGATGCAGGTAGTCACCTGGGAACCAATGAAAAGAGCTTCCCTTAAATGAGTAGTGGAGACCAACATGGGATGATAGGATGTGGCCTCTTTTAGAGGGCAGGTATAAGGGAGGGGCCCCAATTGTCTGAAGATGAAAGAGTGGGTCACCAGCAATGAAGGAGGTTAGTGAATCTGCAAGGTGACAGATACCTGGACCAGTCTTGAGTCAGTATTTCAGGATCACTGTGTCACTGTTTAGGAGGAAAATGGAGGCTCAGCTATGCTGCCTCAGGGCATGGGCTTCTGCAGCCTTGAACCCTTGGCCCCTCTAACTCTTTCCATCAGAGTGACAGAGCTGGATGGATCACTCCTTTGCCCCTTAAGATTGTTATAAGCATCAAGAGACACAAAGTGTAAACAGAGGAGGTATACTCAGAGGAGGTATACCTGAACTTCTCACCTTCTTGCTGTTACCAGCATACCAGGAACAAACCAGGGCACATGAGTTACTCCTCAGGCCCCATTAAGTACAAATGAGGAATCTGACACTCGAAGAGATAAAGCAATTTTCCAAAAGTAACTGAGGCCCTGGGTGGCGCAAGTAAGTAGTGTGAGGCCTCCCACTTCGTTCTACTTCAGTAATGCTTTACTTATCCAGAGCCTCTCCCTCTCCTTATAAAGTTAGTGATTTATTTCTCCCTCTTGTTAAAGAATGTTGCTGGAATTTGGATTGAAATTTCATTGTATCTGCAGATCACTTTGGGTAGAACTAACATTCTCACCATGTTGAGTCTTCCTATCCATGAGCATATGTTTTCCCACTTCTGTAGGCCTCTTTTGGTTTCTTGCAGTAGTGTTTTGTAGTTTTCTCTGTATAGGTCTTTTATGTCCCTGGTTAGATTTACTCCTAAGAACTTCATCTTTTTGAAGGTTATTG
Organism: Elephas maximus indicus; assembly: GCF_024166365.1. Taxonomy (NCBI): domain Eukaryota; kingdom Metazoa; phylum Chordata; class Mammalia; order Proboscidea; family Elephantidae; genus Elephas; species Elephas maximus. Next base: position 50,221,630 of record NC_064835.1, read on the forward strand.
TAAATCATTTTGATTTGGTGATTTCCTTTTCAAAATTCTCTTTGTTGGTGTAGAGGAATCCAACTCATTTTTGTATGTTAATCTTGCATCCTGCGACTGTGCTGAAATCAATTAGTTCCAGCAGCTTTCTTGTGGATTCTTTGGGGTTTTCTGCGTATAAAATCATATCATCTGCAAATAGGAATAGTTTACCTCTTTCTTAGCAATTTGGATATTCTTTCTTTCTTTTTTTTTGCCATATTACTCTAGCTAGGACTTCCAGCATGATGTCAAATAAAACTGGTCATAAAGGGCATCCTTATCTGGTTCCCATTTTCAGGGGGAATGCTTTCAGTCTCTCTCCATTCAGAATGATGTTGGCCGTTGGTTTTGTATAAATGCCCTTTATTATGCTGAGGAATTTCCCTTCTATTTCTATTTTGATGAGAGTTTTTATCAGGAATGGGTGTTGGACTTTGTCAAATGCCTTTTCTTCACCAACTAATAAGATCATGTGTTTCTTTTATTTATGTGGTGAATTATGTTGATTGATTTTCTAATTTTGAACCATCCTTGCATAAAAACCATAACCCACTGCCATTGAGTCGATTCCAACTTATAGTGACCCTATAGGACAGAGTAGAACTGCCCCATAGAGTTTCCAAGGAGTGCCTGGTGGATTCAAACTGCTGACCATGGGGCAGTTCTACTCTGTCCTATAGGGTCGCCATGAGTCGGCATTGACTCAATGGCAATGGGTTTTTTTTTATCCTTGCATACCTGGTATGAATTCCACTTGGTCATGATGCATTGCTTTTTTTGATACGTTGTTGAATTCTATTGTCTATAATTTTGTCAAGAATTTTTGCATCTATGTTCATGAGAGATATTGACCTGTAGTTTTCTTTTTTTGTGGTATCTTTGGCTGGCTTTGGTATCAGGGTTTTGCTGGCTTCATAGAATGAATTCAGGAGTGTCCTTCCTTTTCTATGCTCTGAAATAGCTTGAGTAGTATTGGTGTTAGCTTTTCTCCTGAAAGTGTGGTAGAATACTCCAGTGAAGCCATCTGGGCCAGGGTTTATTTTTTGTCAGAAGTTTTTTTTTTTTTTTTTTTACTACCTCTTCGATCTCTTCTTTTATTATGGGTCTGTTTATGTTTAGTTTTTCTACCTCAGTTTATGTTAGTTTATGTAGATAGTGTGTTTCTAGAAATTTGTCCATTTCCTCTAGGTTTTCAAATTTGTTGGAGTACAATTTTTCATAGTATTCTGTTATGTTTTTTTTTTTTTTTTCAGTTGGGTCTGTTGTGTTATCACCCATCTCATTTCTTATTTGGGTTATTTGCTTCCTCTCCTGTTTTTCAGTTTGGCCAATGGTTTGTCTATTTTGTTGATATTTTCCAAGAACCAAATTTTGGTCTTGTTGATTGTTTCAACTGTTTTTCTAGTCTCTATCTCATTTATTTTTGCTCCAGCATTTATTATTTTCTTTCTTCTGGTGTCTGAGGGCTTCTTTCACTGCTCACTTTCTATTTGTTTGAGTTGTAGGGTTAATGTTTTGATTTAGGCCCTTTTTCTTTTTTTGATATGTGTTTATTGCTATAAATTGACCTCTAACCACTGCTTTCGCTGTGTCCCAAAGGTTTTGGTAAAATGTGTTTTCATTCTCACTTGATTCTGTGAAATTTTTTAAAAATTCCATCCTTGGTTTCTTCTATTACCCAGTAGTTTTTAAGCAAGGTGTTGTTCAGTTTCCATGTATTTGTTTTTTTTTTTTTTTTCCATGCTGTTTCTGTTATTGATTTGTACTTTTATGGCATTATGATCAGAGAAGATTCTTTGTATTATTTCAATGTTTTGGATTCTGTTAAGGCTTGCTTTGTGGCCTAAAATGTGGTCTATTCTGGAGCATGTTCCATGTGTGTTGGAAAAGAATGTATGCCTTGCTGCTGTTGGGTGGAGTGTTCTGTATATGTCTATATGAGGTTGAGTTTGTTGATTGTGGCATTTTGATCTTCTGTATCTTTACTGAGTTTCTTTCTAGATGTTTTGTCCTTCACCAAGTGATGTGTTGAAATCTTCTACTATTTTTGAGGGGGACTGTCTCTCTTTTCAATGCCATTAGAGTTTATGTATTTTCGAGCCCTGTATATACATTTATTATGCATATATATTCATTATGGTCATGTCCTCCTAGTGTATTGATGCTTTCATCATTATATAGTGTTCTTCCTTACCCTTTATGGTGGATTTTATCTGTTTTATCAGAGATTAATATTGCCACTTCTGCTCTTTTTTGGTTATTATTTGCTTGATATATTTTTTCCATCCTTTGAGTTTTAGTTTGTTTATGTCTTTGTGTCTAAGATGTGCCTCTTGTAGACAGCATATAGATGGATCGTGTTTTTTATCCATTCTGCCACTTTTCTGTCTGTTTATTGGCGCATTGAGGCCATTTACATTGAGTGTAATTATTGATAGGTATGAGTTTACCGCTGTCATTTTGATGCATTTTTGTGTGTGGTGTTGATGATTTCTTTGTTCCACTTAATTTTCTGTGCTGAGTTCTTTTTGTTTATGTATTTTCTTTTCATGTCTTTCATTATTGTTGATTTTGTGTTTGCTGAGTCTTTATGTTTTTCTACTTTTTTATTTTGATGGGTAGGTTTGTTAGCTTCCTTTGTGGTTACTGTCATGGATTGAACTGTGTCCACCCCAAAATGTGTGTCAACTTGGCTAAGCCATGATTCCCAGTATTGCGTGATTGTCCACCATTTTTTAATCTGATGTGATGTTTCTATGCGTTGTAAAGCCCACCTCTATGATGTTAATGAGGCAGGATTAGAGGCAGTTGTGTTAATGAGGCAGGACTCAATCTACAAGATTAGGTTGTGTTTTAAGTCAATCTCTTTTGAAATATAAAAGAGAGAAGCGAGCAGAGAGAGAGTGACCTCATACCACCAAGGAAGTAGGGCCAGGAGCAAAGCATGCCCTTGGACCCAGGGTACCTGCATCGAGAAGCAACTAGACTAGGGGAAGATTGATGACAAGGGCCTTTCCCCAGAGCCAACAGAGAGAGAAAGACTTCCCCTGGAGCCACTGACCTGAATTCAGACTTCTAGCCCCCTAGACTGTGAGAAAATTAATTGCTATTTATTAAAGCCATCCACTTGTGGTATTTCTGTTATAGGAGCACTAGGTAACTAAGACAGAATTTTGTACCGAAACAGCGGGGTACTGTTCTAACAGATACCTACACGGTGGAAGCAGTTTTGAAACTGTGAATGGATAGAGACCAGAAGAGTTTTAAAGTGCCTAATAGTAAAAGCCTAGATTGCCTTGAAGAGACTGTTGGTGGAATTATGGATGTCAAAGACAATTCTGGTGAGCTGTGTCATGGATGGAAATGAGGTGAGCTATGTCATGGGTTGAATTGTGTCCCCCCAAAATATGTGTCAACTTGGCTAGGTCATGATTCCTAGTATTGTGTGATTGTTCACGATTTTGTCACCTGATGTGATTTCCTATGTGTTGTAAATCCTACCTCTATGATGTTAATGAAGGTTGATGACAAGGACCTTTCCCCAGAGCCAACAGAGAGAAAGCCTTCCCCTGGAGCTGGTGCCCAGAATTTGGACTTCTAGCCTCACAGACTGGGAGAGAATAAATTTCTCTTTGTTAGAGCCATCCACTTGTGGTATTTCTGATATAGCAGCACTAGATAACTAAGACAAGCTGTTATGCTGGAGATGATACAGATGGCGAGAAGTGGCAACATAGAAAAGGCAGCAGCAGAGAAATGGCAAAAGCAGAACCAGAATAGTGCAAGATGGTGCTGGAGCTGACCCATGGAGCAAGTCAGCTGAGTGCCTTTGTGTAGGAGGCTTCCTGGGGGAGTGAGGTGACTTCGGGCACTTATCAGTGGAGGTAGGCTTGCTGACCCACGAAGCAAGAGAGCTGACTGCCTTCCGGCTGAAGTTTACTGGCAGAGTAGGGTGCCTCTAGGCACTTATCGGTGGAGCTACAGGGCTCTGGAACACTTGTCCCAACAGGGCAGATGTGGGCAGTGAGGCTTGAGGAGCTGAGAGACCAAGACACAGGAAGCAGAGCTGCCTCAGTTTCAAAGGGCAGGGCCACGACCTCTGGGGTCTTAAAGAGTGGAGTTGCCACTCAGATGGACTAGGAGAATGGGGCCACCCAAAGCTGAAGGAGCAGAGTTGGCATTCCAGTGGGCCTGGAAGGTGGGCCTGAAGCCCAGGGCTGAGAGAACTCCACTACAGATCTGGATAGTGTGCCCAATACCTAGAGTCTGGAGGCAAGATCACTGTCTATATGGTCTCAGAGAAAAAAATATTTTCAAGCCTTGAAGGTTGTTATGTGTTCTCTTGACTTGCTTGGTGCCTATTATTCTTTATTTCCAATTTCTCCCATTTGTAATGGAAATTTCTAGCTTGTGCCTGTTCTACCATTGTATCTTTGGAGGCAGATAACTTATATTCTAGATTTCACAGATAAAGAGGAATTTTTGGATTTTGGATGTGATTTAAGATTTTTGTTACAGTATGATGGATGGGGTGAAGTGTTTTACATGTGGCAAGGACATGAATTTCTGGGAGCCAAAGGGTGGAATGTCATGGATTGAACTGTGTTCCCCAAAAATGTGTGTCAACTTGACTAGGCCATGTTTTCCAGTATTGTGTTGTCCACAATTTTGTCATCTAACGTGATTTTCCTATGTGTTGTAAATCCTACCTCTATAAATGGAAACCTTGGTGATGTAGTGTTTAAGAGTTCGGCTGCTAATCAAAAGGTCAGCAGTTAGAATCCACCAGGTGCTCCTTGAAAACCCTATGGGGCAGTTCTACTCTGTCCTATAAGGTCGCAATGCGTTGGAATCCACTCAACGGCAATGGGTTTGGTTTTTTTTTTTTTTTTTTTGGTTTATGATGTTAATGAGGCAAGATTAGAGGCAGTTATGATAATGAGGCAGCACTCAATCTGCAAGATTAGGTTGTGTCTTAAGTCAATCTCTTTTGAGATATAAATGAGAGAAGCGAGCAGAGAGACAAGTGCAAGAAGCAGAGTGCACGTCCTTTGGACCTGGGGTCCCTGTGATGAGAAGCTCCTAGACCAGGCGAACATTGATGACAAAGACCTTCCCCCACAGCTGACAGAAAAAGCCTTCCCCTTGAGCTGGCACGCTGAATTCATACTTCTAGCCTCCTAGGCTGTGAGAATTAATTTTTCTTTATTAAAGTCATCCATTAGTGGTATCTCTGTTATAGTGGCACTAAAAAAAAAAAAAAAAAAAAACTAGATAACTAAAAATAAAGAGATTTACCTTTATTTTTCTAAGTTTAAACCAGTCTTTTATTTCTTGATATTGCCCTGATTTTCTCTCCATATGGAGGTTCTATAACTATCCCATTTATTCCCTTTTTTTTTGTTTTGACCATATCTTCATTTACATATTCACATATATTTTTAGTCTTTTAGTTTTGTTTTGTGAATTCTCTACCTGAGTTGGTATCTGGTCGAGCTGTCCTGTATCCTTGTCTTGGATTGTTGTCTGATGTTGCTGGTTCTCTAACTGGAGGACTCCTTTTCATACTGTAATTTTGGTCTGATTTTTACAAATTCCCTTAATTTCTGTTTATCTGGAAATTACCTAATTTCACCATCATATTTGAGAGACAGTTTTGCTGGATACATAATTCTTGGCTGGCAATTTTTTCCTTCAAGGCTTTACCTATGTCATCCCATTGCCTTCTTGCCTTCGTGGTTTCTGCTGAGTAACCAGAGCTTGCTTAGTCTTACTGGTTCTCCTTTGTAGGTGAACTTGTCATTTATCCCTAGCCACTCTCAGGATTCTTTCTTCGTCTTTTGTTTTGGCAAGTTTGATTACGACATGTCTTAGTGACTTTGTTTTGGGGTCTATCCTGTATGGGGTTTGTCAAGATTCTTGGACAGATATCTTCTCATCTTTCATCATATTAGGGAAGTTTTCTGCCAGCAAATCTTCAAGAATTCTCTTTGTGTTTTCCACTATCCTGTCTGTTCTGGTACTTCGATTACTCATAGGTTTTTCCACTTGACAGTATTTTACATAATTTTAGGCTTTCTTCATTCTTTTTTTTTTTTTCCGATTTTTCCTCAAACAAATTGGCGTCAAGGGATTTATCTTCAATCTAATTCTGAATTCCATTGTCTTAATTCTACTTCTATGACCTTCTAAGAAGGGGTGCTGAAGATGTAGGCAAAGATTTTTGATGAGGTGATGAATCTGTCCTGCTGTTCACCTAGCTGAGTGTGCAGGGGTGTTCTCCCTGGTCTTTGGGTTGGGTACTGTGTGTGTGCTCCACAGCTTACCAGTTGGTCAGGGTGCAAGTGCCCAGGTTGTCAGTCACTGAGTGTGTGGTGCGGAGACTCTCACTTACAGTCCTGGGTGAGCAGGGCTGCGTGGTATGTTTGGAGCAAGCACAGGTCTCTGGTTGCAGTGGGCAGCGATGTGGGCGGGAAAGACAGGAGGCTGTTGGCTGCCCCTGCATGACCAGATGGAGGGCATGCCCCTGTCTGTTTCAGTGCATACTGGGGGAGGTGCTGGTGTAGTGCCCTGCTTGGTGCCATTGGCTGGAGAGATTGGGAAGCACCAGTAATTTTCAGGCCCTTGTTGGGGGCAGCTAGATGGAGTGGGTGCTACTGCCAGCCGTCAGGCTCCCTGTGTGGGTGGGTGAGGCCCTTTCTTATGGAGCAGGGTGGTGTCGAATGTCACAAATCAGCACCTCCCACTTGGCTGCTGCAGATGAAAATGGCTTCAAGTGGGTGTCCTGCCTATTTCGTCCTAATGAGGGTGTGTTGCACCGGATTGGTCTGCAAGGTGCTGGTGCCAGTAATTGGTGGAAGTGAAGGGCATGGACTCCCTATGCCAGTGGCTGGGTGAAAGTGTGGAAGGCATCCAGACCCAGCAGTGAGGTCTTGGCTTAGGGGGTGTGGCACTGTTGAATGCAACTAGACTGGTGTTGGAACGGGGAGGTGGATGAATGAGAAGGTAGTGTTCCTTGGTCATGGAGCTCTATTGTAGGGAAGGGTTATGGTGCACGTGCAGTGGTTTGGGAGCTTGTATTTAACTTTCACAGGTCTGGTGTCACTCCTCTTTGGTTCTGGAGGTATGTGCAGATTCACTGTTGCTTGGCTGCACCAGATGGGGTGGGTTTTGGCTTGGGATCTACTGTTTGCCTCAACATGTGTGTGCTGTGCAGATTAAGCTAGCAGGATGCTGGCGATCCCACAATCCGTGATTCACTATTTCTGCTGTTTTTGCATTGTCTCTTCTTCCACCTGTTGCTCAGTCCTATTCAGCTTTGTCTTTGATGATTAGTGTTCCTACATTGTCATATATATCCGATTCACTTGTTTTTCCAGGTCTTTGTTGTGAGCGGGATGAAACGATGCGTCTGACTTTCCCACCATCTTGGCCCTGCCTCTCCCTCATTCTTTAAGAAAGGAGGCTGGCTAGGAGGGCTAGTCCCTGTAAAGGGAGAGGAGAGAGCCTGCCTCTGCTCAAACCAGCCAGTGGTGTCAGCTGCTTCTTTCTAAGAACTGTGCTGTGTGATTCTCTCTCTCTTTGAAGCTGCACTTCAGAGGAAAATCATCTCCTGATTTTCTGACTTATCTCTCCTCCCAGTTCCCCAAAAGCTGAAGCTTTGTCTGGGGTTAAGTGCTTCTGATTTGTGTTGTACCATCTTCCATAAATAAAGACAGGGATATTAGCTCTCTATTCTCTCTGTTTGCTCCGTGAAGGGATGAGTGATGCCAACAATTGGGCCTGAGGGCTTAGGCTCCTGCACTAACCCCACAGGCCTCAGCCTCTATTCAAGTGTGCTTGTATCACTACGATGAAGCAGCTGTTTTTCCCTTTAGAAGGCAGTTTTTATTTTTTTTCTTTTCCAGAAAGAGGTTTGGGAGAACCTAGAGAAGGTTCTTTTTGTTATACTCTCTTGGCAGTCTGGCTGCCTGCACGAATACATAAAAAGCTTTGTCAGGTTCAGATTGCAGCAGGAAGATACTTTTGCAATATTAATCAAGTATTTCCTTCTGTTATTTGACCCTTTCCTCACCAGTATTCATACCTCTCCTCCCCATCAATTTGTTTGGCATTTGGGTCTACTGCCCCAAGGAAAGAGCGTGGACCTCCAGGCCCCAAGAAGAACAGAAATAGATTAGATTTAGGACAAAACTGAGTTAATGCCTCTAAGACCAAAAAAGGATCCTCAGACTAGGGAAGAAGAGGGAAAACTAGGAGAGTTTTGATGTGGATTCCTTCCTTCTTCCAGCTCAGAGGTGAAAAGTGAGTAATTCACAGAATTACCAGATAGCTTTGAGGGATCCATGAAGCAGCAGAGACTTGTAGAGAGAGAGACCTCTTGGCTCCTGCAGGGGTATTAGTAAAGGCCTGGATAAAACCTCTTAGATGGTGCTATTGTGAGTCTCTCCCAATGGTCCATACTCTCTGGAATGCTGGCTCTATGAATCAGAATCAACTCGGTAGCAAGGGGTTTTTGGTTTTTAGGTTCTTCAGAAGCTCCTCTATCCCACCCCACCTGGGGAACTTCATCTGCATGGTATCCTGTTGCAGTATGCACTCTTTGGCTGACTTCCTGCCCACTCTTTGGTCTGTTCTGCCCCTGGAGGTGTCTAACTCAGTCTTTTATGCTAGGGTTCCTTGTCTCAGCAGATGGTCCTCTTAATGGGAAGCTCAGCTTTTTTTCACGGTGTCCATTTCACCCATGGAAATATTATACCTCTTGCCACACCAAATACTACTCTGCCTGCCAATGAGAACTGCTCCAGCCAGCCTCTTACCTTTAGAATTCTCCAGGCAGGAAGCAAGCATTCATGTCTATGTTTTGGTCTGCTTTTCAAATCACTCTTTGACTAAGCTCTACTTCAGAGCACTGAGGTGGGCTCATGTATGTGAGACAAAGTCTCACCATCCTTGCTTCTAAGGAGCATTCTGGCTGTACTTCTTCCAAGGCAGATTTGTTCTTCTGGCAGCCCATGGTATATTCAATATTCTTCCCCAACACTGTAATTCAAATGCATCAATTGTTCTTCGGTCTTCCTTATTCACTGTCCAGCTTTCACATGCATATCAGGCTTGGGTCAGGCACACCTTAGTCCTTAAAGCGATATCTTTGCTTTTTAACACTTCAAAGCATTCTTTTCCAGCAGATTTGCCCAGTGCAAAGCGTTCTTTGATTTCTTGGCTGCTGCTTCCACGGGTGTTGATTATGTATCCAAGTAAAATGAAATCCTTGACAACTTCAATCTTTTCTCCATTTGTCATGATGTTCTTAACGGTCCAGTTGTGAGGATTTTTGTTTTTTTTTTTATGTTGAGATGTAATCCTTACTGACAGCTGTAGTCTTTGATCTTCGTCAGTAAGTGCTTCAAGTCCTCTTCACTTTCAGCAAGCAAGGTTGTGTCATCTGCATATCGCAGGTTGTTAATGAATCTTCCTCCAGTCCTGATGCTTCATTCTTCTTCATACAGTACAGCTTATCAGATTATTTGCTCAGCATACAGATCCAATAAGTATGGTGAAAGTATACAACCCTGACATACCCCTTCCTGATGTTAAACAACAGAGTATCCTGTTGTCCTGTTCAAAGGACTGCCTCTCAGTTCCTCATGAGCACATTTAGGTATTCTGGAATTACCATTCTTCGTAATTTTATCCATAATTTATTATGATCCACACAGTCAATTGCCTTTGCAGAGTCAATAAAACACAGATAAGCACCTTTCTGATATTCTGTGCTTTCAGTCAAGATCCATCTGACGTCAATAATGATATCCCTTGTTTCACATTGTCTTCTGAATCTGGCTTGAGTTTCTGGCAGTTCCCTGTTAATGTCCTGTTGCAACCACTTTTGAATGATCTCCAGCAAAATTTTACTTGTGTGTGATATCAATGATATTGTTTGATAATTTTTGCATTCTATTGGATCACCTTTCTTTGGAAGGGGCACAAATATGGATGTCTTCCAGTCGGTTGGCTAAGTAGCTCTCTTCCAAATTTCTTGGTATAGATGAGTGCGCACTTTCAGCGCTGCATCTGTTTGTTAACATCCCAGTGGGTATTCTGTCAATTCTTGGAGCCTTGTTTTTCGCCAGTGCCTTCAGTGCAGCTCAGACTTCTTTCCTCAGTACCCTCGGTTCTTGATCATATGCTACCTACTGAAATAGTTGAACGTTGACCGATTCTTTTTGGTACAGTGATTCTGTGTATCCCTTCCATCTTCTTTTGATGCTTCCTGCATTGTTTAATATTTTCCCCGAAGAATCTTTCACTATTGCAACTAGAGGATTGAATTTTTTCTTCAGTTCTTTCAGCTTGAGAAATGCCAAGGGAATTGCTTTTGGGTTTCCAACTCCAGGTCTTTGCACATTTCATTAGAATACTTTACTTTGTCTTCTTGAGCAGCCCTTTGAAATTTTCTGTTCAGCTCTCTTACTTCATTTCTTCCTTTCGCTTTAGCTATTCTACATTCAAGAGCAAGCTTCAGAGTCTCTTCTGACATCCATTTTGGTCTTTTCTTTCTTTCCTGTTTTTTAATGACCTCTTGCTTTCTTCATGTATGATGTCCTTGATGTCATTCCACAACTTTTCTAGTCTTCGGTCATTAGTGTTCAACATGTCAAATCTATTCTTGAGATAGTCTCTAAATTCCAGTGGGATATACTCAAGGTTGTACTTTGGCTCTTGTGGACTTGTTCTGATTTTCTTCAGCTTCAACCTGAACTTACATAGGAGCAACTGATGGTCTGTTCTGCAGTTGGTCCCTGGCCTTGTTCTAACTGAAGATATTGAGCTTTTCCATTGTCTCTTTCTACAGATGTAGTTGATTTGATTCCTGTGTATTCCATCTGGCAAGGTGCACATGTATAGTTGCTGTTCACGTTGTTGAAAAAAGGTATTTGCAATGAAGAAGTTGTTGGTCTTGCAAAATTCTATCATGTGATCTCCAGCGTTGTTTCTATCACCAAGGCCATATTTTCTAAGCACTGTCCCCTCTTCCTTGTTTCCAGCTTTTGCATTCCAATCACCAATAATTATCAATGCATCCTGATTGCATGCTGGTGAAAATCTTCAACTTTCTCATCTTTGGCCTTAGTGGTTGGTGTGTAAATTTGAATAATAATCATATTAACCGGTCGTCCTCGTAGGCATATGGATATTTTCCTGTCACTGACAGCATTTTGCTTCAGGATAGATCTTGAAACATTCTTTTTGACAATGAATGCAATGCCATTCTTCTTCAAGTTGTCATTCTTAGCATAGTAGACCATATGATAGTCAGATTCAAAATGGCCAATACCAGTCCATTTCAGCTCACTAACACCTAGAATATTGATGTTTATGCGTTCTATTTCATTTTTGATGGTTTCCAATTTTCCTAGATTCATACTTTGTACATTCCTATTATTAATGGATGTTTGCAGCTGTTTCTTCTGATTTTGAGTCATGCCACATCAGCACATGAAGGTTCCGATAGCTTGACTCCATCCATGTCATTAAGGCAGACTCTACTTTGAGGAGGCAGCTCTTTACCAGCTGTATTTTGAGTGCCTTCCAACCTGAGGGGCTCATCTTCTGACACTATATCAGATAATGTTCTGCTGCTATTATAAGATTTCCACTGGCTAACTTATTTTTCAGAAGTAAACCACCAGGTCCTTCTTCCTAGTCTGTCTTAGTCTGGAAGCTCAGCTGAAACCTGTCCACCATGGGTGACCCTGCTGGTATCTGAAATACCTATGACATAGCTTCCAACATCACAGCAACACACAAGCCACCACAGTATGACAAACTGACAGGTGCATGGGGGTTTGTGGATTAATAATTATCAATAATTATAATTTATGAAAATAAACCAAAACCAAACCCATTGTTGTAGAATTGATTTCGACTCATAGCCACCCCATAAAACAGAGTAGAACTGCCCCATAGGGTTTCTAAGGAGCAGCTGGTGGATTTGAACTGCAGATCATTTGGTTAGAGCTGAGCTCTCAACCACTGTGCCACCAGGGCTCCATTAATGATAACAACTACCTTATGAATGTTCATAAGGTGCCAAGAGCTTTATATAGTAATGTATTAACTGCTTACAACACTCCTATGACGTAGGGAGTTTCATCCTCATCTCAGAGAGAAAACCTGAGACCCATAGGTCACATAGCCTTCGGCAGAGTAGGAATTTGAATCCAAATCTGTCTGACTCCAAAAATCAACCCGTATATATAGACGAGGGGTACAGTTACTGTCTAGTGCAATTCTTCCCCTACTTACAAGCTACAGAATAGGGATCAGGGTGTAATTATTGTGAGGGGTTGAAATATCCTTAGGCTCAGCAAACACTGTCCGTGGATTGAACAGTATTTCCCCTATATATCAATTCAATTCAGTTCACCAAATAACGTGTTCTCTATTTGTGTCAGGTATTCGCTGTTCCAGGTGCTGGGGATACATCAGTGAACAAAAAAACAAAACAAAAAAAACAAAACAAAAAAAAAAACCCTAAAATACCTATCCCCATGGAAATACGAAACTGTTAAAATCATACTGAGATACTTTTTTCTGGTCATCATGCATCGTACTGATTAAATGAAACTAAAAATGTGACTACAAATCACACACCTCAGTGTAAATTTTAATGACAACCTAAGTAAATCGGAATTTTAATTTTATTGATGATAATGATGATGGCATCTCAAGAACACTGTGGAAAGCAGGGAGTGGGATTATTTTCTTGTTTACCCTTTGACTCTGTGACTGTCTGATGTCCCTTTTTTTAAACCACTTATGGAAAGAGTGAACAGTTTGTCCATTCAGAGAGCAAAGTCACATTTGATCTAGAACTTCACACCTCCAGGATCCCTAGGGAGGAGGCACTCATACACTTAAAGTTAGTTAGAGGCTGTGTGATAGTTTGTTTAAGCAAAAGATTTATATTCCAAGAAATTAAGTGTCAGTAAGGTAGATTATGGAAACCCTGGTGATGTAGTGGTTAAGTGCTATGGCTGCTAACCAAGAGGTCGGCAGTTCGAATCCGCCAGGCGCTCCTTGGAAACTCTATGGTGCAGTTCTACTCTGTCCTATAGGGTCGCTATGAATCGGAATCGACTCCACGACAGTGGGTGGTTTTAAGGTAGATTTTGTAAATTCTGGGGCAGGGCTAAGAGCTACGGCTGCTAACCAAAAGGCTGGCAGTTTGAATCTACCAGGTGTTCCTTGGAAATCCTATGGGGCAGTCCTACTCTGTCCTATGGGGTCGCTATGTGTTGGAATCGACTGGACGGCAAGGGGGTTGGTTTTGGTTTAAGGTAGCTTTTAGAGCCCTGGTGGTGCAGTGTTTAAGAGCTTGGCTGCTAACCAAAACGTCGGCAGTTCGAATCCACCAGCTGCTCCTTGGAAACCCTCTGGGGTAGTTCAACTCTGTCCTATAGAGTTGCTATGAGTCGGAATCAACTAGATGGCAACGGATTTGGCTTTTTAAGGTAGCTTTTAAAAGAAGCCCTGGTGACGCAGTGGCTAAAGCACTCGGCTGCTACAGCGGCTCAAACTTACCAGTCGCTCCTCTGGAGAAAGACAGCTTCCATAAACATTTACAGCCTCGGTAACCCTATGGGGACAGTTCTATAAGGTATGAGTCCAAATCCAATCAACTCCATGGCAATGGGTTTTGGGCAAGGTAGCTTTTGGTTTTTCCAGTCTCCTTCTGCCCCTCACTGGAAGTTCAGATTCACCATTACCATCCCTAATCCCTCTGAGTCCTCACTGCTGCCCACAAGGGTAGGTGGGGAAGAGTATTTTACTTTCCAAAGGCCAGAGTAGGAGAGTGAAGATACAGGAAGATGGGTCTAGGGATACAGAAAGTTCTGGCACTGCTCTTCGCACCTCACTTCAGTTTCTTCACTCCTATTTTTTCCTCATGCCCTCACCTTCTCCATCTGCCTATCTTCCTTCTCCCCTTCCCGCATGTGCCAATTTAAATTAAACCCCAGTCGCCGCCAGCAAACTACATTTCCCACAATGCTATGCGCCAACCTATCTCGCGTGGGGTTTTCCTTTAGCTGCCGGTATAATTAATGTCCAAATAAACTCACATTTTCAGGGAAGAACCAAGCCATTGTCCACTTTTATGTTAAGACTCTTTTCTCATGTCCACCTTTAATCCCCAATGCTCCGTGAAGAGTCCTCTCCGTATGACCATTCCTTCAGGCGACTGCCCTAGCCACCCTCCTTCCCCCGGTGCCTCGGCCCCTGCCAGGTCCCCGGGGGCCTGGGAGTGTCATTGGTGGATGACCGCAGCCTTAGGTGCTGCCGCCGCGACCATGGCCTCTGGTAGCTGCGGCTTTGCCGCCTCCCGTCTCCTGACGCGCTATTTTCTCGGTGAGCCTCTCCGGGACTTTCTCTTCTTGTGCTCCGCGAGTTTCTGGGCCCTCCGAGCCTAAAGCCCTGGCCCAGGTCACGGCATGACCCAGCGGGGCGGTATGTGGAAGGGGGCCCGGAACCGCAGAACCTCGGGGGCTCGAGACCCTGGTCGGGGCTTTCCGGAGTGGAAGCAGCTTCGGTGTATATGTGTGTGGCGGGGGGAGCATAGCTAGACCCGGAGCTTAGGCTGCTGGTGGATGGAGGCTGGGGGCGGTGGTAGCTGAGCCAGGACCTGGGTCGGGGAGCCCTGCAGACCTGATGAGTTGCAGGGTAGGGGGCTGGAGTCTAGACTGGCCCCACTTGGGAGTGGGGAGTGAGGTGATGCAGGTTCAAGTTAGCTCGGAGCTTGAATTTCTGTACTGAGAGAGAGGAGAAGAATTCCTCAGTAGGAAATTTGGGGGTGAGGCTGTCCCATGTACGGAAGGGTAGTAGACTTAGAATTGTCTTTCGTATGGATTGTAGGGGTAGAGGAAGGATGGGTTTTACACCCAGAGTTACCAGAGCCCAGAAGACTCCCAGAAGCTTAGGGTTGGTTGGGACTTTAACCAACTTAATTGTAGCCTCTCCGCCGTGAGAACCCCTCCAGTTCCTGAAAACTTAATCCCCAAGGCTGCTAGTCTTACAGCAGTGCTGATATTGAAAATTATTGCTGTGTTCAAAGTCTTTGTGTTTGTAGGTAGGTTGTAGTTGAAAGAGACTTTGGAATCGGTCACATTGTGTTTGAGTGTGAGTATTAAACTTAGGCACTTAATTTATTTCTCAATTTTTGTTTCAGATCCCATGGAATGGGAAGGATAGTACCATATTGTAATTAATTGGAGACACCAACACTTGGCATTTGTACCATTATTTTGTCTGCCACTAACATTGGAAAATAGTTGCTAATTAAAGTTGAGACACACTGTTGGTTGTTGTTCTGATTTAAGAGATGTTAAAAAGTGAAAAACCGTGCATCTTAGCAATGATGCAGTATGGGATGATCAGGGTTTACTATTCAGAATAAGCAGTTTATGTAAAGCACCTGGTATGTAATAGATACTCAACCGAAGTTAATTTTCTTCTCCCCTCCTGTCTTTCACTTTGCTCCTAATTCTAGTGCTTGTACTGAATATTGGATGAGACTTAATTCCTTCCTTGAGAGGATTACATTCTAAAAGTGTACAATGATGAGTGTGTGCTCAACGTTGTTGTTAGGTGCTGTCCAGTCGGTTCTGACTCATAGTGACCCCATGTACAACAGAATGAAACGCTGTCCGATCCTGCGCCATCCTCAAAATTGTTGCTATGTTTGAGCCCATTGTTGCAGCTAATGTGTCAGCCCATCTCGTTGAGAGTCTTCCTCTTTTTCGATGATCCTCTGCCAAGGATGATGTCCTTCTCCAGATAACATGTCCAAAGTATGTGAGACAAAGTCTTGCCATCCTCGCTTCTAAGGAACATTCTGGCTGTACTTCTTCCAAGACAGATTTCTTTGTTCTTCTGGCAGTCCATGGTATAAAACCAAAAAAAACCAAACCTAGTGCTTCGAGTCAATTCCGACTCATAGTCAATGGTATATTCAGTATTATTTGCCAACACTATAATTCAAATACATCAATTCTTCGTTCTTCCTTGTTCATTGTCCAGCTTTTACATGTGTCTGAGGTGGTTGAGAATACCATGGCTTGGGTCAGGTACCCCCAAAGTGACATCTTTGCTTTTGAACACTTTAAAGAGCTCTTTTTTAGCACATTTGCCCAATACAACATGTCCTTTGATTTCTTGACTGCTGCTTCTATGGGTGTTAATTGTGGATCCAAGTAAAATGAAATCCTTGATAACTTCAGTATTTTCTCCATTTATCATGATGTTGCTTTTTGGTCCAGTTGTGAGGATTTTTGTTTTCTTTGTGTTGAGGTGTAGTCCATACTGAAGGCTGTAGTCTTTGACCTCCACCAGTAAGTGCTTCAAGTCCTCCTCACTTTCAGCAAGCAAGGTTGTGTCATCTGCATAACACAGGTTGTTAATGGGTATTTCTCCAATCCTGATGTCCCGTTCTTCATATAGTCCAGCTTCTCTGATTATTTGCTGAGCATACAGATTGAATAAGTATAGTGAAAGAATACAACCCTGAAGCACACCTTTCTTGATTTTGAACCACAAGTATCTGCTTGTTCTGTTTGAACAACTGCCTCTTAGCCTGTGTACAGGATCTTGGCTGAAAGCAGAGAATATCGGAAAGGTGTTTACCTGTATTTTATTGACTATGTGAAGGCATTCGGCTGTGTGGGTCATAACAAATTATGGATCACATCGTGTGCTCAGTAGTTACGCTTAATTACCAGTACCCTTGAGGACAGAAGGGAACCCTGCTGGTGCAGTGGTTAAGAGCTTGGCTGGTAACCCAAAGGTTGGCAGTTTCTCCAGGGCATCCTTCGCAGCAGGAGAAAGATGTAGCAGTCCGCTTCTGTAAAGATTACAGCCTTGGAAACCCTATGGGGCAGTTTTACTCTGTCCTGTAGGGTCGCTATGAATTGGAATAGACTCAGTGGCAATGGATTTTTTTTTTTTTTTTTTTTTTTGAGGACAGAGGGCTGTCTGGATAACTTTGGCAAATGAGAAAGAGTTGGCTTTAATTTCTGGAGTTTTTTTTTTTTTAATTGTATAACTTCAAGGACAATTGAGGGTTTCTTATGTAGGAGAAAAAAAAAAAGATTAGTTATACCCAATAAGGTTAAGAGCTCAGCTGCTAACCAAGAGGTCGGCAGTTCGAATCCACGTTGGAAACTGTATGGGGCATTTCTACTCTGTCCTGTAGGGTCACTATGAGTCGGAATCGACTTGACGGCAACGGATGTGTTTTTTTTTTTTTTTAATAATCACTCTGGTCAGCAGTGTTTAAGCAGCAGGAATGAAGTGTACTGGGTACTGGCCTAAGCCACTTTAATTTGAATAGGATGTGGATTAGGGTGTAGGAGAAAGTCAGATGGGAAACCCTGGTGGCGGCGTAGTGGTTAAGGGCAACAGCTGCTAACCAAAAGGTCAGCAGTTCAAATCCACCAGGCGCTTCTTTTGGAAACTCCGTGACCCTATAGTGTCCTGTAGGGTCGCCATGAGTCGGAATTGACTCGACAGCAATGGGTTTTAGAAGGCCAGATACACAGCACAGCCGCTGTGGTGGGAAAGCCCAGGAAGGCGATGCCGGCCTGTTTTTCTCTCCTGGAGTCTTGTGAGGATGAGGTTCTGAAAGATGCCAGCATTACACAGGTCCCCTGTCTTAGGAGGAGGAGAGTCTAGAGAAGAAAATGTGTCTCAAAGATCAGGTTCTTTCATCTGCCTTCAGCAATACCTAACAATTCTCTTCCCACAGAAATGGAAGTTCTTTCTTCCTAGTCTACCAGGAGCAGGAAGGCTTAAGAGATCATCTTGTTTAGCTTTCTGTTGCCCGAGTGGTTTTTAATTATCCAAGTCATAAGATTAACTTGTTATTAAGGATCTGAGAGGTTTGAGATGTAAACCAAGGCTTCTCCTGTATTAAAGGGGTTTCAGCCTACCGTGTTTCTTGTATGAAAACCTGCAAATCCCCCAATTTTTCTCTTTCCCATGCCACATTTCTAAGCCCTTTTCTACACCTACTTGAAAAACGGCAGCCACAACAACATCACTTAGCAGACTTTTTTAGGCAGTCATAAATTACTTAGACTCTGAAGTTGGTAATGGAACCCTTCATACTGGGGAATTTTGTCCCCTTTGTTTTTTTAAGTTCCGGTTAATGGCACATTGTGTGCTGAAGGTCAGAAGTGTTGCAATATTGATTTGAGTTAGAAAGCAAAAAACATACAGAAAAATAGATTGTAGATTCCTTCCAGAGTCCTGTTGGGGTACAGCCCTGAATGTTTAGAAATTCCAGAGCCAAAGAAGCAGTTTTATAGCTGATGAAAAAAAGGGGAAGAATCCAGCTGAAGTGGGGAGAGAAAATGAAAAAATGAGAAAGATTATTCCATGAGAAAGTTTAAGGATTTCATAAGTACTTTTGAAGGTGAGGTAGTGGAAGTTTTTCAAGAAACATAAAGCAATGCAAGATCATTTAAGCCAGGAGTTCATGTAGGTTGAGTCTTTTAAAATAAATAGAGAACAAGAGCCAGGATTTTTGAACCTCAGAATTATGGTATTTTAATGCCAGAAATTGAGACTTAAAGTCCAGCTGGTCCCACACCTTTCTTTGGTGAATGAAGAAATAAACCCAGAAAGGTTATGCTTCGTAGCTAATATCGGAAGCTAATATAGAATCCAGGTCTCTTGGCTGTCTTCTGTGTCCTTTCCACTAATACTTCCTCCTATGCAGTACTTTGCACCTCCTTTTTTGAAGCTGGGACTTTGTGGCAGCCTCAGTGGTTTGTTGAGAATGTGACCACCCTGCGCAAAGGTACCATTTACCTTTGCCGTGTATTTGCCAGGTTGTGTTGGCCTGTTTTCAGCATCAAGGAAACATTTATTAGTTTGGAAAAGGGCACACTCAACAGTGGTGCTTCTCATGATAGCATCTGTTGCTATTGCATCAAAGAAACAAATCTTCATTTCAGAAATACACGTGGTCCTGAACTGAGTGTACCAATGTAGCCATGAGAAAGTGATTTGATTTTCTCAACGCAGAGTTCTACCAGAGACACGTAATTAGGGATTTTTTAAAAAATAATCTGTCTAAGTATAGACGAATGATTTCATTTCACCAAAGAACAAGCATTTCGTTGCTTTAGATTCACATTTTTTTACATTTCTAAAATTGACAAGTATATTTATGATCAATTTGCCAAATTGTTTTTTCTTGTACTTAACGTAATGGTACCTCTTAAAATCAATTATATCTTAGATATGGTGAAATAATGGTACTTACAGCCAACTAAGTTTCATTTGTAAGTCAATATTAAGTGAATATTTTATTTCATATTTGAATGCTTATTTGGGGATAGGGGACTGCCAGGCTACTCTGCTGTGTTGTAAGGACCTTATCAGTGGGGACTGTAACAGCCTGTATATTGCAGATGATTAATAAGCATACATTTGTTAAATGACTGATACATGCATGAGTAAATGAGCAATAGGGAGGCAGTTTGAGAGGCGAGCTGGACGAGGAGTATTTTCATGAACAAAGTCTCAGGCTGTTAGCAACACGGTACTTGGTCACACAGGGCTGTGGTTTGAGTCCCATTTGGGCAGGTGTTCTTTGCCGTAGATTGCACTGTTAATGCCATTAGCCATTTTATAAATGATGCCACTCTGTGTGGGGAAGAAGACTCAGTATGTGGATGATGGACACAAATCTATCACCCCTGTTGGAAGCACATCTTAGGCTACTCAGCCCCTTTCCTTCCTAGCCTCTATTACAGTTTGTACTTTTGTGTTTCTTTGTACTTCTGGGACTGTTTTGTGTTTATCATTTAATGTCTCTCTCCCTTACAGGGCAGGAAGCTTTAGGTGGATAGGGTGTGAGTTATCCTGTTCACTCCTGAATCCGTAGCACCCAGCAGATAACCTGGCACAATGAACATCTCAAAGCAGTTTGGTCTGCTCATTCTGCATCAGTAATAACTATGATTATAAAATAGCTCATAGTGATAAAACACTTGCTGTATCCTAGGTACTGTTCTAAGTGCTGTATGTATTATAATATTAACTAAGTTAATTTTTATATCTTTGTATGAGTTAGATACTGTTGTTATAATTCCCCATTTTACAGCCAGGCTGTAGTTTTAAAAATGTTTCTTATGTTAAAAACTTACAACTGTATGTGTGTATACTACACATTATATGTACACTCTGATGAGTGTATTTATACCTAAACATATAGGCTGTACATGAAACATAGATAAAACATTTCTGATTGGACTTTCATGATTTTAAAGTAGGAACTGTATGTTTTTTGTTTTTTGGAAATGACTTACCTTTGTGCGCATTTCGAGTTGTGAGCCCAGTTTAGGAGTGTACCAGGCACTGTGCTACCCAATTTACAGGACCGTCTCACATCAGCGTCTCAGCCTCCTCAGGGTACCTGTTATCCCATTTACGGACGGGGAGACAAGCTAAGGGAGGACAAGACCCACCCCAGGTCACATGGCCTGTGAGCAGCAGAGAAGAAACTCGAGCCCAGACCTCTCTGGTTCCTGGGGCTAGGCTCCCAACTGGAGTCCCTGGGTGACACGGACAGTTAAGTGCTCGACTACTAGCCGACAGGTTGGCGATTTGAACCCACCCGGCGGTGTCTGGGAAGAAAAGCTGGACGAACTGCTTCTGAAAGGTCACAGCCTTGAAAACCATATGGAGCAGGTCTGCTCTGCACACGTGGGGTCACCATGAGTTGGCAGCTAACAACAGCATGTGTCAGCTGCTCTGGGATGCAGTCTCAGGGTTAACCTGGCAGATTTGTAAGAACTGAAGAGAAGGTGACTCTACCACGTCCCCTCGAGGTTGCCCAGGGTGTGACAGTCACAGACTTTACCATCAGGCAATTCTTCTGGATGGCCAGCCTCAGGCCTTCCTGCTGCCCTAGTATTTAATTTTAATTTAATGCTTATTTTATTAGGAGTAGTTAAGTTGGACATCTCATCATCTGCTGATTTACCATTTGTCATCAGTTGTGTTTCTTGTTTCTGACCTGTCCGTTTTTCTGTTGGGTTTTTGGTCTTCTTGTTGGCTCTTCATGTTGTTCAGGTTAATTCCTTGACTGTTACACATTTTGAAAACCCTCTTCAGGTTTGTCACTGCATTTAAATTTTCCCATGGTGTGTTTTGCTGTAAACTCTATTCTTTTGTCATTGAGTGAAATAGTCAATTTGTGTTATTACTTCTGGATTTCATTTATATATTAAAAAAAAAAATAGGTCAGCATGGAATTTGTGCTGTATTCCTGGAGCTTTGGTGACCACATAGTATTAGGGCCTGCAGTCCACATATGGATTTTAAGGAAACTTATGATCTTTGCGTATACAAACAGAGAGGTAGATTTTTTTTTTTTCTCTTTGCTGACCATTTGCAGCTTGAGATTAACAACCTTCAATTCACAACAAAAAGAGATGGAACTTGCAATATTTAGCATGATGTGTGTGTTTCTTGTGTAGACTCAATCTCTTTTTCTGAAATTTAGTCAAATTAATGATAGTTCCTGTGCTTCTCCTCTGTGTAAGGCATTGCACCTAATACCATGGGAGACACCAAGATGAACAGGACACAGTCTTTACACTCAAGGAATTTACAGTAGTTCTTGGAAGGTGGTGTTGAGTAAACTTTCAGTTCATATTGACCCCATGTGACAGAGTAGAACTGCCCGGTGAGGTTTGCTTGGCTGGAATCTTTCCAGAAGTGGATTGCCAGGTCTTTCTCCCATGGGGCTGCTGGGTGGATTCAAAGCACCAGCCTTTCAGTTAGCAGCTGAGCACTTAACCATTGCTCCACTAGGGCTCTAAAAGTATTTCAATGATACTTTAAATAAATTTAACCTAAAATAATTTTACTTAGAAATAATGTGATAGGGTAACAGATTTGTGCACCTCTTTACGTACGTTGTGATAGACCACATAAAAATGTTTTCAGGTTCCATTCTTTTTTTTTTTTAAAGATTAGTAACTTTAAAAAGTTTATTGTGGATGGTAGGTATGAAATTGAGGATAAGTACTTTGATTTTCCTCCCACATTTCTGTTTCATCTTGCAAAACTTCCTAAAAGTTTCCAATCTTTGAAAACTTTTTTTATTTTTCAGGGGTTTATTTTGATTTGAATAATTTTTTAAAATTGTGCTTTAGGTAAAGATTTATAGAGCAAATTAGTTTCTCATTAAACAATTAAAATACATATCGTTTTATGACATGGGTTGCCAGCCCTGCACCATGTCAGCGCTCTCCGCTTCTTGGCCTTGGGTTCCCCATTTCTGTTTGTCCAGCTTTCCTGTCTCTTCCTGCCTCCTTATCCTTGCCCCTGGGCTGATGAGCCCATTTAGTCTCATGTACATGGTTGAGCTGTGTGTATCATTGTTTGTCTTATGAGCCTGTCTAATCTTTGGCTGAAGGGTGGGGTTCCATTTTTCTTAATTTCAGTTTCTCTACAGTCCCCCCGACCCCATTATATCTACAAGTCATGAATGCCATGTGAAGATTTAGGGAATCTTCACTGTACAGTGTTTTATATAAATGGAATTTATATAGGTTAATGTAAGTGGAATTAAATGCTTAGGAAGTTGAGTGCAGTGAAGCTCTAATTGAAACATGAGAGATGTTTCAGGTTTGGCCACCAGCGTACACTCTGTGTTCTAAATTTAACCACAGGAAATAGCTTACTATAGTTGTTTGGTGGCCGTGTCATAGAGTTCAGGTGTGTGTTTAAACTCAAAGGATGGGCTGTTGTGATTGAGCCTCTTTAAGCAGTTGACAGACGATTGAAGGTTTGCACCGCGAACCACTTTGGATTCTACAGCAGAAGCAGTGTAGGCTGTTTTCTTGTTACTTAAGGCATCTCAGTGATAATGTGGGAGAAGAAGAAATGAAGTAAGGAAATGCAAGGAGCCAGTCTGGCCTGATGCAACGTTTACACGTAGCCCTTTGCATTCTTTACCACCCACTTTACAGAGAGCCACGGGAGGATGAGGGAGAGGAGCAGCGGAGGTGCAGGGCTGGGAACGGGGAAGACTGCTTTCAGCCTGTGAGACTCTGGGCCTTAGATTGTATAAAGTGGGGAAGAATGGGAGAATGACATATGTTGTTTAAAATTTGGTGAGTTTTACTTGGAATTTAAGCATATTTTCATTATTTCCTTCTAAATGCAAACAGCAAAAAGACAGTACAGTGAAACCTGTGAGAGCTGCAACTTGATGTGACTGCCTTGTTTTTCGGGGTTTCACAAGTTTTCCGCCTTTGACAGGCTGCAATTTTAGCCGTTTTCCTGTCGCTGTCTATTAAGAATCCTATCTCATAAACACCCAGAAAGTGTTGGTTTTTTGTTTTTGTTTTTGATATTTGGTTTAGTGTCAAACAGGTTCCTTGTTAGAGCACAGTGGGGTCAGGAATTTCATTTCCATATCTTAGAATTCATATTTGGAGGGCTACTCAAAGATGACGATAATCTGTTCTAGCTTACCTGAAGCAAGGTCTGTAGGAGTCCGGGCCTGATGAATGGACGTGGAGATCACATGTACATGTGTGTGCACACGTGCCTACACATATGCATGATAGGCCTGCAGGATCTGCTTCATTAGAAGCTGTGGGATGGCAGGGGCATTACAGAGACTGAGCAATCCCAAAGGGCTTGGAGACTGCCTAGGAGGTGAGCTGCTGTTCATCACACATTTGATCCAGTTTTTATGAGCCCCAGAGATCTGGCGTTGTGAAGTCTTGAGCTCCCTAGGGTTAATCCAGGAAGTCTGGAGTTATTAGGAGAAGGTAGTGATATTAATTGGTCTGGTATTGAGGCCATGCTGCTACCAACATAGGCCCCTCTCTCAGGGCCACTTCTGCCCTGGTGGAAGGAAGAGTCAACTGTCTGATGTCCCGTTTCTGAAGTTAGTATTACAGTACTTGTGGAGGACCAAACTGTACCTATGAAAAGCAAGTATGGGCTCTGGGTACCCTGATCTTGTCATCTGATTGTGTAATGTAATCTTCTTCCTTCTGGTCTGAAAACTGATCAAACCCAAACCAAACTGGTTCCAACCCAGTGACCCTATAGGACAGAGTAGAACTGCCCCGTAGGGCTTCCAGAGAGTGGCTGGTGGATTCGAACTGCCAACCTTTTGGTTAGCAGCCAAGTTCTTAACCACTACACCACCAGGCCCTTCCCCCCACCTCGCCCCCCCCCCCCAAAAACAAAAAACTGATAGATGGACCAGTTTTTGAGAAATCCAGGAGTGGGAGGGGCTGACAGAACAGGTTCTGCTGCATAGTCAGGAATAGCAAAGGGAGTACAGCATGTATCTCTTCCACAGGTATTGGGAGAGCCAGGAGCCAAGGGCAGTAATGGGCCCTGAGTGATATAGTATTGGCTAGGTTGGGCTCTGCTGCACTGCTCAGTGGAGGCAGTCGCTCAGGTCACAAATTCCTGTTATCTTGTCCAGTGGTCTAGGATCAGGTGCTTAGTTAAGCCCACTGTGCCAGGACTTGACCCACAAAATTTTCTCATGGCCCCTTGTTCAGCATAATCTAGTCCAAGAATGTAGCTGTCAGTTACTCAACAGTTGTAAGAGTACCCAGAGCAGCCCTTTCCTGGGTACTTAGGCTGAAATCTGGGCTTAATTCTTCCCTAAGGGTGCAGAGAATTCCAAAATTCAAAGTTGTTAAAAGCCGAGGTTGGTACACGAGGCAAGGCAATTTAAGAGGTGCTCAAAGGGCCAGAAGCAGATATTGATGCATCCTCAGTATGGAACTTGAAGTGTGAAGATACAGAGGGCACGAGACAGTGATTCAAGGCAGAAAGCACAGGGTGGCCCCTGGACAAATATGTGATAATACATTCTTCTCTGGGACTAGCTTTCATGGGTTGCCGCAGTGGCAGGTGGACAGCCTGGCTGCTTTGAAAGGGTCACAGAGATGCCAGGTGGCTGGCTCTCCTGGGAGTCTAGAAGGTAGCCAGAAATTCCCACAATTTGAAATCATCTGTTCTCTTCCTGGAAACCCTAGTGGCATAACGGTTAAGTGCTATGGCAGCTAACCAAAAGTTCCGTGGTTCGAATCCACCAGGCATTCCCTGGAACCCCTATGGGGGAGTTCTGCTCTGTCCTGTAGGCCTGCTATGAGTCGGAATTGACTTGAGGGCAACGGGTTTTCGTTCTCTCTCTACTGATTTTTGAAAAATGGGGAGCTGGCTGGAATAACTGCTTAGATTTCTCAATTTTCATGAGGAAACTACTTTTGGTAAAAAAATAACTTTTTGTGTATCCCTCTTATCTATTTTTTAGTTTTCTCTATTTCTTAATAGAGAAAAATCAGTTAAATGATATTATATTTTAGGCATTTTTTATTCTAGGACTTAACATTTAATATAATTAAACCCATTGCCGTTGAGTCCATTCTGACTTATAGTGACCCTATAAGCCAGAGTAGAACTGCCCCATAGGGTTTCCAAGGTTGTAATTTTTAAGGAGGAACCCTGGTGGCACAGTGGTTAACTGCTTGGCCTCTAACCAAAGGTCGATGGTTCAAACCCACCAGTGCCTCTGTGGAAGTAAGATGTGGCAATCTTCTTCCATAAGGATTATCACTTCTGTTGAGTTGATTCCAACTCATAGCAACCCCACAGGGTTTCCAAGGCTGTAAGTCTCTATGGAAGCATACCGCCATATCTCTCTCACATGGAGTCGCTGGTGGTTCCTTTTGGTTAGCAGTCAGTCACTTTAACCACTGTGCCACCAGGGCCTTCTGTAAAGATCATAGCCTTGGAAACCCTATGGGGCAGTTCTACTCTGTCCTATAGAATTGCTGTGAGTCGGAATCCATTCGATGGCAATGGGTTAGTACTCTTGACAAAGTTTGCTCCTTAGTGTTATTATTTGTAGGTGCTGGCCTAAAAAGGCTGGGGAGCATATGTGGCTGTTTAGTAAACGTTAGTGGGGGCGACAGTAGTGTGAGGGATCGTAGGTAGTTTGCCGTCCCTGCATTTAATTTGAGCCGTTAGAGTTTTTCTTTCTGAGGAATGAAAATGATAAACTTCAACTTTTCTTTCTCAATTCAGAAAAAGCTATAAGAATTCAAGATTGTGGTTCTTGGTAAAGTGGTAATCCTGGAAAGTAGAAAAATGTCTTTTTTGTTTATTTTTAAAAAAAAAAAAATTTTTTTTTTTTTTATTCCTATGGTCAGTATGTCTCACTTAAAAAGTGACATTTCACTTTGCAACATAACTCTTGTATTAGAGGATTATTTTTTTCTCATCAAGTTCAAGTCATGGTCCAAAAGCTTGGAAAAGGTATAATGTATCATATTTCTTTACTCCTCAGTGCAGCAGAATGGAATTCGACATAGTTCCTATGTGTCTTCCCGGAAACATCTCTATATCGATAAAGATACAAAAGTTATTTGCCAGGGATTCACTGGCAAGCAGGTATGTGTATCTAGTTTTTTTTTTTTTTTTTAGTATAAACAAGAGATAATAAAAGATTAACTGTTTTATATTTTTTAATATTCCAGAAGTAATAATACATGATTGTTGCAGAAAAATGGGATAGGTTAGCAGTGAGGTTGTGTCTTAAACCCAAGGTGTCAGTTTCTTTCTTCTTAAAGGAGCTATGACAAGATAAAAGCAGTTAATGGCTTTTCTGTAATTAAAAGAATTGTCATGTCAATTCTGCAGTGTTTTGGTGATGTAGAGCGGGGCTGGCAGCCTTTTTCTGTAAAGGACCAGGTAGTGTCTCAGGCTTAGCGGGCCATACAGTCTCTGTTGCAGCTACTGAACAGCATTGCAGTAGCAGAAGCAGCCATAAGAAAATATGTAAGTTAACGGGCATGGCTGTGTTCCAAAAAAACCTAATTTATAACCTGAATTTACAAAAATTGGTGGTCGGCCAAATCCCACAGGCCAGTTTGCCAGCCCCTGATCTGGAGGATGGTATCTAAACAAACAAATTCCTATTAGTTTGTTTGTAAAGCTCTTAGAACCTGCTTTAAAATTACATAGTTTTTGTTTTGCTTTTCAATGAATTTGGTTAGAAGGTTTTTTCATGTAAAATACCCTTTTGCTTTTTTACTTAAATAACTGGGCAGAAAAAAAATCTCAGTTACAGTAGGCTTTTCTTCTTCTGCTCCTCTACTTCTTTAAAAAAAGAGAAATCTACCACCAACAAAGAGGAAACGTCCCCAAACCCAACATTTTGTTCATAGGTAAAATTGGCTTAGTTATTTTGATAGCCAGGCGTTTTGTTAGTATCACATCCACTGTATACATCCTGATGACAGTAGGTGCTCACCTAAGATTTGAAGTGCATTCTGTCACCCACCTTCTAAATGAAATTGTATCCATCCCCCTTTTTGGTTATATATTAATTTCGTTAGCACAGACTTAAATCTTCAATTAACTCAAATTCCCTGTGTAAGTTTATTATGTATGACTTTCTTTTTCTTCTTGCTAAACTTTATATGATCCCATGACATTTTAACCTCTAAACTTTTCGAAAGAACCATTCATTGTCCATGTTATAAGCACTATTAGACTGTCTCTTCTTCTTAAATTAGGTGTTGGCTTGCCTAAATATTTAAATACAGGATTGGTTTCAGCTACCTGCAATTACATTTTTTCTCATTTACTTTCCTTTTTTAGTTCCAAGTTTATTTATTTATTTTTATAATTTAGTTTTTGTCATTGTTGAGAATATACACTGCAGAAAACCTATACCAATTCAACAATTTCTACATGTATAATTCAGTGACATTCATTGCATTCTTCAAGTTATACAACCATCTGAATTGTTCTTTCCCCATTAACTCACTGGTCCCTAAGTTTCCAATCTAGTCTTTTGAGTTGCTGTTGTCAATTTGATCCCATATAGATAGCTCTTAAAAAAAAGCACAATGCTCCAGGAATGAAGAAACCAAGGTCACACGATAACTAAGAGCCCAAGAGACAGAAAGGGCCACATGAACTAGAGACTTACATCATCCTGAGACCAGAAGAACTAGATGGTGCCCGGCTACAACCGATGACTGCCCTGGCAGGGAGCACAACAGAGAATCCCTGAGGGAACAGGAGATCAGTGGGATGCAGACCCCAAATTCTCATAAAAAGACCATACTTAATGGTCTGACTGAGACTAGAGGAATCCCGGCGGTCATGGTCCCCAAACCTTCTGTTGGCCCAGGACAGGAACCATTCCCGAAGACAACTCAGCAGACATTAAAGAAACTGGACAGTGGGTAGGAGAGAGATGCTGATGAAGAGTGAGCTAATGATATCAGGTGAACACTTGAGACTGTGTTGGCATCTCCTGTCTGGAGGGGGGATGGGAGGATAGAGAGAGTTGGAAGCTGGCAAAATTGTCACGAAAGGAGAGACTGAAAGGGCTGACTCATTAGGGGGAGAGCAAGTGGGAGTATGGAGTAAGGTGTATATAAACTTATATGTGACAGTCTGACTTGATTTGTAAACGTTCACTTGAAGCTCAATAAAAGTTAATAAAAAAAAAAAACACAATGCTCTAGGTAGACTTACTTCTTGTTTGGTTTTAAGAAGACTTCAGGGAATATTTAAGGTTTAAAGATTATCTCAAGGCAGTAGTTTTGGGGGTTCATCCAGCCTCCATAGCTCTAGAAAGTCTGGATTCTATGAGAACTTGAAAATCTTTTTTTTTTTTTTTAAGTAATTGAGAGTCTGAACTGTCTTATATTTGTTGATTCAGATTTTGTTACTCTGGGGGTAATGATGAGATCTGAAATTTAGGGCTTATCACCACAGGGAATCTGCATTCCGTCTTGTTCTTTTTTCCAGTGCATACATTGTTCCACATTTGGATGAGGAATGCTTGTATTTCAGAGGGGATTCCAGCAATGCAGGCGTCCAATGGGTGCCATCTAATTTTTCGTACCAGCTTTTATGAGTTGCTAAAACTATTCCTGTTCTTAATTGTGGACTGGCTGGTGAGAATGGGAAAACTAAGGAAAATAAGCTTATTCTGAATGGAAATGTTATCCCTGTTTATCACTACATGAGGACCAAAAGTACTGGTCCATTTGAATTTACCTAGCAGTGTAGTCTAAGGCAGTGCTTCTCAAATTCTAATGAAAGACCAGTTTGGGTTTCGTTTGTTTTTAATTTTCAACCCAGTGTGGATCAATACTTTTTTAAAGTACCGTATAAGTGATAGCAATATTATACTGCTATAAAAGTTTGCACACACCCTCCTTTTTATTAGTTTTTTTCTTTTCTTGCTTTAATTATTTATTCTTTCCTTTTTTTGTCATTTTAGTTTTCTTTTTTCCCTTATTGCAGACCACACTGCGTAGCACTGCTCTAAGGGAGAGAGCACTGACCTTTGGTTCTTTCCAGAACTCTGCAGCTGATTTTAGACAAGTTAGTTAACATTCTTGGGGCCAAGTTTCCTATTTTGGAAGAGAAGGAAGTTGAATCAGAGAATTTCTTAAGTCCCTCTTAAGGCTCCAATTTTTATGCCTTTAGTAGAACTTGAGTAGTTGGGGCAGCACTTCAGGTCCCTGTGGAATGACTGCAAAGATCCATTAATTTTTTTCCAACATCTATTTGAAATGTTGGTTTAGGTGCCATACTGCAGTGAACTAAGCAGACAAAAATCACTGCCCTCATAGGATTTCCACTTTTTGTGTAGGAGGGGAGAAAAACATATCGACAAATCAATGAATAAATTATGTGGTATGTTAGAAGGTACAAATGTTGTCGAAAAAAAAAATCAGGGAAAAGAGGAGTGTGTGCCTGACCTCACGTTGAGATCTGATAGGAATAGCATTCCAGGTAAAGGGGACAGCAAAGCCGTGAGGCGGGAGTGTGTCTGCTGTGTGTGGAATCTGCAAGGCAACCGTGGTAGCTGGAGTGGAATGAGCAATGGGAGAATAGTAAGCGAGGCCAGGCAGGTAAGGGGTTCTTAGGTGGGGAGGCAGGTTGTGTATTGACTTATAGGCCATTGTATGGAGCTGGGCTTTTACTGTGAATGAAATAGAAAACCTTCAGAGGGTTTGAGCATAGATGTGACATGATCTTCCTTAGGTGTTTTACAGGATCACCCTGGAGGCTGTATTGAGAGTAGATCGGAAAAGAACAGTATCAAGAGATATTGGTGACATAGACCAAGGTGGTAGTGGTGGTAGGGGTATTAAGTTGTTAGATTCAGGATATGTTTTGAAAGTAAAATAAGATTTACTAATGGATCTGATGCTGGATATAAGAGAAAGAGAAGAATCGAGGAAGAGCTTAGTATTTTTGGTGAACATCTGCTGTAGGTGGACTGTGGAGGGGAGTGATCAGGAACTCAGTGTGGGCGTGTTAAGTTGGAGGTGCTGACTAGTTCTCCAAGTGGAGATACCAGGTAGGCAGTAGACAACCTGAGTATGGAGTGCAAGGCAAGCGTCTGGACCAGATATCTGGTGTGTGTGTGTATGAGTATGTATGTGTGTGGGAGTGGTCATGGTACAGATGGTATTTATTGCCATGATATGGGATGAGATCACCCAGGGCACAAATTTAAGGAGAGGGGGAATGATGAACTATTACAAATGCTGAGAGAAAGGTCAAGTAAGATGAGGACCAGGAACTGACCATTGGATTTGGCAGCATGGAGGTCACTGGTGACATTGGTAAGAGCAGTTTCAGTGGAGAGGTGAGAGAAATGACACCATGAGTGTATGGATGATATAGCAGAAAACATGGGAGAATAGCAAGAGTGATGTCCTTTAGTGGATGAGAGGAATTGGTATTAGTGCACAAACAGAAGGAGCAGATTTAGCTCAGAGCACAAACAGTTCTTCCATGGAAACAGGGAAGCCAGGATATGTGCGAATGGGTGTGGGTAGGTGGACAGATGTGGTGATAAGAACTTGTAAAAGTTCCAGTCTTCCTAAGGGCCTGTTTCCTCAGTGAAATAGGAAGCAAGGTCTTTAGCTGAGAGTAGGGATGGCCTGGTAAGTATTGGAAGTTGAGGAGGGAGGAGAGGGTGTGAATGATTGTCTAGGACAGGGGTTCTCGACTAGGGGTGATTTGCCCTCCAGGGGATATTTGGCAATGCCAGCAGATATTTTGGGTTGTCATAACTGGTGTGCTACTGGCATCTAATGGGTAGAGGTCATGCTGTACCATGAGGGATGCTGCTAAACATCCTACAAAGCACAGGACAACCTCCCACAACAAAGAATCATCCTGCCCAAAATGTCAGTAGTGCCAAAGTTGAGAAACCTTGCCCTAGGTGGAAGGAGAGTAAGTGGGTACGTAAATACAAGGTGTTGGCTGGGCAGCAGTAAAGGCTCACTTTTTTAAGGTTAAACCAAAAACCCAAACCAAACCTGTTGCCGTCGAGTCGATTCTGACTCATAGTGACCCTACAGGACAGGGTAGAACTGCCCCATAGTGTATCCGAGGAGCGCCTGGCGAATTTGAACTGCAGCCGTAGCACTTAACCACCACGCCACTAGGGTTTCCTTTTCAAGGTTAGTGATCATTAAAGGGTGACCAGGTTGTTTTTTTTTCTCCAGCCGCTGTTTGGCCACCTGTCTGCAGTTTTAGACTAGGCAGAGAATTGGATTTAACCAAGATTGTAAATTTGCCAGATGTGTAAGGTGAAGTGAGAGAGAGACAAGGTTGTTGTTTGTGAGTATAATGACTGTGGATTTCAACACGGTAAAGAGAAGTGTGAGGAATCAGGACTTGAGGACAATGGAAAGGACGTGTTCTTTTAAATAAGTACCAGGGTATTTCTGATCATCAGCCAGGTTTGGAACTGGAATACAGCTATTTTGGCCTTGCAGAGTTTTACTTCAAGGTTGAAAGCTGTGTTTAGTGAGTTGATGAGAATCTTGGTTATATGTCATTGTTGTACTCTGGGAAATGGTTAACCTATTTGTTTTTCTTTTCCTACGTTGCTTAAGACTGCCTTTGCTTCTCTTCAGGCTTCCTAGCCTGCCTTTCTCATGGAACTTGTGCTTTTTTTTTTCCCCAGGGCACTTTTCATAGCCAAAAGGCATTAGAATATGGCACCAAACTTGTTGGAGGAACAACCCCAGGGAAAGGAGGCCAGATGCATCTGGACTTACCCGTCTTTAATACTGTGAAGGAGGTAATTAATGGTAACTGAGTTTGGTAAGAAAAGAAAAGCAGGAGAAGAGCAAGCATACTTTGGGTAGAGATCTCAACTGGGTCCCTTTTGGGAGAGACACTTGCTCTTTGAAAATCCAGTAACCTAGAGAAATTTGAATTGAATTAAAAACCAGTGGGTTTACCTTGGTCTTACGAGGTCAGGATGGTTTGGTAGTACAGGACCCTCAAATTCATGGATCCCAGAGCCTTTCTAGGTAGACTGTTAAACCGTTACTATCCTCCCCCTTATCCAATGGACCCTACTCCCACCCCCATTGCATTTTTCCTGGATGCACGGGCAAGGGGTCACATGCTGGTACTTTTCTGTTTGCAGTGACCTTCTCACTGTAAGAGCTTGAGTATCTGCACCTGCTTCCTGCTATCCCTTCACATATCAGGATGACAAAGCTTCAGAGAAGTAAATGCAGTTCTCTGGCCAGAAACATTGGAGATTTCTGATTTGGCTTGTCATCTTTGTGAAGGTTATATGCCTTCTCTACTTGAAGACTCTGGAGAGATCCAACTTAAGGGCCCAGATGATTTTCTACAGATTTGAAGATACTTTCTCCACAGCCTGTGTCCTTTTTGTTAATAAGCACATACTAGCTTTTAAGGAAAGAAGTGTCGTGGCCTGGCTTCTGTTTGCCTTATTATCCTTTTCTTACCCTTTAGTTTTCCAGGTTGTTAGTGGTATACCTGTCAGCCACCCCTCCCCAACACTGCATGGGACTGTGTGCCAGGCACTATCCTAAGTGCTTCTTACATATTGCCCACATAGGCCTGCCACGACTCTCTGAGATAGGTGCTATTATCATCCTCATTTTACAGACAAGGACACTGGTGCAGAGAGGCTCAGGATCTTGCCCATGGTCTCACAGCTGATAAGTGAGACTTAGCATTCTAAATAACGTGTTGAGTCTCTGTAAAAAAATGGAATGTGGAGTCAGAGTGACAAATCACAGATTCTTAGTCTATTCTCCAGATTGCTGATTTCTTTTTCTTTTATTCTGCTTTAGGTGAAAGTTTACAGCTGAAGTTAGTTTCTCATATAAAAATTTACACACATTTTGTTATGTGACTCTAGTTGCAGTCCCTGTAATGGGACAGCACACTCCCTATTTCCACTTCGGGTTTCCTGTGTCTATTCAGCCACCTCCTATCCCTTTGTGCCTTCTCATCCTGCTTCCAGACAGGAACTACCCATTTAGTCTCGTGTATCTACATGAACTAAGAAGCACAGTCTTCATGAGTATTATTGTTTCATGTTTTATAATCTAATCTCTGTCCGAAGAGTTGGCTTCAGGAATGGTTTTAGTTCTGGGTTAACAGAGTCTAGGGGCCATGCCTTCTGGGGTTCCTCTAGTCTTAGGAAGTTAAGTCTGATCTTTTTACATGAATTTGAGTTCTGTACCCCACTTTTCTACTGCTCCGTCAGGGACTCTGCTGTGTTCCCTGTCAGGGCAGTCATTGGTGGTAGCCAGGCACCATCTAGTTCTTCTGGTCTCAGGCTGATGGAGTTTCTGGTTAGTGTGGCCGTTTTGTCTCTTGGGCTAATATTGTCTTTGTGTCTTTGGTGTTCTTCATTCTCCTTTGCTCCAGGTGGGTTGGGACCAATTGATGCATCTTAGATGGCTGCTAGCAAGCTTTTAAGACTGCAGATGCCACTCACCAAAGTGGGATGCAGAACATTTTCTTAACAAACTTTGTTATGCCAATTGACTTATATGTCCCCTGAAACCGTGGTTCGTAGACACCGCCCCTGCTACTCTGTTCCTCCAAGTGTTTGGTTGTGTTCAGGAAACTTCTTAGCTTTTAGTTCAGTCCAGTTGTGCTGACTTCCCCTATATTGTGTATTGTGTATTGTCCTTCCCTTCACCTAAGATAATTCTTGTCTACTGTCTAGTTAGCAAATTCCTCTAGGATATATTCCAAGGAGTGGGATTGTTGGATCGTATGGTACTTCTATTTCTAGCCTTTTAAGGAAGGGCCAAATCGATTTCCAAAGTGGGTGTACCATTTTACATTCCCACCGGCAGTGTGTAAGTGTTCCAGCCTCTCCACAACCACTCCAACATTTATTTTTCTCTTTTTTTGATTAATACTAGCCTTGTTAGGGTGAGATGGTGTTTCATTGTAGTTTGGATTTGCGTTTCTTGATGGCTAATGATCGTGAGCATTTCCTCCTGTATCTGTTAGCCACCTGAATGTCTTCTTTGGTGAAGTGCCTGTTCCTATCCTTTGCCCATTTTTTAATTGGGTTATTTGTCTTTTTGTTGTTGAGTTGTTGCAGTATCTTGTATATTGTAGAGATTAGACCCTGATCAGATATGTTGTAGCCAAAAATTTTTTCCCAGCCTGTAGGTTCTCTTTTTACTCTTGGTAAAGTCTTTTGATAACCGTGTTTGATTTTTAGGAGCTCCCAGTTATCTAGTTTCTCTTCTGGTATTTGGGCATTATTAGTTATGTTTTGTGTTCTGTTTATGCCATGTATTAGGGCTCCTAGTGTTGTCCCTATTTTTTCTTCCATAATCTTTATCGTTTTAGATTTTGTAATTAGGTCTGTGATCCATTTTGAGTTAGTTTTTGTACATGGTGTGAGGTATAGATCTTGTTTCATTTTTTTGCAGATAGATATCCAGTTATGCCAGCACCATTTGTTAAAGAAACTGTCTTTTCCTCATTTAACAGACTTTGGACCTTTGTCAAGTAGCAGCTGGTCATAGGTGGATGACTTTAAGTCTGGATTCTCAATTCTGTTCCACTGGTCTATGTATATTATGTATATGTTGTTGTACCAGTACCAGGCTGTTTTGACTACCATGGGGGTATAATAGGTTCTAAAATTAGGTAGTGTAAGCCCTCCCACATTGTTTTTCTTCTTCAGTAGTGCTTTACTTATCTGGGGCCTCTTTCATTTCCATTTGAAGTTGGTGATTTGTTTCTCCATCTCATTAAAAAATGCCTTTGGAATTTGGATCAGGATTGTATTGTACCTGTAGATTGCTTTGGGTAGAATTGACATTTTCACAATGTTGAGTCTTCCTATTCATGAACAAGGTATGTTTTTCCAGTTATGTAGGTCTCTTTTTGATTTCTTTCAGTAGTATCTTGTAGTTTTCTTTGTATGGGTCTTTTACATCTGTCTTAGTCATCTAGTGCTGCTATAACAGAAATAAAACAAGCGAATGGCTTTTACAAAGAGAAGTTTATTTCCTCACAGTAAAGTAGGCTAAAAGTCCAGATTCAGGGCATCGCCTCCAGGGGAAGGCTTTCTCTCTCTGTCAGCCTTCTCATCAATCTTTCCCTGGACCAGGAGCTTCTCCGCACTGGAATCCCAGGTCTGAAGGATGGGCTGTGCACTGGTTTTTGGTGGTATGAGGTCCCCCAACTCTCTGCTTGCTTCCTTTTCCTTTTATCTCTTGGGAGATAAAAGGTGGTACAGGCCACATCCCGGGGAAACTCCCTTTACATTGGATCAGGGAGATGACCTGAGTAAGGGTGGTGTTATGATCCCACCCTAATCCTCTTAACATAAAATTACTATCACAAAATGGAGGACAACCACACAATACTGGGAATCATGGCCTAACCAAGTTGATGTACACATTTTTGGGGAGTCAGAATTCAATCCATGACAACATCTCTGGTTAGATTTATTCTTCAGTATTTTATCTTCTTGGGGGCTATTATAAATGTTATTGATTTGGTGATTTCCTCTTTGAAGTTCTCTTTGTTGGTATAGGGGAATCCAACTGATTTTTGTATGCTTATCTTGTATCCTTATACTGTGTTGAAATCTTCTATTAGTTCCAGTAGTTTTCTTGTGGATTCCCTGGGGTTTTCTATGTATAAGATCATATTATCTGCAAATAGGGATACTTTTACTTCTTCCTTACCAATTTGGATGCCCTTTATTTCTTTTTCTTGCCTGATTCTCTGTTTCCCTATTTTCAGTGTTTTAGCTTTGATTTATTTTTGTGACTTCTCTATCTGGGTTGATATCTCCTTCTGTCCTGTGTTCTAGTCTTGAGTTGTTATCTGATGTTATTGATTTTCTAACTGGAGGACTCCCTTTAGTATTTCTTGTAATTTTGGTTTGGTTTTTACAAATTCCCTTAACATTTTTTTATCTGGAAATGCCCTGATTTTGCCATCATATTTTGAGAGACAGTGTTGCTGGATATATAATTCTTGGCTGGCAGTTTGTTTCCTTCAAGGCTTTATATATGTCATTCCATTGCGTGCATGGTTTCTGCCGAGTAGTCAGAGTTTAGTCTTATTGACTGTCCTCTGTAGTTGCTCTTAAAATTCTCTCTCCATCTTTGGTTTTGGCAAGTTTGATTATGATATGTCTTGGTGACTTTCGTTTGGAATCTACTCTGTGTGGGGTTCGATGAGCTTGTATAAATACCTTCTTATCTTTCAAGATATCGGGGAAGCTTTCTGCTAGCAAATCTTCAAATACTTTCTCTGTATTTTCTGTTAACCTGCTCTGTTCTGGTACTCCAAACACACTCGTAGGTTATTCCCCTGGATAGAGTTCCACGTAATTCTTAGGGTTTCTTCGTTTTTAAAAATTCTTTTATCTGAGTTTTCCTCAAATAAATTGATGTCAAGTGCTTTATCTTCAATCTCAGTAATTCTGACTTCCATTGCCTCAATTTTGCTCCTATGATTTTCTGTTGAGTTGTCTAAGTCTGAAATTTTATTGTGCATCTTCTGGAATTCTGTTTGCTGTCTCTCTGTGGATTCTTGCAGCCTGTTATATTTGTCATTACGCTCTTATGTAACCTTCTTAAGATCCTATGTTCCTTTGTCTCCATGTTCCTTGACTTGTTCTGCGTTTTACCTGATCTCCTTCCTGATCTCTTGGAAAAAACCAAACCAAACCCAGTGCCGTCAAGTCGATTCCAACTCATAAGACCTCTGTATATTAATCTTTTGAATTCTACCTCCGGTAACTCCAAGACTTTATCTTCCTCTGGGACGTTTCTTGGTTCTTTGTTTTGATTGCTTGCTGAAGCCAGCATGGTCTGCCTCTTTATGTGATTTGATATTGACTCTTGTCTCTGAGCCATCAATAAGTTGTTATATTTATTTATTTTATGTTTGCTTACTGTGTTCTAGCTTCTTGTTTTGTTTTGATATGCCCAGATAGGCTGCTCATGTGAGCTACTTTGATTATTGGTGTCTTTGAAGCTCTCACATCCTGTCATCAGGTGGTTAGAACTGTTATTAGGTATGTGAGCCCAGGAGTCTGTTTACTTTTCTTGTGTGGATTCAGCTAAGGTGTCCAGGTCATCGGTCACTGAGTGTGTGGTGCAGTCTCCTACCTATAGTCCGAGACGGGCAAGGGTGATTGAAGTAGACACAGGTGTCTGGCTACAATAGGGGGTTATGTGCTGAGCAAGGCAGTGGGTTGATGGCTGCCCCTGAGTGCCTGGGTGGAAGGTGTGTCCCTCTTCCCTAGAGTGTGTAGGTGGGTGGGTTTTGCAGCCGGACTTTAGGCCACCCAGTGCTGTTGGCTCTAAGGACTGGGAGTTACCACTTATTCTCGGACCCCTGTCACGGATGGGTAGGTGGAGTGGGTGGAGCCCCAGTCTTCAGACCCCTGATGTGGGTAGGTGAGGACCCTGCTTAATGCAGGGCAGTGTCCAATATCATGAATCTGCCACTATCCCTTAGCTGTTGCAACTGAAAATAGGCTTCAGGTATATACCCTGTTGTTACTGTGCTGAGGGCCTATGCTGTTAAAATGGGCCCACAAAGGCTGAGGCAGGGATGAAAGGTATTCAAAGTCTGTGGACCCCTTATGCCTGTGCTTAGGCAAAAGGCTGTGCCTGCCCTGAGTTCTCGGCTTAGGGGAGCTGGCAGATTATTTTTTCCTGTTTGTTAATTTGTTCCTTCTCCAAAGCCGGGAGAATGTCTTGGGCCACATGACAGGTCCCACTTCCAGCCCAGGGGTCGAGGCAATTGCTGAAGCTGAACTGGGAGTCGGGACGGGGAGAGTAAATGAGAGAGAAGTACTTCCCAGAGTGGGGGAAGGGTGCTTTTGATCCCATGTGGTAGGTTAGGTGCTTACACTTAACTTTTGCAGATTCAGCGCCACTTCTCCCTGTTTCCGGAGGCTTGCACAGACTCTCTGCTGCTCGGTTTCTCCCCACGTGGAAAATGCATCCTGAGCGCTACTGCTTGCCTCAACCCATGCGCGCCGGCCCATCCAGCCTGCGGGGTGCTGGCGAGGTCAGGTCTGGCAAATCCTCACTGCTCCTGAACTGTCTCTCTTCCCCTGCCGCTCAGTCTGACTCAACTTTGTCTTTGATTTTCAGGGCTCCTAGATTGTCATATATAATCAATTCACTTGTTTTTTCGAGTCTTTGTTTGTAAGAGGGACCACTGAAGCATCTGACCATTCCGCCATCTTGGCCCCGCCTCCAGATTACTGATTTCTTAATACTTTCAAAATGATTTTTAAACTGAAATTTAATTCTTTTGCATAGAACTAATATATGGTTAGTGTAAAAACTCATATGACATAAAGGTGTATATAAAGTTAAATTTCACAGTGTTTTCTCCATCTCAGGTTTTGCCTCTATAGAGAGTTGATTTAAATTCATTGTGTGTTACATTCTTTTTCTACATTTATATGAATATATGTAAAAATGGTCGTAATTTAAAAGAAACTTAGTGTACGTTCTTGACTAATGAAAAATCTAGGAAATAATAAATATTTAGAATTGATGTATTGACGATAAAAATGTACCCCTCTCCCTCTTTTAAACATAGTTTAAGGTATGTTTTGAAGTATTAGATATTTTTCGAGTACAAATTTATAGACTTAATCTCTTTTCAGAGTACTAACCTCAAATTGATATTAATTTGTAAGTTTAATCCTAAACTATATGAAGAAAATATTAAATCAAATGTGGATTTTTTTCATTTTACTTTAAACTTGAAAATAAGATGGACTATATATAGTATTTGTGTGTGTGTGTGTGTGTTTTAAGTATACTGTATTTTAAAAGGTAAAAAAGTGTATGTTCTGTAGAGGGATCGTTTAAGGTCTTTTTGCTTTAGTTTTCTTAAGTTTTTTTTTCCCCCCTCTAAATTTTATTATCGCTGACTGTATGACCTTAAAATATAGAGAGAAGTGGTTTTCGTAATTCCTCTTGTGAGACTTCTCTTGTCAGGAAGTTTATTTTTATTTACTTGTTTATTTTTGCTTTCTTTTAATGACAGTTTAATGTCGCTAAGCAATCCCTTTATTATTCATAGTGACATAGATACTAGACACGGCATTTGGAATATTCCAGAAGTTCTTGGACAGATACTGTTTATTTCTTACCATTCAGGTTTTACAAAGAGTTTTCTGAACAGGTAGAAGAGAAACCCTTCATCCAGTATCACTTGGCAGCGCCGTACATCTCTTGTCACAGTCCAGCTTCTACCAGTATTTGTAGCCTTAAGAGGTAGATATATTTTCAAGAAAATGCCTACGTGCCTGTGACC
Organism: Elephas maximus indicus; assembly: GCF_024166365.1. NCBI lineage: Eukaryota > Metazoa > Chordata > Mammalia > Proboscidea > Elephantidae > Elephas > Elephas maximus. The sequence goes on from NC_064835.1 coordinate 50,261,371, forward strand.
TGACTTCTTTTGGTTCCAACCAAGTTTTTATTTCATTTCCCCATCCCCTCCCCCTTCCCCCACCATTACCTTGAACAGAGTTTTTGAAAACTTATTTTTAACTCCTGGCCTTACTTGTGGATGATCTGTCAGCACCCTCTTGACTTTGTTCTTCTCTCACTGTCAAGATGCCTCTTCTTATTAGGGATATAGTTAGAGAGAGTGCCTCCGTCTCAGGCGGTGGGGAATCATTCAGGGATGGTTCTCAAAGATGCTGTCTTTTACTTTTGCCCCTTCTGGTTGTACCTATATGTTTGTAGCTTAGTATTCATAGCCATTATAGAATACTTTTATTTATAGCTTGATTAAGTTACAGTTTTACCGTTCCTAGGGAGGCAGCCTGCTATAACTGAAAAGAGCATAGGCCTTGGAATCAGACACACTTAGGTTTGTATATTGATTCTGCCACTTCCTAGCTGTGTGACCTTGTGCAAATTATTTAATATATCTTGGCCTCAGCATCTTGCTTTGTAAAATAGGGATAATAATTGTGCAGGGTTGTGGTTGGTGAAGCCTTAATGAGACCTCTAGTGAGCCCTTTCTCAGGCCCTATCACAGAGTAGGTGCTGCTACTCTTGGAGAGTCAGAGATCACTGACAGTCTGTGTTCTCCAGGAGCTTAGGTTGTAGTAGGAGAGATGTGGCTATGCCTAGATGTGGGTAGAGGGATACATCTGTATTGATACAAGTAGAGAGTATGAAAGACCAATGTCCACCGTGAGAACACTGGTCAAATTCATGGTTGCCAAGTGCTTTGCCTGCATTATGAGAGGTAATATAGCAGCAGAACCTAATGCTTATTTCACCTGTGTTCGTATTCTCTGGACATTTATGCATATGCATTTTAGATTTGTTTCTTTCTAATAAACATGCATTTAGGGTAAAACGTCAGCTAAAAAAAACCCCTTCATTTTTGTTGTCTCTTGATAAGGTTTACTAAGTACAATGTATTTTTAAACAGATGTTTGAGAGCGAGTTCAGAGGGCTTGGGAGCTCCATAGTTCTTGTTCTCCTGGGGAGGTGTAAGGTCTTTGATACTTTATAGGTGGTACAATGTCTTAGTCAACATGAGCCTGGAGTAGAACAACAGAAATAGGCCTGGCCACAGGATTGAGGGGACACAAACACAAATCAGACAGTGCTTTCAGGTTTGCTGATATGCCATCACCTGAGGGAATGAGATGTCACAGAACCTTTCCATCCATGTTGGAACTCAAAGGGTCAGATAAGGCCCTGCTTGATTCTGCCCTTTTTGGGCAGCCTGGTGAACTTGAGCTTGAGCATAGGAAGAGTGAAGACATTGGGTGTCTCCTGGTGATATCCTTTCCTGGCCTCAAGTCTTTCTTAAAGTCATGGTATTGAATTTATTTTACAGTGTTTATGACTTAACCAATAAATGAAGCACTTTATGGTTAATATTTCAGGCCAAAGAAAAGACAGGAGCCACAGCATCTGTCATTTATGTCCCGCCTCCTTTTGCTGCTGCTGCAATTAATGAAGCTCTTGAGGCAGAAATAGCCTTGGTTGTGTGCATTACTGAAGGTATTCCCCAGCAGGACATGGTACGGGTCAAGCACGCACTGCTGCGCCAGGGAAAGACGAGGCTGATCGGGCCAAACTGCCCTGGAGTCATCAATGTGAGTGTAAAAAATAAGCCTGGATTTAGCCTCTCCCAAGGCTAACCAGCTTTGAATCAGCCCAAGTGTATGTGACCTCTGAATTGCCTTTTTTTCTTCCCTTCTTTGAAACTATGGTTTATTTTCAGCCTGGAGAATGCAAAATTGGTATCATGCCTGGTCATATTCACAAGAAAGGAAGAGTTGGTAAGTATGTTTGTTATTTTCTTATAGGTGAAAAAAAAGATATTTGCCTTAAACATCCAAAAGTTGTAAGGAAAATTTGTGACTATGCAAATCATATTCATTTAAATTATTTTAACTTGAACTTACCGGAGAGGTTTTGTGGTGAATTGATTCTGTCTCCTGAATTGAATGAGTTTATTTGAGAAGCAATTGTAACTCTTCAGGATCAGTGAATATATCCTCTAGGGTTTTTGAAGATTCTCTTACTGCCCAGCATGCTGTTAGATTCTTCCATGTGTTTGCATGTTTCAGTAGTTCATTTTATTGCTGAATGGTATTCTATCGGGAAGCCGTGGTGGCACAGGTTAAGTACTCGGCTGCTAACCAAAAGGTCAGCTGTTCGAACCCACCAGCTGCTCCATGGAACAAAGATGTGGCAGTCTGCTTCTGTAAAGATTACAGCCTTGGAAACCCTATAGGGCATTTCTGCTCTGTTCTGTCAGGTCATTATGAGTCGTAATTGACAGCAATGGTTATTTTGTTTGTTTGTTTTGTTTTTATCATTCTGGTGTATGATTATACCACAGTTTGTTTATCCTTTCTCCCATTAATGAATGTTTGAGTTGCCTTCAGGTTTGGGCCATTGTGAATAAGGCTAAAGTGAACATTTTGTGTTTACGTCTTTTTGTGGTGTGGCCACATTTTCATTTTTTTTGTTGTTGGGGTAAAATATCGAGGTAATAGGGTAGAAGTATGTTTAACTTTTAAAGAAATTATCAAATATTCTATGAAGTGGCTATATCATTCTGTATTTCCACCATCAGGGTATGAGAGTCCCTACTGCTCCACATCTTCTCAAACGCTTAGCATTGCCAGTCTGTATCTTAGTCATTCTGGTGGGAGTAAAGTGGTATCTCATTGTGGTTTTAATATGGGTTTCTGTGATAACTAATGATGCTGAATACCTTCTCATGTGCTTTTTAGCCATTCATATATCTTCTTTTGTGAAGTATCTGTGCAAGTTTTTTGCTTATTTATTGAGTTGTTTGTCTTTTTATTATTAATTGTAGAGGTTCTATAAATATTCTGGATATAAGTCCTTTGTCAGATGTGTGTGCAGATATATGTGCTATGTGTTTATGTTTAGTTTTTCTGTGTCTTTTCCAAGAATTCAAATTTATTTTTACTTAGCTTTTTTTTTTTGGATATCACGAACTTTCTCAAAATGTATTGGCAATATTGTACCACTCCTTGTTTAGCTCCTTGAGGAAACAGCCGCATTAGCATTTCAAAATTAGCCACCTTATGCCTATTTTTAAAATCTTCACGCTTAACTCTCACTTAGTTATTCTGTTTCTTCATAATGATAGGTGGCCACCGCATTTTCTTTATCTATAAACCATGGCTACATTACTACTAAGTAAGAATAACTGTAGTGGGTGAATGTGGGTTGTATCTTTTATAGGAGTAGGTTAAAGTTCATGTTTTTTTTTTAATTATGGCTGCCAGACAGCTTATCAAGTTGTCTTATAAGGCAGGTTACGGGGGCTCCATAGGCCAGCTGAGTTCCAGTGGGTGTGGCGTGATCCTTGTAGTCACTGATGTTCTTATACATATTTGAGTACTATTTGTACTGCTTTGAGTGGCTGCTGCTACAGTCTTGAAGTGAGTATGGAAGGAATGTCCTGTGCTTAATTACTTTTCTGATCACTGCCCTACTTTCTAAGGTGCCCATAAGCCCACAAAAACAAAATACTAAAAGACGTTCAAGGATATCCTTTAGACCTTGGTTTCTCTGACTAGCCTTGACATTGATGAGGACTTTTTTTTTTTTTTTAATCTTCACCTAAAAGAAAATGTTATGCTGTTAAATTTTTGAGGGGTTGAGGAGAGGAAAAAAAGTCGATCGTGCACTGCCCAGTCCTGTTTTGATACCAGCGCTGATATTCTCAGTAACCTCAGTGACTGCAGATCTTTAAATTAGAATTTAGGGAAAGGGAGAGTTTTTCAGCTCTGTGGGTATTTCTGAAGGACATAACGTGACATGATGGCAGTACAGTAGTATTAGTGGCTTTCCAGTTTGTGCTAATGACAGCTGACAAGATCACGTATCAGCTAATTCAATGTATTGAAGGAAGTAACTAGATTCCAAATTGATGATATTTAACTTTACTGTATTTTTGTACTTTCAGCCACATGTGACATACTTGACTCTTCCATCTTCTTGAAAATTTTCCTTAAATTTTTTATATTGAGGTAATTATAGACTCACATGCAGCAATAATACAGACAAATCTTGTGTACCCTTTACCCAATTTCCCCATGCTTTTTTAACATCTTAGAAAACCATGGTACAATGTCATAATCAGGATATTGACGTTGATACACTCAAGATTTAGAGCATTTCAGTCACACCCAGTTCCCTCCTGCTTGCCCCAAGAGCCTGAAATCTGAATATCAAGTTGTATCCTGACCGCCCTCTGATTCTCCAGTTAAGAACACTGTTCTCCTACCATCTGGGTCAGTAAGAGACCCCCAGAGGTGTTCTAGCTCTGTGGTGACTATCTTCCTTGCTGGACTGTAACCGTCACATCAGTAAAGACTTTTCCTCACCCCTGTGTTCTCAGTATTGAGCACAGCTCCTGGCACAGAAAGTTCTCAGTAAATATTTATGAATACGTCAAAACTGAAAACCCTTCAATGGAGCACTGCCACCACCTTCAGCAAAATCTAATTCCAGTCGTTTTAAGACCTTTCAGTAACTGGATCCTAATTTATGACAACCCCACCTCCCCAGCTGTCTTATCTCCCCTGTTCTTAGAGCCTTGCTCCCTCTGCACCCTCTCTCCTTAGTAGTCCCTCCTCTGTGGGCCTTTCATAACTGAGAAGGTTTAGAGAAAGGAAAGATCATATCTCACGTATGTCTGGGCGTGAGATCAGGGAAGACCTCGAGGAGAAAGTCACATTTAAGCTTATCGTGAGGGATGGTTAGATCTTTGTCACATGGTAGAGGTGAGGGGCTCTGTGTTACATGGAGCAAATGTGAAAAGGTAGGAAAGCATGAAGTATGATTGAAGGATAAAACAGTTTCACTAGGGTAGGGAAATAATGGCAACAAATCTAGAGAGGTGGCTGGAGCTGTGCTAGGCTGGGGAGCTGGTGCAGAGTTCCATATGAAGCAAGGCCTCCCTGGGGGGTGGCATGCTTATAGCTGTCACCGTCTGGTGAAGTTAACCTACAAAAGCATGCTGACAGTGCTGTGTGCGGTACAGCCCAGCAGTGACCGAGATACACACACCTGCCTTTCTTTCACTTTGGTTTGTGTGGAGCATCTGAACTTACGTGTACCCAGATTCATAGCTAGAAGATGAGTGTTTCTGAACGGATCGTGCACTTAGCACCCAGTGAGTATGCAGTGACAGTAATGCTTGTGGTTATGATTTCGTCAGTGTGACGGGAACTCTGATTTCCCTGCTGGGGGATCATGTTGTTAGAGAAAAATCTTCCATGTCTCTAAAGAATGCACTGAGGCAGAAGTTTAAAGAAAGCATCCATGGACACCCTGGAATTATTCACCGCTCCAGAGTTGTTTTCCTGTACCTCAGCCAAGCATGGTGAGCTACAAGAGGAAACGTCTTTGGTGGACCAAAGAGAAGACATTGAACTGCCATCACGCCCATCCCCACCTCCATGTATACACACCTTGTCCAGATGTAAAATTAGATGCTTTCATACGGGCCTGTTTTATAAAGGAAATTAGATGGTGGACTTGAATCCAGAAGGATCTTGACTTTATTCCCCAATTTTCTTTATATTAGTTTTAAAGCCTGTATATTGTTTGAAAATAATTGGGAAACTAGTTTTGGAGGGAAGCATCATGACTGATGCTAGTTTTACAGGCTGAAGATTTTGGTGGTTGTCTTAGCCAGCTAGTGCTGCTGTAACAGAAATACCACAAGTGGATAGCTTCAACAAAGGCAAACTTATTCTCTCACAGTCTAATAGGCTGGAAGTCCAAATTCAGGGAGTCAGCTCCAGGGGAATGCTTTCTCTGTCTACTCTGGAAGAAGGTCATTGTCATCAATCTTCCCCTGTACTAGGAGGTTCTCCTCACAGGAACCATGAGTGCAAAGGACATGTTCTGTTCCCAGATGGGGTTCTCCCTCTCTGCTCACTTCACATTCTTTATATCTCTTGTAAGGTAAAAGGTGGTGCAGGCCACACCCCAGAGAAACTCCCTTTACATTGGATCAGGGATGTGACCTGAGCAAGGGTGTTATATCCCACCCTAATCTTCTTTAACCGTAGGCAGAGATTATGATTTATAACACATAGGAAAATCACAAAATGGAGGACAGCCACACAATACTGGGAATCATGGCCAAACCAAGTTGACGCATATTTTTGGGGAGCATGATTCAATCTATGACATTAGTTTAATAGTTTGGGTATCTATAAGTCTACTCCATTATATTCAGCCCCTGTAAGCAGGATGTACCTACCAAGTTCATACTGACATTATCCCCTTCATAAATATTCCCAGAAGGTCTTTCTGGCATTGTTTCTGTAGTCGTAAAAGAGCAATAACTGATAACTTTGAAAACTCTTTTCTTTAAGCCTTCTTATTTTATCATTTGAAAATGTTGGGATATATTTTATGTATACCCATGTTAGTTACTCCAAGTATTTGTAATTTAGTTGACTGTGTGATAGTCTGTCATGTGAACACAGTCTAATATTTTTTAATTCTCTTTAAGGTATCGTGTCCAGATCTGGCACCCTGACTTACGAAGCAGTTCACCAAACGACACAAGTTGGATTGGGGCAGTCTTTGTGTATTGGTGAGGGATTTTTGCCAAAATCATGTTATTGGAGTATAGTCTCTCATTGAATGAGTATAGTGGTAATTCCAGATTAGATTATTTGCAAGAGTATTTGCTGTCATTTTATTAAAAGGATTTTGTGATTTGAAATTTAATTTGCTTAAGCGTGAAGCTCTTAGGTATTTTTTCAAGATTCATAGTCCAAGATTTGATTTCCATGTTGAGGAACAAGTGTCTTGGGTCATGTGGCCCCTGGAAGATAGCATTGGTGCCTGAACACATCACTTACTTTGCTTGCTGGGAACACAAGGGTTCTTCCTGCCAGCACTTTGTCACCAGAATTATGTTAGGTGTTTCACAGTTACTTAATTCTTTGCTGTCAATTACCTCATTCTTAAGGCAACTCTCCAAGCCGCCTCTGAATTGGGAAGTACTCTCACAGCTTTATTGGTGAGAAAACCAAGGTTGAAAAAGGTCGAGTTCCCCAGAGCCTCTTTTTTGTCACATCATACTGCCTCCCACTGAAAAAAAAACTAAAATTCCAAAAAATTTTACATTTTAAAATTATTTCAGTGTTTGTGACCAAAAACCAGGCAAATTTCTCATTTTTATAAATATTCCTTCAAATCGTTAGACTGCCTTTTAAAAACCTTTCAAAAATAGTTTTTATTTTTTTGGTAATAAGTTACAAATTATAACCCTGGGGTGTTTTTATTAAGATTCAAATCTATAAACTCAGTTTTGCAAACACCTGTTGAGCCTTTCTATGTGCAAAACACTGTGTTAGACGTAAGGTGACTTAGTGGGGTGGAGAGTAAGAACAGATTTTGAGACAGGGTTGCCAGTTCCGTCTTCTCCAGCTTCAGTTTTTAATTTGTGAACTGAGAAGAATGATGCTCATCTCATAGAGAGGTTGGCAGAATTAGGAAATAATAGGCCTGATGTGTACTAAGGCACACAGTTGGCACTTGATAAATGCTAGTTCCCTTCTTTAACTTTGTTTTTCAGAGATGTATTGAAAAGTAAGAAATTAATCCTGCCCTCAATAAATTTAAAAGTTAAAAAGTGACAGCCAGTCTCTAGGAACGTTTACTTTAATCCTATGCAAATAAACCAAAAAAAAAAAAAAAAACCAAACCCACTGCTGTCAAGTTGATTCCAACTCATAGTGACCCAACAGCACGGAGTAGAACTGCCGCATAGAGTTTCCAGGGAGTGCCTGGTGGATTCAGGCTGCTGACCTTTTGGTCAGCAGCTGTAGCTCTTAACCACTACACCACCAGGGTTTCCCCCGTGCAAATACTCGTTTGTAATTGTCATGTGCTTGCAGTAGAGCCCCTATGTCCAGGCTCTGTCTTCACGCACTCTGGATCTAAGGGGGTCTCGGCACCTTCCACCCTCTCTCTCACTGGGACTTGTTTCTTAAAACTTATGAGTGGTTCCTCTACAGTGTGCCTTATCAGATAGTTCATCATGCAAAGAAAGCTATCAAATGTATAATCAGAGGAGACATTTTCACTTGCCTGTGGTATAACATCAGCTTGTAATACAGACATGTTTTCTTAAGATGCTCATTTAAAAAAGTTATCTGTGAATAATTTTATGGGAGGGAAGAGACTTGAGAAAGGAGCTAAAACTAAAAGAGGGTTGTCTAGTGTGAGTCTCAGGAACCACCCACCATTTAGCATTCTTGTCATATTACAAACAGAAATAAATGTAGCATTTTGTGGCTGTTTTAACGTTAAATGCAAGAGTGAAGATACATTTCTTAGAATTCAGGAGGAGGGGCAGGCAAAATAAGAAAACCTGTAGAAACAGCATTTCTTGACCTAAATTCCATGGTTCATCATTACATTTTCAATCGGTGTTGATGTTCTTTGATTTTTTTCAGGCATTGGTGGTGATCCTTTTAATGGAACAGATTTTATTGACTGCCTTGAAGTCTTTCTGGATGATCCAGCCACGGAAGGCATCATATTGATTGGTGAGATTGGTGGTAATGCAGAAGAAGATGCTGCAGAATATTTGAAACAACATAATTCAGTAAGTTTGTGTCAGGAAAAATATAGCTCTGTCGTTTGGGTTTTCTAGAGGAGCAAAACCAGTGGAACATATATACATACATGCCCATACATATACGTATACACACACATACATGTACATAGAGATTTATTTCAAGGGATTGGTTCATGGAGTTATGGGGCTGGCAGGTCCAAAATCCGTAGGTTAGGTGGCAGGCCAGACACTTCTGCAAGCTTATGTCCCAAGATCCATAGGTTGGGGCAGGCCAGACACTTCTGCAGGCTTACATCCCAAGATCCATAGGTCAGGGGGCAGGTCAGAGACTTCTGCAGGCTTATGTCCCAAGATCCATAGGTTAGGCAATGAGAAGAGTGGTCCAAAGAGAATGAGCTCTGCCAGAATATCTGTTTATATTCTGAGGTAGACCACAACCCTAAGGAAACTTCCTTTTCAATTGATTGCTTGATCACATCAGATTACATCATGAAAGGTTTACATTATATTGAATTACATTACTTTATGGGACAGCACACCAGTTCAGTATCTGGCCAAACCACTGAGAATCATAGCCTAGTGAAGTTTACACGTAAAATTAACTATCACACTCTTAAATGGTATTATAGGCTTATTTTAGAAATTATATTTATTTTTTCAAGGATTAGTTTTTCATAAAAACATGAAAGATAAAATTAAACCTTTCTCTGCTAGGCCTTCAGTATCTCTCAGAAGAGTCTGGACTCTTTCTGGGTTGATTCTCCACCCCCTTCCCCACAATGCCTGTTCTCTACTTGTCTGCTCTGAGCCCTTCTCCCCAGGTCCCATCGCACACCTGTGAAGTTTAAGTACTTAGTACAGGTATAGCAAAGTAGCACCTGCTGCATAGGAAGCACCCTTACTGAGCCGTTAGCTGTGGTTATTGCTCAGTCTTCTTACTTACCTTACATTGCTTTTGTAGAGGTCACTAGTGGCCTTTATTTATTCTTCATCTCTCCATCCTCTTGGTTTTTCTCCTGGGTCTTCTCCTCTTTATCCTTCCCTGGATCTGTTTTCTGTGCCAGTCCTTAAGTGTAGATGATCCTCTTATATAAACATCGTGTAGTTTCCAAGGTGGAAGCCTCAGAACTCTCTCTCATCCCATTTCTACCCCATTGCCAAGATCTGTCTCTGAGACCTCTGCAGTGTGTCTCAGATCAGAGCCTCATCAGTCACTAGTTCCTCAGCATTGTTCACACCCTCATCTTGTCTCACCAGGCCATCTCAACGACTTCCTCTCTGTTGTCTCTGTTCCTTTTCCTCAACCACCACCTTCCTCTCCCAGGCCATCCTACTGAGGCCACCTGAATTATCTCCTTTTAAAACACAGACATTGGTGCCTCATGCTTGTTAAACCTACAGAGTGTTTCCCATTACATGTAGGGTAAAGGTCAGCCTTACCATGGTATTCCAATCCCTCATGTAACACTGCCACCTTCCTTTTCAGATCATGTCCCATCTGCCATGCCACTTGTTTTCATTCTCACTTGGCTTTGCTCCTTCCTTCTGCAAGGAGCCCTTAATATCTGACTCTCGTGCTAGACTGCATTATGGAGGGCAGAGAACTGATATCCTTGGTGCCCAGCCCAGTCCCCTAACACAGTAGGCACCATTAAATGTTGAATAAATGAAACAGTAAAGTAGATTGTCAGGAGATTAGAGTAAAACGTTATTAGAATCTTTTGAATTCAGAAATTCAAATTAAGTTCGGAATTTCAGTAAAAACTGCCTTCTTTTTGGAAAGAAAAGATTTAAGTTAACACGACATGACACTGTGTTAAAAGTATATTTTACAAATTTATTTAGGCCCAACTTTGAGGCTGTTGGATAGCTTAGAATTTAGTGGGGAAAGCTATAGATACATATTTTCTTTTATTCCACACATTTCCCTACTCTGGATTAGTTTTTTGGAAATCCTGGTGGCATAGTGGTTAAGAGCTACGGCTGCTAACCTAAAGGTCGGCAGTTCGAATCCACCAGGCGCTCCTCGGAAACCCTATGGGGCAGTTCTGCCCTGTCCTGTAGAGTCACTGTGAGTCGGAATCGACTCGATGGCAATGGGTTTTGGAGTAGTTTTTATGGAATTGACGTTTATTGAGGACCTGCTGTGTCTAAGATTCTTGGTTAAGCAGTTCCGGTGACATTACATTTCGCACACTAGGCATGTAGTAAACGCTCAATATATGTTAGCTGCTGCTACTACTATGGGTATTACTGTTTCCATAACAATACTTATTTGCAGAAGTTATTTAATTTGAATGTGATTCTTTGAATAAGATGGTTTTGTCTTCCTTTTATGAATGAGGAAATAGGCACAAGGTTAATACCTTGCTAGTACTAGGTGCGTGGCGAATGAGCCAGGGGTGGGATTGGTACCCAGCTTGGCCTGACTTCACTATTACACCATGGTGGGATTAGGAGTCAGTTTGCAGGGGTTTAGGACAAAGAGGCAGCAGGCCTGGCCCATATATTTGGCTTATACTGATACCGTTCTCATTCATCTTCCTGTTCTTAGGCTTTCCCGCTTCCCGTCATTTTGATGCCCTGTTTTGGACCATACTTCTGCATATTCTTTTGATTGAGTTTTTCTCTGCTTAAAAAATCTCAGATGACTCTTTTTTGTCAGTAGGACAGAGTAAATTTGTTTGGCATTCTGGGCTCATAATCTTGCTCCCTTCCAGTGTAACAGTAGTCCCGCCATTTGACAGGGTGGAGGGGAATCAAATATGAGAGGCTTAGATCTTACTCAGAGCCCACGAGTGAATGAATAAATGTCTTGTGGAGTGTTTTCTTTTTAATCTGTTTTACTGGTGCTACAGAAGGTGCTAGGCACAGAGAGATGAGTGAGGACACATTCCCTTTGTTCAGGAAGTTCATAGTTTCACAGGGGGAGCACATGGAAGGTAAGTTACACCAGTGTACTGGGCTTAGCAGTAGAAACGTGAAAAGTGCAGCAGGCTTACTGAAGAGAGCCTGATCAACTCTAAGGGCATTTGTGGAGGGCATGTGACAAAGAGTCAGGGAAGGCTTATGGGGGAAGAGTAGGCCTAAGCAAATCTTGGAAGTTAAATGGACATTCGCCAGGGATCCAAGGGTGGTGGAGAACATTCTCAGCAGAGAAGCAGGCGTGGTGTATTTGGGAAGCAATAAGCAGTTTGGGGTGCCTGGACGGTGATGTGAAGACTGTTGTAAGAGGAGGCTCCAGTAAGCGGTGTAAGATCAAGCAGAGCCTTGCGTGCTGGCACCTTACTGTGAGTTAAGGCTGTAGGGGGCAAACTGTTTGTGGTCATCCACTGCCATACAATCCTGGTAAAAAAAAAAGAAAAAGTATATATGTATGTATGTATATAATGCCAGTTTCATTTAAGAATGTCCTGATGAAGCAGTAAAAATTATTAATTTTATTAAATTTCAACCCATGGGTCAATATTTGTGATAAAGTGGGAAGTAGATATAAAGTGCCTTGTGGAGTGTTTGAGTTGCAAGCCCTTTTTTCTGTGGAGAACCAGTTGTACTCAAGAGACTGACTGGCAGACAAAGTGGTTATTCAGATGCAGGTGTTTGGCAGACCTTTTCTCAAAAGCGAACAAAGGAAAACGATACTACCTGTTGCCGATGATAAAATTTGAGCTTTCAAGCAAATATTAACCCAAAACCCAGTGCCATTGAGTAAATATTAGAGTTTTGGAAAACTTGTACCTGCCACTGTAAGCTTGGCAACTTCCCCCCACTTAAAAGCTTTTCTAATGAGATTGGAGGTAATACTGACATGTGATTTGTTGATATTGAATGGTTAAACCTATCAGCTTTTGGAAGATCTATGTAACTCAGTGAACCCATATTTTCCAACTGACTAATGCGTGTTACAAAATCATTACAAGTAAAAGGCCCATTCAGAGTGCAAGACCAATAGATTTTAAAATGACAGGACATTGCCATGGCTTCATCCCAACACTGTATCTAATCTTTAAGAAATTACCTCTTGAAGAGTTTTAGGGAGTGTCGAGGAACAATATCCACAGTTATCTGAAAAGCTAAGGAAGTACTTTTCCCTTTTGCAGTTAGCTATCTGTGTGAGGCCAGATTTTATCCACATCCACCAAATAACGTAACAGACAGGATGCAAATGCAGGTAGCAGAATCCATTTGTCTGTTGTTAAGTTATATATTAAAGAGACCGCAAAACTGAAACCACTCTTCTCGCTAGAATTTTTTTTTGAAGATATGTGTTTTTCCTTAAAAAAATGTGTTATTCATTATTTTTAAATGAGTTTATAACATTTAAAGAATTTCTTTGGGATCCTCTATGATTTTTATCAGTGTAAAGGGGTTCTAAGACCAACAGTTTGAGAACTGTCAGCTTGGGTAAAGGTGATGGTGCCTGAACCAAGGCTCCAGCTCCCTTTGCGCTCAGGCTCTGCCTTCCACCGGCCTCTCTGTTTTACCTGGATGCCGTATTACCGCTAGACTCCTGTTGTGAACATAGGATTGTCATTCATGGTGAAACTTAACCACATATTCATGTGTTGCTTTATATTATTACTTAACTGATTCATGTATACACATATTATTTCTTTAACTACGTTATGAGTCTAGAGCCTAGGAATTTTTATATTTTCTGTGTGTGGGTTTTTAGTGTTACAGACGCACCCAGAGGGTGCACATCAGAGCGGATTTTTGTTGAATAAAACCAATCCTGATCTTCTTTCTTAGACGTCTTAGAATTTCAGAGTTAAAAGGGCCAACCCTTTGCCGTCTAGTTCAGTCACTTCAGTTCGTCTGGTGACTCCTCGTCCTAGCTCCTTCGCTGTATACCTTCCTACCTCAGCTTTTCATTTAACAAGTGTATTAACGGTGAGTTAATAATGAATCAGGACACAAGATCATGTTGTTTTATATCAGCCTGAGCTTATGTTTTAATTCATTATTTTCATAAATCACTTTTCATACCTCACATAACGTACATTTTTAAATGTGTTTCCCTGTTTTTCAAATGAAAGAGTCACGTTTGTTGTTGTTGTTAGGTGCCGTCGAGTTGGTTCCGACTCATAGCGACCCTATGCACAACAGAACGAAACACTGCCCGGTCCTGCGCCATCCTTAATATCGTTATGCTTGAGCTCATCGTTGCAGCCACTGTGTCAGTCCACCTTGTTGAGGGTCTTCCTCTTTTCTGCTGACCCTGTACTCTGCCAAGCATGATGTCCCTCTCCAGGCACTGATCCCTCCTGACAACATGTCCAAAGTATGTAAGACGCAGTCTCGCCATCCTTGCTTCTGAGGAGCGTTCTGGCTGCACTTCTTCCAAGACAGATTTGTTTGTTCTTTTGGCAGTCCACAGTATATTCAGTATTCTTTGCCAACACCACAATTCAAAGGCATCAACTCTTCTTCGGTCTTCCTTATTCATTGTCCAGCTTTCACATGCATATGATGTGATTGAAAATACTATGGCTTGGGTCAGGCGCACCTTAGTCTTCAGGGTGACATCTTTGCTCTTCAACACTTTGAAGAGGTCCTTTGCAGCAGATTTGCCCAATGCAACGTGTCTTTTGATTTCTTCACTGCTGCTTCCATGGCTGTTGGTTGTGGATCCAAGTAAAATGAAATCCTTGACAACTTCAGTCTTTTCTCCATTTATCATGATGTTGCTCATTGGACCAGTTGTGAGGATTTTTGTTTTATGTTGAGGTGCAATCCATACTGAAGGCTGTGGTCTTTGTGATCTTCATTAGTAAGTGCTTCAAGTCCTCTTCACTTTCAGCGAGCAAGATTGTGTCATCTGCATAACGCAGGTTGTTAATGAGTCTTCCTACAATCCTGATGCCCTGTTCTTTTTCATACAGTCCAGCTCCTCGTATTATTTGTTCAGCATACAGATTAGATAGGTATGGTGAAAGAATATAACCCTGACGCACACCTTTCCTGACTTTAAACCAATCAGTTTCCCCTTGTTCTGTCCGAACAACTGCCTCTTGATCTATGTAAAGGTTCCTCATGAGCACAATTAAGTGTTCTGGAATTCCCATTCTTCGCAGTGTTATCCATAGTTTGTTATGATCCACACAGTTGAATGCCTTTGCATAGCCAATAAAACACAGGTAAACATCCTTCTGGTATTCTCTGCTTTCAGCCAGGATCCATCTGACATCAGCAGTGATATCCCTGGTTCCACGTCCTCTTCTGAAACCAGCCCGAATTTCTGGCAGTTCCCTGTTGATATACTGCTGCAGCCGTTTTTGAATCATCTTCAGCAAAAGTTTGCTTGCGTGTGCTATTAATGATATTCTATAATCTCCACATTCGGTTGGATCGTCTTTCTTGAGAATAGGCATAAATATGGATCTCTTCCAATCGGTTGGCCAGGAAGCTGTCTTCCATAATTCTTGGCATAGATGAGTGAGCACCTCCAGTGCTGCATCTGTTTGTTGAAACATCTCAATTGATGTTCCATCAATTCCTGGAGCCTTGTTTTTCACCAATGCCTTCAGAGCAGCTTGGACTTCTTCTTCAGTACCATCGGTCCTGATCATATGCCACCTCTTGAAATGGTTGAATATTGACTAATTCTTTTTGGTATAATGACTCTGTGTATTCCTTCCATCTTCTTTTGATGCTTCCTGCGTCGTTTAATATTTTCCCCATGGAATCCTTCACTATTGCAACTCTAGGCTTGAATTTTTTCTTCAGTTCTTTCAGCTTGAGAAACGCTGAGCGTGTTCTTCCCTTTTGGTTTTCCATCTCCAGCTCTTTGCACATGTCATTATAATACTTTACTTTGTCTTCTGGAGAGGCCCTTTGAAATCTTCTGTTCAGTTCTTTTACTTCATTAATTCTTCCTTTTGCTTTAGCTGCTTGATGCCCAAGAGCAAGTTTCAGAGTCTCCTCTGACATCCATCTTGGTCTTTTCTTTCTTTCCTGTCTTTTCAGTGACCTCTTGCTTTCTTCATGGATGATGTCCTTGATGTCATTGCACAACTCGTCTGGTCTGGAAAAGTCATGTGTATGTTTATTAAAAAATTATTCCAGTAAAGTTGAAGTATAGTATCTAAACATGCTCAGGGCTGTTTTCTTGAGCTTCTGTGGAAAAGTCGAGCCATCTCAAAGGAGAATGTTGTGGTTTAACATTTGTGCTGATTTCTTAGTAAGGATGAACAATGGGCTTTCCCCGGCCCAAGCCATTTTCCACGTACTGGCAGAGTCATGAATTTGAGGTCCAGTTTTGATAGCCTTCTTCATTAGAGTGCTATCTGGACAAAACATACTTTGTTTAAAATACCGCTTTCTTTCCAGGGTCCAAATGCCAAGCCTGTGGTGTCCTTCATTGCTGGTTTAACTGCTCCTCCTGGCAGGAGAATGGGTCACGCAGGAGCAATTATTGCTGGAGGGAAAGGTGGAGCAAAAGAGAAGATCTCTGCCCTTCAGAATGCTGGAGTTGTGATCAGCATGTCTCCTGCCCAGCTGGGAAGCACCATCTACAAGGTGAGCCGTGGAGTGACCACAGGGTCCACTCAGGGCCTGGGAGCCGTGGCTTTTGCCTTCTGAGTCCTAATCTGTTTTATTTCATTCTGGTATGGGGCTTTACAGTCTGTAGATCTCCATTAATGTCCTAATTGGGCATGACCAAAAATAACTTTCTGACTGAAAAACTTCTTTAAAGATCGGGTTTGCTGCTTTGTCTGTGGTTCAGACACGACTTAGATCATTTCTGAGTTCAGAAGAAGTGCCATGCCGTCCATTTGGGGGTGCAGAGAACTGCCATCAGTTTTGTTTTGTTTTGTTTTTTTCCATGGAGGGCCTCCGGATACAGCTACCTTGATCCCATAGGTCTGTGTTTCCAGGGAGGGGGCAGAAGGCTGAGTAACAGGAAGTGAAAACTAGAAGAAGAAGGAGTCAGGGTGGAGGGAGAGCCAAAGAGGGGGTGAAACTCAGCTTTTGTTTCTGGCCCTGGCTGTGTCCTGATGCCATTGTTTAGAGGTGCCACTTCCTAACTATTTGCTTTGTGTTTCCCTTTTTAAAAGAACATTTTGGTTTACAATATTCTGTATGATTTGATGTCTTCCATAATCTCTTTGAAATGATCTTCAGCCTGTCTCTTTGAGTGATTATTTTAAGGCTGTCTCTCCCTGTTATTTTTATGATGGTTATAGCCTCAGAAACAAACAAACAAACAAAAAACACTTCTTAAGCATGTTGAAAATAGGCCCAGGTTGTTTCCCCAGGTGGGAACAGTGCTCAGAGAATACTTCACAGTGCTGATTTGTTACCTTCTTCTTTGAGGTTAATAAAACAGAATCCTTGTTTTATTAATTCTACATGATCCTTTCTTTTGGAATATGACATTGTGCACCATAGTATTTGAACGAAATCTGGGTGGTTAGTGAGTATGTGAAAAATATTTTCGTTTGAAAGTGAGGGAAAAAGGAAAAGCAAGTGGTTGGATTCACCTTGGAGACATGTATTACCAGTTCCCTCCGGTAGGTGGCAGCAAACATCTGCCCATTTTGTTGTAGTGTCCTATAGGGTTGCTATGAGTCGAAATTGACTCGACAGCACTGGATTTTTTTTTTTTTTGACTTTGATTATGTAGAGGGTGTGAGTCTCACTGTTGTTTCCTTTTCAGGTATTTCTAAGGTTCTTGCCATTTTGTACAAATCTTAACTGAATCTGTGTTTAGTTTTATTCTCGAGAAACTAAACAAGCCTTCTGTTTCCATTGCTTATTAAAAGGGCCAGTTGTGGTTCACGTAGAGCCTTACAGGCTTGGGTAAGAGCCAGGTTTGTCAGCCCTCAGGAATAACACCACAGTGGAAAAGTAACTGTAACTCAGAGTCTGCCTGTCTGCTTCCTGCTTGAGGAGACATACAGGTGGGGCTGTGCCTCCCGCTTAGTGAGGTGCACGCTGACACAGGCCCACTCCAAGGCCGTGACTGCGTGCTCAGGCACCTGCATCTTGGTACATTTTACTTCTGTAATAAAATAAGAGGTTCCAGGTACATTTTACTTCTGTAATAAGAGGTTCCAGAATCATTTTGACCATGAATGTAATTTGGCTCTTTTATTCCCCTCCCCACTCTTCCCCTTCGCTCCTCTCTCTTTCTAAAGGAATTTGAAAAGAGGAAGATGCTATGAAAGAAAAATAAAACCAAAAAACTTCCTGAAACTGTGGAATGAATCATTATAGCAAAGAGAACCAGCAACAGTTGCTCCTGTTGTCTACTAATTGTCAAACTCTGTGCCTGAAGTTGGTCCTTCAGTACACCGGGAACTCCTGTTTTGAGATGTTTTCACTTGACTGTATCACAGACAGAGCCAATAAATCTACCTTTTGATTTGAATATGGATTTTTGAGACTTCTTATTGTCCCAGTATGGGGAGTGGGAGATATGAAGGGTGTGTGTGTGCGTCTGTGTGTTTTAAGGGGCTCTGCAGAGACAATTCTAAGTGAAACCTTGGAGAGAGCAAGGCTGTATTAACCTCAGGATGGTGTTTGTTGAGCGATCTGAGGTCCCTTGTGTTCTGTATATATATGATAATACCCATCTCGCAAGGTAGTTTTGAGAATAAGAAATAAATGCACAAAGCCCCTTGTTTGTAATAAGGCAGCTTGTCAGTGCCCATCATCAGCATCATCACCTCCATTGTTGGCACTGGCAGCAGCAGCAGGACTACAAGCAGAAGGTAGTCCTGGGAAATGGAGGGTGTTTTTCCATGGTTTTCCCGTGGCTCTGCAGAGGACAGTCCTCTTCCCCGTCCAGAGCCTACATTCTTTGTTCAAAGTTTAAGATACTCACTGCAAGCTGCTAACCGTCCTACTTCATGTTTAATTTGGACAGTGATTTTTAGCAAGAAGCAATTCCAGTGAGTAATTGTCACTACAGAAGACAGGGTGCCGTCCTCAGGAGCTTACATTCTAGAGAGAAAGAGACATAAAATATTCTCAAGTTGTGTAACTGCGCTGAAGGAAACAAACAAAAGTTTCAAAATAGTATCGGGGAAGCTTTTGAAGAAAGGCGGATCAGGGAAGCCTCACTGGGGAGGAAGTGAGTGGGACCTGAGGGCGAAAAGGATGAGCAGCCTGTGTCAAGGCAGGAGGGGGCAGAACTCATTTTGAGGAGGTGAAAGGATATTGGGTACCTGGGGATAGTGAGCCCTGGGTGGGGCTGGAGGAGGTTTTGGGGGCCTGGGGAAACAGGTACTTCGGGAGCTCACAGATGACCATGTCAGGCTGCAGAGGGCAGAAAGAGCAGGTGTCAGGAGAGGGATCCACAGCCCCAAGGGATTCTGCCTGGGCCAAGGGACACAGAGAATGACTACAGGGTTGGATTGACATTTGTTCCCACTCATTGGTGTTTGCTCTACTTGAAAATGGGGAGAATGACCTCCATGCCACGAGGTACCGGGCAGATTAAGTATTACAGGGTGTGTGAGAATGTTTGGCTAGGCAGGGCTGGGGCTTGGCTGTGCTGAGGACAAGCCAGGTCAGGCTGACCTCACTGGCCAGGCAGCAAGGCCCTGCCTGGCACCTCTGTCTGGCATCTCCAACCCAAGTTCCCCACATGGCAAACATGCCCTTTTTTTCTTTATCTCACTGAGGCGTTATGGCAAGGACACAGTTCAGATGCGGGCAGGTGACTCTAACAGAAGAGATCCTTTTCACGGGCCACTTCCCACCCCAGGCCGTTCCGGGCCTGGCTCTACACCTTGCCCTTCCCCTGAGTCTCCATCCTGGGACAACCCGTCCCCTCACAGCTCTGCTACTGGTGCCAGAACCAGGTTGCTTAGTGCCCCCTTGGCCCTTTATCTTCTCTCTCCCACCCCCACCTTCTCTTTCCCGCTCCCTTTCATCTTCTCATCTTCCCTTCACCCCTTCCCAGGGCCTCGTGCAGCCACCCCTAACAGTGTCTCACCTCTGTTCACTTCTGCACCATCACCACTTCTGGTCTGAGGCGCTCAAATGGCAGCAGGCGTGGTATTTGGTTCTGGTTGTCCTGATTCCATTTTTACGAACAAGTGAAAGTGCAACTCACAACCTTGGTACATTTTAAGACTTTTAGTACGGAAATTGTCAAACATTTAGAAAGTAATTGTAATATATAATGAAATCCCGTTACCCATCACCCACCTTCAAAGATTATCAACATTCTGCCATTATTGTATGATCCACACCACCAGTCCCACCCGCTCTGTGTTGTTACAGTTGTTTTATTGAGGTAAAATTCATATATGTTGAAATGCACAGATCTTAGCCATACCAAACCAAAAAGCCAAACACACTGCCGTTGAGTCGATTTCGACTCATAGCGACCTTATAGGACAGAGTAGAACTGCCCCATAGAGTTTCTGAGGAGCACCTGGCAGATTTGAATTGCTGACCTCTTGGTTAGCAGCCGTAGCACTTAACCACTACACCACCAGGGTTCCCAATCTTAGTCATACAAATGGCTAATTAAATAAAGGATAAACCCCTCTCATGACAAAATTTATTTATTTAATGGGTAATTAAATTCATACCCCTCTCATGATAAAAAAACATTTCCATCTTTCTAGAAAGTTCCATCATATCCCACCCAATTGCTTCCCCCATAAATAACCTCCATTATTTTGTCTACCTTAGATTACTTTTATCTGCTTTAGGATTTTTTTTTTTTTAAATAGGATTTTATATAAAGGCAATCATACAGTATGCAGTCTTCTGTATCTAGGAGGCTCATCCATGCCATTGCTTCTATTAGTAGTTCGCTCCTTTTTATTGTTGTTAGATGCCATTGAGTCAGTTCTGACTCAGAGCAAACCTACATAGAGCAATGAACACTGCCTGGTCCTGCGCCATCCTCACAATCATTGTTATGCTTGAGCCCATTGTTGCAGCCATTGTGCCAATCCATCTCATTGAGGGCCTTCCTCTTTTGCTGACCCTCTACCTAGTGTGATGTCCTTTTTATTGGTGAATAGTATTTCATTGTCTGTATATATACCACAATATATCCATTTTCTGGTGTTTGATCTTTTGGGTTGTTTCTAGCTTTTGACTGTGCTAATTAAAGCTGCTTTGATACTTTGTGAACAAGTGTTTTTTGTAAACATATACTTTTATTTCTCTGGAATAGATACCTGGGGGTGGGATTGTGGGGTGAAATAGTATGAGTTTATTTTTTTTCCAAAGTGGTTTTATGTTTTTACATTTTCCCCAACAAAACATAGAGTTTTGGTTTTCCATATCTTTGCCAACATTTAGTGTTTTAGTCTTTTTAATTTTAGCCATTCTAGTGGGGAGTACGAGTGGGATTTATTATTATTACTTGTGTCTTTTGATGAACTGAAGTTTTTAGTTTTGATAAAAGGCAATACTGTCTTAGGCTGGGTCCTCTAGAGGAGCAAAACCAGTAAAGCCTATAAATATATGTATAAACTCATATAGAGAGAGATTTATATTAAGGAAAAGGCTCACGCAATTGTAGTCTCTGAAACGTCCCAAGCCTGTGGGTTAGGCTGCAGGCTAGACAGCAGGGCTCTGGCTCACAGGCTGCAAAGACCAACACATCCCATAATTCACAGGCTAGATGGCAGATAAGATGCTAGCTCAAGTCCCAAGAACTGGAGGTCAGGCGAATAGGAGCCAGTTGCAGGATCCAGAGCGAGCAAAATCCTGGGAGCCTTGCCAGAAAGTCCATTTAACATTTGATGTGGGTCACACCCCCAAGGAAACTCCCTTTTGACTGACTGGCTACTCCCAGCGTATCCCAGCATGGAGGTGGTCACATTATATCACATCTCACCATGGAAGTGATCACATCATCATACCACTGCCAAACTATATCATAACTGCCAAACCACTGAGAATCGTGGTCCAGCCGAGTTGACACACAACCTTAATGATCACAACCACTTACCCAGTTTTTTCTTTTCCGTTTAATACTTCCTGATCTTATCTAAGGAATGTTTGTTTTCCCCAAGTTCATGATGATATTCTTCTGTTTTCTTGTAGAAGTTTCATTGTTTTAGCTTATACGTTTAGCTATTATATCAACCTTGAATTGAGTTTATGGTGTGAGGTAGAGTTCAAGATTGAGTTTCTTTTCTCTGTGGATATTCAGTGGTTCAGCAATATTTTTGTTAAGGAATCTTTTCTTTGCCCATTAAGTTACTTTCATGCCTATGTAGAAAATCAATTGACCATATACATATGAATCCATTTCTTCGCTGTATTCTACTAGGCTCTTTGTAATTCCATATAAATTTTAGTTTAAATTTAGTAATTCCACCAAATTATGATGGAGTTGAGTTGAATCTATAGACTATTTTGGGGAGAGTTGTCACTTAATAATATTGAATCTCGTGAAATTTTTTGTTGCAAAAAATGTACAGATATAAATTGATTTCTCTACATTGACCTTGTACTCTAAAACCGTACTAAATGCATTTATTAAATCTAGTAGTTTTTAAAAATAGATTCCTTAAGATTTTTATTTTTAAGAAAAATTCTTGTCATCTATGAATAGAGTACATTTTACTTCTATCTTTCCTATTTTCACACCAGTTTTCTCTTTTTCCTTGCTATGTTGCACTTACTAGGCCCTCTACTACAATGATGAATAGATGTGAGAGCAGGTGTCTTTGCCTTGTTCTCAATCTCTGCAAGTTTTTCCATGTTTCACCATTAAAGATGATGCTAGCTTGAAGATGGTCACAGATGTCCTTCAGCACATCGGAGAAGTTCCCCTCTATTCGAAGTTAGCCGAATGTATTTTTGTTGTTTGTTAAATCCTAAATGGGTGATGAATTTTGGCCTTTGATTTTTCAGAATTTATTGAGATAATTATGCATTTTTTCCCCTCCTTTTTAAAATTAATACTTTTTTTTTTTTGGTGTGTTTAAATATTTGATTTTAAATGTTAACTTGTATTCCTATTGATAAATTCCCCTTGGTCATGATCCCATCCTTGTCATATGTTGCTGGATCAATTTGTTAATATTTTGTTAAGAATTTTTATGAATGCGATCATGAGGGATATTGGCCTTCATTTTATTTTCTCATAATGTCTTTGCCAGTTTTGGTATCAGAGTAATATGGGCTTTGTGCAATAATTTGGGGAGTGTTCCTTCTTCCTGTATTTTCTGAAAGAGTTGGCATAAGGTTGATATTATTTCTTCCTTAAATCTAATAGAAGACACCATTAAAACCATCTGAGCTTGAAATTTACTTCATGGACAGTTTTTGGTTATAAGTTGGATTTCTTTGCTAGATATAAGGACTTCCAGATTTCCTATTTGATCTCGTGTCATTTTTTTGTTAAGTTTTAAGACATTTTGCATATTGGGAGGACCATCAGGAAACCCTGATGGCATAGTGGTTAAGAGTTTAGCTGCTAATTAAAAGGTTGGCAGTTTGAACCCACCAGGTGCTTCCTGGAAACCCTATGAGGCAGTTCTAAGCTGTCCTATAGGTTTGCTATGAGTCAGAATCAACTTGATGGCAACGGGTTTGGTACTCCCTTCCACGATCTGGTGTGCATTCAGGTAATTGTCTTCTTATAAATAATTTATCCAGATTTGTTGAATGACATCTGTGGAAAGGTTAGTCTGATCAAGTTATTCCATCATGACCAGAAGCTGGAACTCCTTCACTGCATCATTTAAGAGAAATGAAAAGGTCCCACTTGTCCAGCACCACCTGCCCCACCTGCCTGCCCTAGAACAGGTAGCTGTGGACAGGCTGGGGCATGGCATTCTCAGATGTAATTAGGTATGTGTAGGTATTTCACTGAGGGCTCCTGGGTTTCACCGTGTCCTGTGAGAGTCCCATGCAGTGGCTTCAAGATTCATGTACATATGGGTGATTCATCTACGTATGCTAAGATCTGAGCAGATTTCTGTGATCTTAAATTCTTTTGGTCTTTCTAGGCCAGTGTTTTACTATTCTGAACATCTCACACATTTCTTGTCTCCCTTGGTCCACAGCCCCTTCAGGAGGTTGTGCTGTGTCGTAGATCCTCGCTGAGGGAAGCAGCAGGATGCTCTCGACTCAGGGGAAAGTATCCGCCATTCCTCTTCTTGAGTCATGCTAAGGCCACACCTAGCCATTTTTCAGGTGGAAGAGCTGAAATTCATGGAGGTAAAGCCTAAAATCACAACCAAGTTGGTGGCAAATTGAAAATTAAGCTGAGGTTGCTTCTCCTGGCTTTCTGAAGGATGTGAGGAGGGCTTTTGAGCCCGTCATAATGAAGTAGTTGAGCTGATGAAGAGGTGCTTAGCATAGACAGCATATGCCGGGGCATGGTAAGGCATAGAAAATTGTTATTAAAACAATGTGAATTATGCTTGTGACCCACCCTGTTGCATTTCACGTAGTCTAGAAGTAGAATAAGCTTGCCCTGAGCCTTCGGAGTGGAGGGCACCATTACAGTATGGTCCGTGGCTGTGAAATGGAGTAAAGCTGGGAGACCAGGAAGGAGTCAGGTACTTGCCCTTGGCTTCAGTGATGTAGTGCCCAATGGCCTGCACTAGTGAGCTGACCACAGATAACAGGGCTGGATTATTGAAGGCCATCTTGGCAGCCTTGGGAGAGGCCACTGGAAAAGGAGTGTCCACTCCATATGAATTTCGCTTTATCAAGAATTCCATCAAAGCTCTGTGGGGCTGCTGTCAGCCCTGTCAGGTCTGGAATTGAGATTTGAAATTGTTTATGATCAAAAACCTGGTTAGGTATGCGGTGATCCAAGGGAAAATGGAACTGACAATGTGAAGGTCAGGACGCATAGCTTTTATTCAAATGAAGGAGTTCTATCTTTTAATAACTTTCCATACATCAGTATTCTGATCAGTTGGAGTTATATGGGAAGGAAGGCATCTTCTCAGCTGCTGAATTAATGATGTTTCAATGTTGGAGAACTTTAATTTTGACAGTGGAGGTCGGGAGTGCTTTGCAATGTGATCTATCTGGTGCTTTAGTGATTCTGAGCAGCTGGAGAAGGAAGAAGCGATAATCCAGAGAAAAGTGTGTCACCTTCAACAAGCGATCTGCCGGGCAGTGAGGAGGGGCAGACGAACTCAAGAAAGTGTCCCATAGGAGAAACAGTCATCTTCAAACACCATCCAAGACAGGCAGTGCAAAGCCAGGTTATGACAGTGTTGGTCATGTAAGAACCTACCTGCTCCCTGCTCCCCTTGCTTCTCCCTCTGTATCCCTGCTCCAAGTCCAGCAGGGGGAGAAGTCAGCTGGCAAGTGAGGAAAGTGGTGAGGGCAGAAAAGAGGCCCAGCCTGCCCCTCCCTGTGGTTGAATTCCTGGCTGCAGCAGGCCCTGGAGGAGTTGAAGTGAGGGGATGGGATGGGGACCATGAAGGTGAAAAGCCTCACCTCTGAGTGGAAATTATTAATATCTGGAATTAGATATTCTAAATTCTGAATGGATTGTGTGATTTCCAGAAGTACGAGGATTTTGCATCTTTTAAATGGGAACACAAATTTGCTGGGGGGAATAGAAAAAAATATCCTACTGTTAGTTTCCTGAGGTGGCCATCCCAAATCACCACAAACTTGTTGGCTTATAACAGGAGAAATTTATTCTCTCATAGTTCTGGAGGCCAGAAGTCTGAAATCAAGGTGTTGGCAGGACAGCGCTCCCCACGGAGGCTCTGGGGGAATCTCTTCTGGCTTCTGGAGGCACTCCTTGGGATCCTTTGGTTCCCAGCCTCATCACTCCAGTCTCTGCCTCAACCTTCACACTGTCTTTTCCTGGTCTCTCTGTCTGCTCCCCCCTATGTATCTAATACAAGGACACTTGCCATTGGATTTAGGGCCCACTCAGATAATCCAGGATGACCTCCTCATCTGAAGATCCTTTAATTGCAAGGACCGTTTTTCCAGATAAGGTCCCCTTCACAGTTACCGGGAATTAGGACATGGATGTCTCTTTAGGGGACATCATTCAACCCAAGACATTCCTGAGCAAATTTAAAGGGACCGCGAGAGAATAAAACCGAAGCGCTTTGTGACTGCATCCCATGAGTCATGCCTGTTCCACACAGCACTGCTGGGGTATGGACAGAGGTAGGGCTTGATGCTGAGGTCTGAATCTGCACTTTACTCTGAAAGCCTCTAGGGGGCACTGCAGGAGGCTCAGCCTGGGATAAAACCAAAAACCAAACTCATTGCTGTCAAGTAGATTCAGACTCACAGTGACCCTGTAGGACAGAGTAGAACTGCCTCATGGAGTTTCCAAGGATGGCCTGGTGGATTTGAACTGCAGACATTTTGGTTAGCAGTCGTGGCACTTAACTACCAGGCTAGTAGGGTTTAGGAAGGGGCCAGGCATATTCGGTTCAGGAGAACGGACACCAGACTCCGGGACTCCATGGGGGAGAATGTTTTTTTTTTTAAAGTTCAAGGTCATCAGTGGAAAGTGAAGAATAGGGAGAGTTGTTGGAGGGTGGAGGAGAAAGGAGAACATATTCTTCTCAGGAAAATAGTTAAGGAAACTAGTTCAGGTCTTTCTTGGATTGTTGTTGTTAGCGGCCATGGAGTTGGCCCCAGCTCATGGCAACCTCACATACAACAATTGTACCATTGTGATACACAGGGTTTTCATTGGCTGGTTTTTAGAAGTAGTTCACCAGGCCTTTCTTCCTAGTCCATCTTAGTCTAGAAGCTCTGCTGAAACCTATCCAGCATCATAGCAACATGCAAGGCTCCACCGACAGACGTGTGTTAGCTGCCCATAAGGTGCGTTGACTGGGAACTGAACTCAGGTCTCCCCCATGGAAGGCGAGAACTCCACCACTGAACTATCACTGTTCTCCACACTTGGACTAAGTACTCATAATTGTTTTCCTGCCTCATCTCTCCTCTGTCTTTATTGGCATACATCTTCATATTTTCTGTTCTTGCTCAAGAACCTTCAATGAATCCCTATTGCTAAGGGGGCAAAGCTGAAACTCATGGCCCACCCCAACCTTGGCCTGACATTCCTTCTGCTTCTCATTCCGGTCAAGGCTCTGCTTCTCTGATAAGCCAGGGGGAGGCAAGCTTTTCCTGTAAAGAAGCAAAGAGTACGTGTTTTCGGCTTTGCCTGCCATAGATCTCTGCTGCAACTATCTGAGGCTGCCATTGCAGGGTGAAAGCAGTCATAGACCATGCTAAACAACTGAGCATAGCAGCAGTGTGCCAGTACAGCTGTGTTTGCAGTCACTGAAGTTTTCTTTCTTCTTCTTTTCGCTAGATTTTATTGTAATAAAACAGATAGAACAAAAAAAATTCTGCCCTTTGAACTATTTTTTCAGTGTAAAAATCAGTGACATTAGTTACATTCACTAGTTGGGTGACCATTACCACTATTATTCCCAAAACTCTTCCGTCGCCCAAACAGAAACTAGGGGCCCTTACACGATGGCTCCTGACTCCTTTCCCCCAGCTCCTGGTGACCACGAGGAGATTTCTGCGTCTATGCATTTAAAAAAAATGCATTTAGCCTTTAGTAAATATTTCATCTAGGTGGGAGCATACAGTATTTGTCCTTCTGTGGGCACCAAAATTTGGATTTCATATAATCTTCACTTGTCAAAAAATATACATTTTTAATTGTTCTTCATCCACTTAAAAATATAAAAATTATTCCTAGCTTGCAGGCCTTACTAAAACAGATGGCAGCCCTGGTTTGGTCTCTGGGCCGTAGTTTACTGACCCTGAGATGAACCATACTGGTTGCCTTCTTTACTCTGATCCTCCTGCCTGCCTAGAATCCATTGGCTTACAGCTCTAAGTCTGTTCCGTATTGCAACCCAAATGCTTCCCCTCCTTCTCCATCGATCTTCGTCAATCCTCCACTGGCCCCAAAGCTCCTAGTGACTACACTTGGCGTTTGACCTCCTGTGGCCCAAGCTGTCCAAGCTCCTCACAGTGTTCATCTGGGTCCTGCTATTTGCCTCTCCCATATGTCTTGTCGTTTCGAGCAGGCCGAGTGTTTCTGAAGGGCAAAGCTGGTGGTTTGTGTCCCTCTGAATCTCCTGGCGTCACGCCCTACACTTATTTGGCACTCAATAAATATTAATTTAAAAAAGCTACTTTTTAGACCATGCTCTGCAGGGCCCAAAGGAATTATTTTATGCACAAAGTTCAGAAATAAAAAGCCAGAACCCAGCAAAATCACTTCCTTTTGCATTCTTCATTTTGATGATGTCTCTAAGGTGTGGTTTTCTAGATTCTTTATGTCTGTAATATACTCCAAATTACCTTATATTTCTGTTGTATCTAACAGATTGGAGGGGACATGTAAGGGTATGGGGCCTCCGGTCACCTGGAGTCATATACCACAACCTTTCGGAGTAATCTCAAGAACAGACCATGCCACAATGTTTTACTAAGGGCTTTTACAGAGTACCAGGTAATTATGCACCATAAACTTAAACCACACTACGAGGAAGCAACAGGAATTTTGGGCTTGTTGCATGTAATCCAGTCAGTTGGGACAACGGCAATTAAGGCTACTCTGGGTGAAACTACTGTATATCATTCAATCCAGGCACTGTTTGGAGGAACATCCAGAGGTTACTGAACACGTATTATTTGAAATACTGCTATACTCTGGGAAGGGAGGAAAGAGAAAAAAACAGTGGAAGATTTTGAATAATCCAAATTCTGTGCCTAAGGTATTTAAACCTGTAAACTCTCCAGCCTGCCCCCATTTCAGGGACATTCAAAGTCAATCTGCTGAGCCTTTAACCTGAACTCAAATTAGCCTACACTCTACTTTGCAGTCAATAAAGATAATTGTTTAGGTCTTTCTCCCTCTCAAGCATTTTTTCAAAATGAGGTCTGACCTGATTTCTCCCCTCTTTTCTCTCAGAGTCATCAGTTACGTGAGGGACTTCAGGGCTAGTGGTTACTCAGAAGCAGCCCACAGGAATCCAGTTTCAACACCACAGCTGGATCCTGCCCTCGGTTTTCTCTGCTGAAAAAGACAAACACCACACACCCAGAAAGCTACCTGCAGATATTCTGCCCCTTCTTTCCTCACCAGGCTCTAATCTCTACCTACACAACCAAATTAACTAGTTGCTAGGAAGTGCACCTAAAATACCTTACACAGGGTAACAGTTTATTTTATTTATACACATACACACACACGTATACATGTATGCATAGGTGTATTATTATCCTTGTAGTGGCCCAAATGGTTAATGTGCTCAGCTGCTAACCGAAAGGTTGGAGGTTCAAGTAAACCTGGAGGTACCTCAGAAGAAAGACCTGGCAATCTACTTCTGAAAAATCAGTCAATGAAAACCCTGTAGAGTACAGTTCTACTCTGACGCACATGGGGTCGCCATGGTAATATTATAACCCCTTGCTGTTGAGTCGATTCCGACTCATATCGACCCTACAGGACAGAGTAGAACTGTACCACAGGGTTTCCAAGGCGTGCCTGGTGGATGCGAACTGCCAAACTTTTCATTAGCAGCTGTGGCTCTTAACCACTATGCCACCAGGGTTTCCGGTGATATTGTATATATGTAACCTGTAAAAATGCAGCAAGCAACGGAATGCTGGAGATCTCTCTCACCCATTTTTCTCACAATGCAGTCTTTCTGTGAGAGTCTTTGAGATGGTCCTTCTTTTACAGGATGCCGTACTCTCTGTCGGCATAGTGGTTAAGTGTTACTGCTGCTAACCAAAGGGTTGGCGGTTCGAGTCTGCCAGGTGCTCCTTGAAAACTCTATGGGGCAGTTC
The DNA here is from genome assembly GCF_024166365.1 of Elephas maximus indicus. Lineage (NCBI taxonomy): Eukaryota > Metazoa > Chordata > Mammalia > Proboscidea > Elephantidae > Elephas > Elephas maximus. The sequence continues at coordinate 50,290,810 of NC_064835.1, forward strand.
CACTCTGTCCTACAGGGTCGCTATGAGTCGGAATCGACTCCACGGCACTGGGTTTGGTTTGGTTTTGGTTATACTCTCTGTGAGTCAGAATCAACAACAATGAGTTTTGTTTTTTGGTATACCCTCTTTTTTTTTTTTTTTCCTGGGGAGCCCTGGTGGCACAGAGGTTAAGAGCTCAGCTGCTAACCAAAAGATCAGCCGTTCAAATCCTCCAGTAAAAAAAAGCAAACCAAACCCAGTGCCGTCGAGTCGATTCTGACTCATAGCGACCCTATAGTAGCTCCTTGGAAATAGTATGGGGCAGGTCCAAACAAAAAAAACTCACTGCCATCGAGTCAATTCAGACTCATAGAGACCATGTAGGACAGAGTAGAACTGCCCCATAGAGTTTCCAAGGAGCGCCTGGAGGATTTGAACAGCCGACCTCTTGGTTAGCAGCTGTAGCACTTAACCACTAGGCCACCAGGGTTCTCTACTCTGTCCTATAGGGTCGCTATGAGCCGGAATCAACTCGATGGCAACAGGTTTGGTTTTGGTTTAATCTTTGGAAGTAGATCGCCAGGTCTTAATTGCAACCTTGTAAGAGACCCTGACTCAGAGGTATTCAGCTAAGCCACACCCAGATTCTGGACTCACAGGAACTGTGAGATAACAAATGTTGTTTTAAGGTACTAAACTCTGGGGTAATTTGTTATGCAGTAATAAATAACTAATTTAATAGATTTAGGGCAAGGCCCAAGAATCTGCATTTTTAACAAGTTCCCAGGTGACACTGATGCTGCTGGCCTGGGTACCATATTTGGAAAACCACTGATCTGCACCATCCTAAGATCATCCTGTCTTTAGCTTCCCCTTGGAGTAACTGAGGCATCGTTTAAATCTATTTCTCAGATAACAAGCCTTCCTGTATCCTTTCCACAATTGACATCCACCACCTCAAGAGTTATCTCCTTGGACCAGTCTTCCTTGGTTATTTAACTCCAACCCAGGAGTGTTTACTGATGTGTGGTAGGCACATAACTTGATTTCAGTGTTAACTTTTAAAAATCTTTCCCCATCCAGCATCTCACACAACTCTCTAGGAAACAGAATAGGGCAGTTGATATTAACTCTTATTTTAAAGACAAGAAAATGGAATCACCGAGAGGTATATGAGTTGCTTAATTGTACAAAGAGATAGAGTCATAATTAGGGTTAGAACTCTTGTTTCCTGATTCCATGAACTCACTCTTTTCTAACCTAACCCTTCACTTAATACCTACACTTTGGTTTTATGTCCAACAGTTGTTTGCTAAATTTTTTAATGTCCTAGTCATGGATCAATGGTTTCAAAGGATAGAAACTCCTTAACTAAAGAGTTAAGGACTATGGGACACGTGGGGACTGAAACTGAAGGGTCCAGAGCCATGACCACTTCTTGCATCGTTCATAGACCCTCCGCTTCATTCTCCTGCTTCCTCTGTTTACTCGTAGCTTTTCTGCTCCTCAGAACTTCAGGCTGATTTTGCCTTTGGTTTTCTTAAGGTGCTCAAACATAGCGATGATCATGAAGATAGTGCAGGACAGAGCAACATTTCATTCTGTTGTGCTTAAAGTTGCCATGAGTTGGAGCAAAAACAACAATAAATACTGTGAACTATCTTTCAATGCCCTTCCAGATTTCTTGTCCAGTTAGTTAGTTCTTGCCCTGGTCAAACGGCAGAGGGGCTTGCCTGCAAAGTCTGCAGGTATATAGCTAGGAAGGTAGATTTAATATATATATTTTAAGACGTAGACGTATTTTATTTCTTAAAGAAGAACAAAAAAAACCAAGTGACTAAGCTTGCATCAGAGGATACTGAAAAAGACCTAATATATTCAAATTGATAGTCAACTGAAACCAAGATGGCATCAATTGTAAGGCACATCATTATTTTATGTATTTTTAAGAAGAAAAAGTGCTGACTATTAAACAATGGCAAACCACTAAATGTAAGACACAGCACTATTTCAGAATATTAGTATGTAGAAAAAAATGATCAATGGCCTGAGCAAACATATGTGGAATTGGTATTAACATCAGTAAGCCCTGGTTCTCAGCAGATCTGGGGTCTGGAAGACCCAGGAATATAAAACTGACAACTCTGTTGTCACTAGGAAAAGAAAGCATTGGAGTTGGAAGTCTCTTTAGAGCTCATTTAATCAGCCTCCCTCCAGGGAAGAAAAAGACATGTCCCTCTTACTGATGGGGGATCTTCTGGTTTCTTCCAATTACTCTGAGAGTTGAGGAATTTGCTACCTCACACAGCATCCTGTAACATCTTTGGGTGTAAGTTATCAAGTAATGGGGTCCCGATTTAACCCTAAACCATGCTTGTTGTTGTTAGATGACACAGAGTTGATTTTTGACTCCTAGGGACCTTATTGCGCACAATAGAACTGGCCCATAGGGTTTCCAAGGCTGTAACCTTTATGGGATGAGATTCCCGAAGTCTTTCCCCCCCAGTAAAGTAGCTGGCAACTTAATCACAGCACCACCAGAGCTCCTTAAACCATGCTTACTTAGATTCAGTCATGTTTTGCAATGTCATGATGATTAATAGGGTGTGTGTCACCTGTGGAATGAGGAAATGGGGTCCTGTACAGAAACCTCATCCTGAGGGAAGAGAGAGTTGGGCCGACAAGTTTTGTCCAATGATAATGACTCAGTTTAGTCATTCATCCTTTCTCTCATTCAATGAGAGTACCTGCCATGTGCCAAGTTCTAAATCAATGAGAGAAGCAGGTTGCCAGTTTCTACCCTTTATGCTCACAGCTCTTCTAACTCCAGTTTGGAAAATATAATATTAGAAGAGCTCTGATTGGGTAAGTTTGGGTTGGGTATCTTGCCTGTTGTCCAATCAACCACCCCCATGGTTGCAGGGATGTAGCACAGACACAGTCACTGGCCTTTCCCTCCTGTGTGACACAATGAGATGGTTTGAGTGCCTCCAAGCACAATGTTGGTTTTGTCAGCTAAAGATAGGGACACACCATGGCACACTGCTTTGCCCCAGGCCTCAAAAAGGCGGATGTAGACTGAGAGCAGGGGAGGTGAAAAATGATACTACATGATATCAGAGGGGCTGTATTTATCACTTAAGAAGATAACTCTTGAGGTACTGCCCCCAAAATTTGGGAGACATTATAGTGGAGGAAGACCTTGAGGTTCCATAATAGAAAACTGAAGGACAGAGCCAGTTACATATTATTTGCCAGTGCTAAATAACTCTGCTTTGAACACCAGCTGTACTCAGGAAAACATACAACTGTGTAGTGGATCTTAACTGTCATTAATAAAAATTAGCATTTTATTAAAACTTTAATAACATATTAATAAAGTGCTGAGTGTGTTTTATTTACTCATGTTTGACTGTACATAATGCTGTTTTCTGATATAATTAATGTGTCCAGTAGCCAAAGTCTTAAAAGAGCTATCAATAGGTGTCTATGTTTATAGTACACAATACTGGGGAAGCCAGCACAACCTGTATAAGGCAAGCCTATGGTAGCTCCATAGACACACGGACCTGAAGGCTGAGTTGCTGGGCTGAGGGCTGTGGGGACCATGGTCTCAGGGAACCTCTAGCTCAATTGGCATACAGAGTTTATAAAGAATATGTTCAACATTCTGCTTTGATGAGTAGTATCTGGGGTCTTAAAAGCCTGTGAGTGGCCATCTAGGATACTCCACTGGTCTCACCCGTTCAGGCACAAGGAATAATGAAGAAAACTAAAGACATAAGGGAAAGATTAGTCCAAAGGACTAATGGACCACATCTACCATGGCCTCCACCAGACTGAGTCCAGTACAACTAGATGGTGCCCCGCTACGACCACTGACTGCTCTGATAGGGATCACAATAGAGGGTCCCAGACAGAGCTGGAGAAAAATGTAGAACAAAATCCAACTGAAAAAGAAGGCCCAGACTTGCTGACTTGACAGAGACTGGAGAAACTCTGAGCATATGGCCCCCGGACACCCTTTCAGCTCAGTAATGAGGCCACTCCTGAGGTTCATACTTTAGCCAAATATTGAAGAGTCTCATGGAAAAAAAGAAGACTAAAGGGGTGCACCATCCCTGGGGCAGGGACTGGAAGGTAGGAGGGAACAGGACAGCTGGTAATAGGGAACCCAGGGTTAAGAAGGGAGAGTGTTGACATGTGGGGTTGCATTTATTTGATTTTTAGTGAGGTTGAACATCTTTTCATATGTTTATTGGCCATTCATGATTTTTATTTTTCTGTAAATGGCCTGTACATGTATTTTTTAAATTTTTGTATTGAATTGACTTTCAACAATTGTTAGGCACAGTGTCCTATTAATACCATTAGTTTAGATTTTATGTTTTGTTCCTTCAAAAAATTGTGCATTCTTACTCATTTTTTTTTGTTTGTTTGCTTTATTTTTCAGTTACTGAGAGAGGTGTCGGTGGTAGCATAGTGGTTAAGAGCTTCGCTGCTAACCAAAAGGTCGGCAGTTCGAATCCACTAGCTAGCTGCTCCTTGGAAACTCTATGGGGCAGTTCTACTCTACTGTATCCTACAGGGTTGCCATAAGTTGGCATCTACTCAACGGCAAGAGGTGGGAGAGGCATGATAAAATTTCATGTTTTACTCATGGATTTATTGCATTTTCCTTGTGTATTGTATATATATATTTCATTGTATTATATATATATTTTCTTGTATATTCCTTTCTATATTGCTTTACAAATTTTGAGGCTGAGGTAATAGAGACATACAGATTTAGAATTATTATACCTTTCTGGTGAGTTAAACCTTTAATAACCTTTTTAATCTCTCACAATGCTATTTGCCTTAATGTTTGTTTTGTCTGATATTAATATCACTACACTGGCTTTTTTTTGGTTATTATGTCCCTAGTATAATTTTTGTATTCCTTTGCTTTCAACATTGCTCAGTAGCAATATTTTTTGCTGTTTCTTGTAAACATTTAGCTAGATTTTTAAAAATATAATATGAAAAAATTTATCTTTTAACTGCAGAATTGAGTCCAGTTATATCTATCATGATTAGTGATATATTTGGATTCATATTTCAAATCTTAGTTTTTTCTTTTCAGTTGTTGCTCTTCCCTTTTTTTTTTCCTTGCATTTGTTTGAATTATCTAGGTTTTTCCTCATTCATTTTCTTTCCTCTACTAACTAACACGAGGAAACCCTGGAAGCATAGTGGCTATGTGGCAGTTCAAATTTACCAAGCGCTCATTGGAAACTTTATGGGGCAGTTCTACTCTGTCCTATAGGGTTGCTAAGAATCGAAATCGACTCGACAGCAGTGGGTTTTGGTTTTTTAACTAACATGGAAGCTTTTCTCTCAATATAGTTATCCTGTACATCTCCCTGTTCTGCATGAGCTACATCTAAAGAGGCTTCAAGTACCAAATGGTCTATATGCTAAATTAACTCAGTAATCTGCCTCCTGCCTCCTATACCCACTCCTACTCCCTGAGTTCAGGCCCTTATAACTCTGCGTCTAGGCTCTCTTTCAAAAACCAAGCTAATGGTGTTAATAGCTAATGGTATTAATCTAACAATTGTTGAAAGTCAATCCAATAGAAAAATAAGCAAAAATACATATACAGGACATTGACAGAAAAATACAAACCACAAATGGCCAATAAATGTATAAAAAGATATTCAACCTCATTACAAATCAAATAAATGCAAGAATTATTATGCAAGAATTATTGCAATATTTCTCTGTTTCTTCACTCCCCACTCTTCTCTCTCCCAGAGTGCTCTCTACAATATAACATTTGCTTACAACTCTTCTGTGGCTTCCCAATTCTTTTTTGGATAAAAGTCTAATCCCTTTCCCATGGCAGGCATGGTCCATGCCATTCTCCGGTGACTGGTTCTTCTGCAGCTCCCTTGCTGGTGGGCCTGGAATCTGCCCTTCTCGAGAGGCCTCCGTATGTCTGCACACACTGCTCCTCTGGGGGAAGCTAGTTCTCTCTAGTGTACAACTTGTACACTTGACAGTTCTCCATCCACTGTTCATGACTCATTTCAGGATGACCTTCTCCGTGGCACATTTCAGGTTATTCTGATCCCAGAAAAATTAGCTGCATCTTCCTCTGTGTTTTTCTAGCATCTGGTGCGGATCTCTAGCTCCTAGCTGTACTTCTGATCACATTTGTTTGGCAAATGCTTGTTTGAGTGTCTTCTTTTTCTAGACCGTGAGCTATTAAGGGCCAGGAGCATGTGTTATTCCTATTCCCAGGGTCTAGCACACACTTCGCCCAATTCTCATTTGTTAATTAATCACTAAGATAATGTCACTAAATAAAAAAGGAATTTGTTTTGTAAATCGTATCTACCTCACTATTGATACTTGCATGCTTTTTTTGTTTTAATAAGAGTGACTTGTCTTCCTAGTTGCATCGTGAGTTTTATGTGGGCAGAGTCCATGGTTTGTACTTGGTTGGTGCTACCTTGGCCCTTAGCAAACTGTTGAGTACATAAAAAATCATCCAGGAAATATTGTTTGACTGGTGAGAGACTAAGTGTAGCATACATTTTGGTCACTTATATTTTATCTATAAAATATTAAAATATGTCTTTTTATTAAAATAAGGATGTGACAGATTAGTAGTAATAACTCACTAGTTACTTAAGTATAAGTTGACATATGGGGGGGTAGATAAAAAGGCTCAAGTACCTGGGACAAATCTGTTCCCTCTTTAGTGGAGCTGTAGCCACCTGGCCACCAGGTGCTGCTAGTCAATCCTGGCCCTTCTCAAGCAATGCAGGCTCCTGGAGAGGCCCATCTTGCCAATCCTGGGGAGAAGAGGGTCATAAAACTGCCTTCTGGTTGGCTCAGTTAATTTAATCTGCCCTTTTACTTCTCAGAAACAGAAAAAGTAAGGAAGCCATGTGTCTTCACGCTCAGTCCTCACGCAATCTTATGCATGCTTTTTGGTTTTTCTTCTCTTTTCAGAAGGCATTGTCCTTCCTTCCTCCCAGTGATATAAAAATGACTTAGGATGAGGTTCTTTAATAGCCAGAGGCTCATCTGTTTATTAGGAGCCCTGGTAGCACAACGATTAAGTACTCGGCTGCTAACTGAAAGAGTGGCAGTTCACATCCATTCAGCGACTCTGTGAGAGAAAGACCTGGCGACCTGCTTCCATGAAGATTATAGCCAGGAAAACCCTGTTGAGGTAGTTCTACTCTGTCACATAATGCCACTAGGAGTTGAAAATGACTTGATGGCACCTAACGACAACATCTGTTTATTAGCATAATGTCTCTCAGCAGTTAAAACTCGGGCATTAGACCAGAAGTTCTCAAAATAAGGTCCCTGGACCAGCAGCATCGGCATCACACAGGGATTTGTTAGAGATGCATATTGCTGGGTCCCCAGCCTAGACCAATCAGACAGTCTGGGAGTAGGTACAGGGGTCTGTGTTTAGCAAACCCTCCAGGAGATTCCTATGCATGGCACAGTTGGAGAACCACTGCTCAGGCTGAGGATCTACAATGGTAGATGCTCCCCTCACCCCATGTTTTTTTTTTTTTTTTAACCATGACCGTTTTAACAGCACCAAGACCAAAACCAAACCCACTGCCATCGAGTTGATTCCAACTCATACCAAGCCTATAGGACAAAGTAGAACTGCCCCATAGATTTTCCAAGGAGCACCTGGTGGATTTGAACTGCCAGCCTTTTGGTTAGCAGCCATAGCTCTTAACCACTATGCCACCAGATTTTCATTTAACAGCAGAGACCTGTTTTAAACAGTCATACGACAGTGTTAGAGCAATACATGACTAGGTCACGTCACAATAGCTAGAAAGGCAGCTTGGCTTGGTCACTAGGTGCTGAGCTAGATGTCAGCCTGCATTCAAACCCTACCCCACCATATACTGCTCCTCATCTGAAACACTGAGATAATAATAACAGTAGCCAGTTGCCATCGAGTTGATTCCAACTCATGGGAACCCGTGTGTTTCACAGTACAACTGTGCTCTGTCGGGTTTTCAATGGCTGACTGCCAGACCTTTCTTCTGAGGCATCTCTGGGTGAATTTGAACTTCTCACTTTTTGGTCAGCAGCTGATTGTGTTAACCATTTCCACCATCCAGGCACTCCGAGATAATAATGGTAATTTTACCTTATAGAGTTGCTGTGAGGAATGAAGGCGTTATTATTGATAAGTCCGTAGAGCCGTGTCTGGTGCAGAGGGAGTGATATGTGAGTGATAGTTATGTGAGTGATAGTTCAATAAAATAAATGAACCTGAAGCTGAAGGTTTAAAGAACAGCTCCCTATGAGAGCGACAAGAAAGGATGGGTGGAGTAAGTCACACCCTTGCTGAGTGGTGTCTGCTTTTGCCGCTGGAGACCACTGCCTTTGCACTGGGCCAGTGTTGTTCTCCCAGATGTTGAGGAGAGAGCTGGCCTGTCTATGGCTCCAGAGTCCAGGGAGTCTGTCTGAGTATATTCCATCAGGATTGAAACCTCTGCTGCTCTGATTGCTGGAGGAGAAAGCAGTAAGCAATACAGTTATCCTTCCTCAGGAAGTGGCAGGTGTCCAAGATCCTTGGGACATAATTTGGCCAGATTTAGGATTTCATAACTTTCAAAAAAAAAAAAAAAAAGAATTTTTTTATGTGTATTTCTTTCTTAAAAAATCCAATTGCAACATGATCTAGGTACTAACATTTGTCCCTGTTGGTTGTTGGGCATATCCTCCACCAGTTGGCAAATCTCATGTATTTTAACCCCACCTTCGGCTCTCTCTAATCTCATTTCATCAATCCTTCCCAGCTCAGGCACGTCTGCCTTCATATGGCAGACGTGGCAGGCTTTTCATCTCCCCCATGTGAATGACTTGTTTATTACTGTAGGGGGTCCCTGGTCTGAGGAAACCGCTAACAGATATCCTCCAATAGCACTCAGAAGGGGCTTCATGAATAATAATGGCCGTGTAAACCAGAGATGGGCTTGGACATTGCCTCTTTGAAATTCATACATCATCCTAAGTGCTGTCATTTAAACAGAAAATGTAGAAAGCTTCCCGTGAAGGCTGAGTCTGAAATACACTTTCTTTACAAAACTTATCATTTCAGCACAAACAAACAACAGAAAGCAGGGGTGGGAGTAGGTGATTCCCAGCATGTGTTTTACTTGAGCACGAAATTTGTTTTTCTGATCATACTGAGACTTTTCACAGACCCTGGCTCTAACTTTTAAATTTGCATTTCCCTTTCTATTAAATATGCCTCAGCTTCCTTACTTCTGGGTAGTAGTTTATGGCATAAGGCAAAACCTGAAAGAGGTCGCCAGTCAGGGTCAGTTAACTCCCCATTCCTTTTGTCTGGACCCACAAAAGAGAACTGTAGAGCTGTATAGGGTCGCTATTAGGAGGAATCGACTTGAGGGCAACGGGTGTGCGTGGGTATTTGGAGCAGGGACTTGAGCTTGTGTCTAAACCACAGGTTCACAAACGTGGCTGCACGTTTTAATCACCTGGAGACTTAAAAAAAATGAATAGATGTTATTTTTTAGAGCTGTTTTAGGATTAAGAAAATTGAACAGGTAATACAGAGAGTTCCCATAAGGACTACTCCTCCCAGCTCACAGTTTTCCTTATTATTAACATCTTGTATTCTTGTGGTACATTTGTTACAATTGATGAGCTAATATTGATACATTATTATTAACTAAATCCTTAGTTTCCATTAGGGTTCATTCACTCTATGTTACACAGTTTTCTTGGTTTTGACAAGTGCATAAAGCCATGTATCCACCTTTACAGTATTGTACAGAATAGTTTCACTTCTGAAAAAATACCCTGTGCTCCATCCGTGTATCCCTCCACGATCCCCCTGGCAACCACTGATCTACTATCTCTACAGTTTTGCCTTTTCCAGAATGTCATATTATCACAATCATACAGTGTGTAGGCTTTTCAGACACACTTAGCAATATGCATTTAAAGTGTCCTGTTAGTAAACTTTTATGCATGTGTCTTTTGTTTTAAAGCACTCTAAAATATATTTTGAAAGGAAAACATAAAATCTCAGTTTAATATAGCTTACTTTTTTCTTTATAGCTTTATTGTGATATAATACATACAACAAACTATACATATTTATGTAACATTTGATACATTTTGACATATATATATACACATGAACCATCACCATGATAATGAACATGTCCATCACTGCTGGAAGCTTCCTTGTGCCCTTTGTAATCCTTTCCCTTCACCCCTGCCAGCCCTAGGTATCCCTAGGCAACCACGGATCTGCTCTCTCTGTCGTTATGGGTTAGTTGGTGTTTCCTAGAATCTTATACAAATGGAATAATAAAGCATGTCTTCTTTTTTGTCTGGCTTCTTTCAGTCAGCACAATTATTTTGAGATTCATGCATGATATGGATTGAATTATGTCCCACAAAATACATGTTGGAACCCTAATCCCTATAGCTGTGGGTGTAATTCTGTTTGGAAATACGGTTTTCTTTGTTATGCTAATGAGGTCATATCAGTCTAGGCTGTGTCCTAAACCTGATTACACTGAGTTATAAAAAGGGCAAGTGAGACAGAGGCAGGCACACACGGGAGAAGACTGACGCCATATGAGAAGCATCTGCAAGGAGCGCCAAGGAACCAAGGAATCCCAGGGGCTACCAACAAGATAGAATTGACTTGGCCAAGGCCCTCATCTGGACTTGTAGCCTCCAGAACTGTGAAAAAATAAGTTTCTGTTCTTTAAAGGCACCCACCGTGGTATGTATGTTACTGCAGCACTAGCGAATTAAGACAATCCATCTTGTTTTCATATTAATAGCTTATTTTTCTTGCTGAGCAATATTTCGTTGAGTAGGTGTATGATAATTTACTTATTTATTTATCTGTTGGACATTTGGGTTGTTGCCAGGTTTTAGTTAAGACAAATAAAGCTGCTATGTATGAATATTCATGAACACATCTTTGGACATATGCTTTCATTTTCCTGAGTAAATACCTTGGGGGGAATTGGCTGCATCGCATGGTAAGTGCGTATTTAACTTTTTAAGAAACTGCAAACTGTTTTGCAAAGTCATTGTACCACTTTGCATTCCTATCAGCAGCATGTGAGAGTTCCAATTGCGTCACATTCTCAGAAACATAGTCTTTTTAATTTTCGCCGTTTTACTAGGTGTGTAGCCTTGGTGGCAGAGTGGTTAACCTTTTGACTGCTAGCCAAAATGTCGGCAGTTCCAATCCACCAGCTGCTCCTTGGAAACCTTATGGGGCAGTTCTACTCTGTCTTGTAGGGTCTCTATGAGTTGGCACTGACTGGAAGAAAATGAGTTTTTTAGTTGTATCTTATCGTTTTGGTTTGCATTTCCCTAATGACTAGTGATGTTGGACATCTTTTCATGTGTTCACTTGCAACTCATATATTTTCTTTGGTGAAATAACTGTTCAAATATTCTGCCCATTAAAAATGTGGTGTTGTAAATATATCTATTACTCAACTTTGGCCAATTCAACTTTTTACAGGTGTACAAATTATTGACAGCAATTACATTAATTGACTGTGGAAAATGGGATGTTTTCTTATGTTGTGTTTCAAGAGTTCTTTATATGTTATGGATACAAGTCCTTTATCATATATGTGATGTGAAAATATTTTCTCACGGTCTGTGGCTTATCTTTTCATAGGACCTAATTCTTTTTTTTTTTAACTTTTATTGAGCTTCAAGTGAACATTTACAAATCAAGTCAGACTGTCACATATAAGTTTATATACACCTTACTACGTACTCCCACTTGGCTCTCCCCCTAATGAGTCAGCCCTTCCAGTCTCTCCTTTCGTGACAATTTTGCCAGTTTCTAACCCTCTCTATCCTCCCATCTCCCCTCCAGACAGGAGATGCCAACACAGTCTCAAGGGTCCACCTGATTTCATTAGCTCACTCTTCTTTTCAGCATCTCTCTCCTACCCACTGTCCAGTTCCTTTCATGTCTGCTGAGTTGTCTTCGGGAATGGTTCCTGTCCTGGGTCAACAGAAGGTTTGGGAACCATGACTGCTGGGATTCCTTTAGTCTCAGTCAGACCATTAAGTATGGTCTTTTTGTGAGCATTTGGGGTCTGCATCCCACTGATCTCCTGCTCCCTCAGGGGTTCTCTGTTGCGCTCCCTGTCAGGGCAGTCATCGGTTGTGGCCGGGCACCAACTAGTTCTTCTGGTCTCAGGATGATGTAAGTCTCTGGTTCCTGTGGCCCTTTCTGTCTCTTGGGCTCATAGTTATCGTGTGACCTTGGTGTTCTTCATTCTCCTTTGCTCCAGGTGGGTTGAGACCAATTGATGCATCTTAGATGGCCACTTGTTAGCATTTAAGACCCCAGACACCACATTTCAAAGTGAGATGCAGAATGTTTTCATAATAGAATTATTTTGCCAATTCACTTAGAAGTCCCCTTAAACCATGGTCCCCAAACCCCCGCCCTTGCTCCGCTGACCTTTGAAGCATTCAGTTTATCCCGGAAACTTCTTTGCTTTTGGTCCAGTCCAGTTGAGCTGATCTTCCATGTATTGAGTATTGCATAGGACCTAATTCTTAAGTTCACCTTGGAAGTTGCCCCACCGCAGTCCAGGCCTGTAAGGAGTGATGCTCAGAATTATGACCCTGAGACTCTGCAACAGCCTCAGGCATCAGTCCTGCAGTCAAGTCACTGAATGTCCTGGACTTGTGTAACTTCCCCTCAGAAGCCTCACTTTGCTGCCTCCCCATCCCTCCACGTTTACCTGTGGCATGGCCACTACTAACATCCACCTACATCATGAATATGATCACGCCACTTCTCGCTTAAAATGATAGATCCCTATATGCTAAAAGGGTCCCTAGATGGTGCCGATGGTTTGCGCTCAACGACAAACCCAACAGTTGGCAGTTCAAATCTACCCAGTGCCACCATGGAAGAAAGATCTGCTCCTGCAAAGATTACAGCCAAGAAAACCCTATGGACCAGTTCTACCCTGTAAGACATGGGGTCACCATGAGTCAGAATTGGCTTGATGACAATGGGTGACTGCTATAATAGCATCATCAACCTTTGGTCATCATGACACATAAGAGATTCGAAAGTACATTATTGTCTTAGTCATCTAGTGCTGCTATAACAGAAATACCACAAGCGGATAGCTTTAACGAAGAGAAGTTTATTTTCTCACAGTCTAGCAGGACACAAGTCCAAATTCAGGGCACCGGCTCCAGGGGAAGACTTTCTCTCTCTTTTGGCTCTGGAGGAAGGCCTTGTCATGCATCAGTCTTCCCTTGGTCTGGGAGCATCTCAGCAAAGGAGCCTCAGTCCAAAGGACACGCTTTGTTTCTGGCACTGCTTTCTTGGTGGTAGGAGATCCCCTACTCTCTGATTGTTTCCCTTTCCTTTTTATCTCTTGAGAGATAAAAGGTGGTGCAGGCCACACCCCAGGGAAACTCCCTTTACATTGGATCAGGGATGTGATCTGGGTAAGGGTGGTGTTACAATCCCACCTAATCCTCTTTAACATAAAATGACAATCACAAAATGGAGCACAACCACGCAATACTGGGAATCATGGCCTAACCAAGTTGACACATATTTTGGGGGGACACAATTCAATCCATGACACTTGTCTTTTTCTCCAGAGACTAAAATCTGGCTCTGCTGGTGTTAGGCAGCTTTTTTGTAGGTCAAAAAGTGTCAAATATAGGCAATTGAATATAATTCAAACCAAAAAATCCCTTTCAATCAGTCCAGCTGTTTTTTTTTTTAGCTTCTGATGCTTTCTGCTTTGGATTGGTCCCTCCTTTTCCTCCAATCCCTGAGCCTTGTCAGGGTACCTTGGGGACAAATTGTTCGCGGCTTATTAATTTCCTCATCCCTCCATCCCACAGGTACTTAGAGTTGACTTTTCTCCTCTCTGCCTGCTACGTTGTTTGACATTCATCCAACTGTCTGCTTTCTGTCTTCATGTATAATAGTCCATTACTAGAGCTATTGCCCAAGTCACTGAAGAGTTTTTATTCTATTTCTTTTCTACATGGTGTTTAAGGGTCATTTCTGATAGGAGAATAATGCAGAAATGTCTTTACTCTGCATTTAGAAACTGGGAGTCTCCCTTTCACTTCTTATAACTAAAATCCAGTGGATAGATGCCCTTATCTTTTCTTAACTACAGGAAGTTCAGATTTTTTACAAGCTTTTCCCCTCTGGGCAGTTTGGAGATTTTCTAGGGAAAGCTTAGCTCATCCTAAATGCTGGTGGTGACTTGCTGCCTCCTGGAGCTATCTGTCTCTGCAGCACATTTTCCTCCCCCTCCGCAGGCCCCTGCTGGCTCCTTGCCCCCGGCTGCTTGTGCTTCCTGGACCAGCTCCCTTCAAGTGCTGTTTTGTCTTGTCTCAGTTTCTTTACTGAAAGAGCCAGCACCTACCTTCCCCTTAATATTCCTCAGTGATAGTGGAAACCTGAACTAAAAATATAAAGTTGAGCAAACATAACCCAAATCAAACCAAACCCGTTGCCCTCGATTCCAACTCATATGGACCCTATAGGCAGTATGTATGTCGTGGCTCTTCACAGATCCCAAGGTCCCACAATGAAGGGGCACTTGTTCCGTATTTGCATTTGCCTAACTCTGAGACTTTGGGTAACTCTGAGATGGGAATTGAAGAAGGTGGTGGGTAGGGAAGGGAGTGGCAGGCCAAAGGCTTGTGGACTTGGGTAAAGCAGAACGCATTCCTTTTAAACTAGTTGATAAATTTATTGATAAATAGTAATTCTTCTCCAAAGGCTTATCAAAGTTTTATATATCTTCACATTTGCATTATATATATGTATATATATACACATACACACGTACATACATATATACACATATACACTCACACGCACATATATATAATTACCTAGTTTTTGGGAGATGAGGAACTAAATAAAATACTGTCCCTAGAGACTTGATAGGGAAGCTTATGTATGGAACAACCCATCTGTAAGTCCCAGATTAGAACAATGGTGTAATGGCATGAGGGAGCCTCTTGTAACATCACATCCTGGTCTCTGGGAGGAAAAGGGAGACCTAATGGAAGGGAGCAATTTTTAATCTCATGCAAAGGTACATTTGAGGTGGTTTCCCAGTATCACACAGATGTCCAGAGAAAGAGAGTTGGGTACCTGGGCCAAGGGCCATGTTCTTAGTTCATGTTCGCTTCTTTCAGTTACACTGTGTGGAATAGCCATCTGTACTCCAAAACATCTCCCCTGCTGGTACTGCCACAAGCCTTCACAATTCAACATCAGTAACCACTCTGGGTTCCATTGAAGGCGCATTAAAATGGCTGTGCTGTCTGGAGGATGCAGAGCAGGGAGAACTTAGAAGACAAATATAGTGGCTATTATACGGTTCCAAACACTTGGGGTACAAAGAAAAAAATCGTGCTACTCTATTTTGCAAATAAAATTAAGTGCGGTTCTTTGCATGTATTAGCAAGAAATCCTTGGCAGAGACATCCCTCTTTAAGGTCTTGGAGTAATTTTGTGCTTGGTGTGTGGAAAATGGAGATGGGACCTGGTTCTCAGGGCATGGTTGTTCTCAATTTTTGTTCTCTTCCTTCTGCTAGCTTGGGGAGTCCCGTAGTACTTGTGACTGGCACTGTTAGCTGCTTGCCCAATATCCATTTCCCCCTCTTACTGTTTGGGATGACCCGGTGCCCCATCCTAGGTGATCCTCACAGCTAGACTAGGTTATGTGATCCAGTTCTAATGTAAAGGAAGGGTGCTGTGGGAGCTTTTGGAAAACTTTTTTTTACTGTTGAAACAAGCAGATGGAGCTGGTATGTCCTTCCCCCTTGTCTGCACCTTGCATGTGGATATGATGCTCAGAGTATGAACGACCGTCTTTGATTAGATGAAGAACTATCTTTTTATATTTATCTTTCAGTGTGAGGCAAGGGCAGACAGGATGACCAAATTGTTAAAACTGAGTTGTTTTTAAAGTTTTGGTCCAACAAGGGAAAGATCACTAAACAAACCATGCAATTATTCACTTTTTTAGGGTGTGCAAAGATCTTTCCAGGAGTTTTTACTTAGAAAACTAGTTGAGTGTCATGACAGTGGAATTTGGATTTAGAACACCTGGGTTTGGGTCATGACTCTTATTTATTAGCAGGACAGATTACCCAACAAGCTAGGTAAGCATGGGCTTACTTGTGCTTACTTACTAATCTGTAGTGCATAATTTCACCTGTTTTTCACCACATCAAAGATGTCGTGAAACCTATGTGAAATTGTGCACTACAGATTAGTCGTTGTTAGGTGTCATTTCTCTCTCCGACCTCCTCAAAGCACTTTTTCCAATTCCTTTTGCTTACGCTTTCTTCTGATGTCACAGGAAGTCATTTCTCTTTCCTTCATTAATAGTCTCCTTTTTGCCAGGACTCTGGAGCCTTTCCCTCTGTATCTCATTAAACCTCACTGTCTGAAGTCAAGGAGCCCTGGCAGCTAAGTGTTTGGCCACTAACCAGAAGGCCAGAGGTTCGAACCCATCAGCCACTCTGTGGGATGGAACAGTCTCAATCAGTAAAGATTTACGGCCTTGGAAACCGTATGGGGCTCTTCTACTCTGTCCTATAGTGTCACTCTGAGTTGAAATCCACTCAATGGCAAGGGGATTTTGGGTTTGGTCCTGAAGTCCTTCTCACTTCCATATTCATAAATTTTATTTCTCACCCATTCCAAAATTTATAGCAATTCATTAAAAAAAAAAAGAAAAGAAAAACTGCTTGATGTTACTGACTCTCCTACCTGCCTTCTGTTTGTGCTCATCCCTTTTCCTGTCAAATCGTACTAAAAGCACAGATGGTGACAAGACTCAATTAATGTTTCTTTTTAACCCCTGCTATCTGGCTTTATACCCCCTGCCCAAACACAGTGCGGAAGCATGTCTTCTTGATCTCCTTGGCAATATTCCTGAATGTCTTCCTCTCTAAGATCAGCAGCTTTTTCTATCTCCATCGCATAGCCTTCTTCACTCATGTCAGACTTGGGTGCCCACCAGTTCTGACTGAAATCACACAGTTCTGATCTCTTTTTCTCATTTATTCTCATTTTTTTTTGTTTGATCTAATTGCCTTTCTTCCCACCGAAATTAATGTTTATCTTTTTTTTTTCTGTTCTACTTTATTTTGAGAAATTATCACTATTTGATATCATATTACATATTTATTTTCTCTCTGTTACTGGTTGTCTTCTATCTTCAGCTTGTCTCTGTGTACGGTCATTCATTCTACAAGAGGCACACTGGTGGGACAGAATTAAAAGTAAGTCAGCTACTTCTATATTTCCAGCTGGAGACTTATCACTTGGGCCAAATCTTTTTGGTCTTTGAAGAGTCACTTGAGAACTTCTTTATGTTTTCTCCCCATTGCTGTTGGTGGTTCTGGGCTGGTCAGAGAACACAGAGTCTGGGAGGAGGGATAGACAAGCAAGGTGGGGAAATATTGAAGGTGCCAAGAGTGACAGCTCCTTTCTTATGGAAACTGAGTCGAGCCAAAGGTGGTGCAGGGAGAAGTTTTCAATTGAATAAGAGGTCGAATCTTTGGTTTCAGTGTGATTGGAGTTGCAGGCTATTGCAATAGGGCAGGCGAGAGGAGAGATAGGACTAGGCTTTGAATGTGGAAGACATAGGAAGTAGTTGATTCTGGATATATACATAGAGAGTGGGGCAAATGAAATGTGTGGTTGGATCGGACTTGGGTGTTGATGGGAAAGAAAGGAGTCAAGGATGACCCTCAGTTTTGGGGCCTGAACCACATGGTGAATGATGCTGCCATTTATTGACAGAGGAAGAGAGTGTTTAGGACCAAATCAAGACTTGGTCTTAGATGTGATGTTTAAAATGTCTTTTGTAGGCAAGGGGTTGTAAAATAAACTCTTTTTGCTGGAAGAGTTCCATATTCTCTAAATTGAAAAGCTTTCTTTTGGTGTGAATTTTCTGACGTATGGAAAGCTCTGTAAACCAGTGAAATGAAGGGTGGCAGGGGTTGGTTGGCAAGCTTCCCCACATTCATCACATGCAGAGAATTTCTCCTGTACTAATTTTCTGACCAGAGATGGCAAATGACTCTATTTTGCTTGCCAAACTAAAAAAATAGTCCTCACTAAGAATTTCATGTGTCATGCATGGAAAAGTAATAAATCAATGTGATTTACTATAAAATAATAGAAGTACATTTTCATCACTGATTCTCATAAAAACAATACAAAGGTCAGATCGATATTGATGCTATTGTCCTTAATTTGTTTCATAGTGTAAAATCATTCTTGCGTTTGGAGAGCAAAGCAAAGTCATTTCTGACTGGATATAATTTGTAGCAGAGAAAGACATTTGGAAAAATTAGTTATTGAAAAAATAATCAAATGAGAAATTATATTTTTTAAAAGTCACTAAAAGTATCAGGTTATTATTTTGGATTGTGCAGATACTGCAATCTCAACCAGCAGATAATACAAGTGTATATACCAATGTCACTCGGTAGCTGATAGGCAGCATCCTGGGTTATTTCAGAATTTTGTCTTTAATTGCATTTCAACTCAGCTCAAATTAATGAATTCATATAAAAGTCAATTTGGTCTTTTGTTTTTCAAAGCTTGAAAAAATAAAAACAACTTACTTATGGCTTTAAAAACAAATTTATTATTTAAAAATGGCTACTTCACATACTTGACAGCCATTTCTTACACACCTGCTATTAGTCAAACTCTGGGATAAATACTGACTACACACAGGTCATGGAAACCAAGAAGGGCAAGACTTCATCCAGATTACATGATTGCTTTGGGTTCAAATATAAGAATATGAAGCAAATTTCTATTATGTAATTTGAACTGCTTACAAATTTTAATAGTTTCCCTTTCATATGTTTTTAAATACTGAGAAATAATTTCTTACATTCGGTTGCATTTTTCTGGCTGATCCACCTATGATTTGATTTAAAATACCTTTTTGCAGAAAATAATATATACAGAATTGATTGAAAACATATAACACATGAAGATTTATGCATATTTTATAAAATACTGGTCTGCAATCCACAATCATCTCAGTGGTATCTATCTTCCCTTTCCTCTTTTTAAGGGGATAAATTCTAAAATTCTATTTGATAGCCTGTGTAATTAAAAGAAATGGAACGTTGTTTTAGTTTCTGTTAACAGACTTTTAGGATGACAGCAAAATCATTGAAGAAGCCAATATTAGATAGAATATTCACAACTTTCCAACTCAAATCACAGCATTCAAACCAAAGAGCAAGTCTTTGAGTTGGTTTCTGAATGTCATTTGTAATGAGACAGTAGGCTAGCACACTTGATAGAGTAGAGAACTACACAGAATACGATTTCCAAACAAATGGAACAGTCGGCTCCATGTTGAGCCAGGCATGCAGCAGGCACACACATGTATTGTACAACAACATGGGCAGTGTTGTCAGATGTCATTACAGTCATAGACTCATTGACACCTGATTCATTACACCATCTTATCCTACTTTCTATGAAAAAGTTTAGCAATCTCTAAGTTCATTGTAATAAAACCCAAGTGGAAACTCATATGAATAAAAACCTTCTCCTTTTAAAATTCATTTCCTTTTAACAATTTAATAGGCATGCCAAACGAGATTATTAAAGTAAAAGATTAATTTAAAAAATCTTTCTTGTGAAAATATTAGCAAATGAGAGGGCTATAGACCTATCACCGTTATCTACAGATATCTGTATCGAGTTGGCTCTGACTCATGGCAATCTCATGTATAACAGAACAAAACATTGTCCAGTCCTGTGCCATCTATCTATGTCTGTCTATTTGAATATCTACTCACATACATATACATATGCAGAGACAGATAGGTACATAGGTAGTTAGTAAGTAGGTAGATAGATAGGTAGATAGCTGCCATTGAGTTGACTCCAACTCATGGCGATATTTTGTACAGCAGAACAGAAAGTTGCCTGGTCCTGCATTATCCTCATGATCATTGGTATGTTTGGGTTCATCCTTGCGGCTATTGTGCCAATCCATTTCACCAAGGGTTTCCTTTGCCCTCACTGGCCCTCTCTCTACTTCAGCAAACATGATGTCCTTCTCCAGGAATCACTGAACCCTCATGATGATGTGGACAAAGTAAGTGAGTCAGACAATATTCTGTTGTGATCCATAAGGTTTTCATTAGCTAATTTTTGGAAGTAGATCTCCAGACCCTTCTCCTTAGCCTGTCTTAGTCTGGAAGCTCTGCTGAAACCTGTCCACCATGGGTGGTATTTGAAATATTGGTGGCATAGCTTCCAGCCTCCCAGTAACACATAAGCCACCACAGTGAGAGTCAGGTGGTGGATATACCTATCTCTATCTCTAAAGATCCCTGGTAGCTCAGTGGTTAAAGTGCTCCGCTGCTAACCAAAAGGTTGGTGGTTTGAATCTACCATCTGCTCCTTGGGAGAAAGATGTGGCAGTCTGCTTCTGTTAAGATTACAGGAAATCCTATGGGGACAGTTCTGCTCTGTCCTATAGGGTTGGTGTGAGTCGGAATTGACTCAACAGCAGTGGGATCTCTATCCACACATTTACAGATATTTATTATATGTATAGATCCCTGGAGGCACAGTGGTTAAGAACTCAGCTGCTAACCAAAATATTGGCTGTTCGAATCCACTAGCCACTCCTTGGAAACTCTGTGGGGCAGTTCTACTCTGCCCTATAGGGTCATTATGAGTCGAATCAATTTGATGGCAATGAGTTCTTTTTAATCTATATATATGTATACACATATATGCTAAATATATGTACTGTATGCAAGACACATGTGTAAGATATATGTGATATAGCCACACTCTTTATGTCCATACAGTTTGTTTCCTCCCCCTCTGCCCAGGATGAATCTCTGATGATGAATAAGATACTTAGTTTGGGAGGATTTTCTGGTGTGGAATAAACTATTTCTATGGCTTTCACCAGGCACTCCTTGGAAACTCTATGGGGCAGTTCTGCTGTGTCCTATAGTGTTGTTATGAGTCGGAATCTACTCGATGGCAGTGGTTTACGGCTTTCAAGTGGTTATCAACTGGGCCATCTTGTTTGGTTAGGCTCTGCACAGCCAGTTCTTTAGAGCCCAGAGGGTGAATCACTAACACTTGCCTGAGGATGAGAGCGAAGCTACTGTTTCTCGCAGGTGGAGTGAGACCAGGAACAAGAGCACCATACTTGGAGTTAAGAGCCTTCATCTGGAGTTCCACTTTTGTCACTACCTTGGTATGTGAAGCCTGGAAGTAACTTTCTTGTATAAAATTAGGTCACATCAATGGCTTTAACCCAAATTTCACCTTCTCCTCCCCTGCATTAATAAAAGACCTCAGGATCCTAAAATGAAATACCCTCCCCCCAGGGTGTCTCACATATGGTCCCTTCAGGAAAGCCCCCTAGACTGACCCATGGTACATGTAGACCTCATGAACATATTGGAATGGATTTTTTTTTTAAATTGTGCTTTAAGTGAAATTTTACAAATCGAGTCAATCATACAAAAATGTATATACACCTTGCTATAGACTCCTAGTTGCTCTCCACCTACTGAGACAGCACACTCCTTCTCTTTACCCTGTATTTCAGTGTCTATTTAGTCAGCTTCTGTCCCCCTCTGCCTTCTCATCTCCCCTCCAGACAGAAGCTGCCCACGTAGTCTCATGAGTCTACTTGATCCAAGAAGCTCACTCCTCATCAGTATCATTTTCTATCCTATGGTCCAGTCCAATCCCTGTCTGAGGAGTTGGCTTTGGGAATGGTTCCTGCCTTGAGCTAACAGAAGGTCTGGGGACCATGACCTCCGGGGCCCTTCTAGTCTCAGTCAGACCATCAAGTCATTGGAATGGAATTTTCTGCCTTCGTTGCCTGTATTCTATAGCCAGTATATTTTGCTTTTTACATGGAACTCTCCGAACTTAACGGGGTTTCATATCAGCAGTAATTCCTCATTGCAGATGCTTATACTAAACACTATAAAGTGTCTCTGGCAGAGCTAAACCAAATGCAATGCAAAGCTCCATTTTCTTTTACGGTTTGTGGTAGAGGCCCGTGTGGCTGCACCAGCCGGGCAGATGGACAGACCATTCATCTCTGATCACCTGGCACCAAATAAGGAGGCAAGAGACATTCTGAAATTTCTACTGGGGCTTTTGAGCAGAAACCACCCATGTCTGCCTAATTTTAGTCTATGGTCCACGCACCAGATCAGCTAGAGTCTAGCAGCTAGAATCATGCTTTAGGTAAGAAGAACAGTTAAATGTGATATCAGCGAATGAACCTCTTACTATTATTTTAATTCAAGTAAGTCTTCAGATCCAGACTGAATTTCTAATTACACTGAGGTCACAGCCATATGGAGTCACATGCCATATGGAGTTTGGCTGTCCACCCGGCTGTCCACCTTGGCTGTCCTCCTGCGGGGTACCTGTTCTGGAGGATCAACCTTAAGGCCAGGTTGGTCTGTGCACAGTGGGATTTGACCTGAGATGAACTTGGTTTATCCATGTTTTTTTTGAGTTGAGGTTTCCAAGCCCAAAACCATCTGTAGACTTACGGAAGGTCACAAAGGTCTCCTTGGGCACATCTGTCACTGGCCCTGGCCACTTGCCTTAAATGGAAATTTTCCTAGAGCCAGTGATTCTCAATCCTGCTGCGTGTAGTAATCTCCTGAATGATTGAAAAAAAAAAAAAAATGCCTGGGCCGCAGCCTAGAGATTTGGACTCAATTAGTCAGGGGAGGGGTGCTCTGTCTGTATTTTCATCTAGTGCCCAGGTGGTTCAATGTATAGCCAAGGTTGATGAGTTGCCCAAAGAGATGTCTTATCAACCTTGATTACCCATTAGAATAGCCTGGGAGCCTTTAGTAATCACCTCACTTCCAGGGATTCGCATTGAATTGACGTGGGGATATGGCTTGCTTTTTATTTTTTTCTTCTCTTTTAGCACCTGTGTCACTTTTTTTTTTGGAAGTGGTGTCTTCAATAGTTTCTAGGAGTTCCCAGTTGACTGCAGTGCACGGCTAGTGTTAGGACAACTGCTCTGGAGTTTACAGACTGGGAGGAGGTTATGTCTGTGAGTGTCGGGGCCCTGAGAGCTGCCTGGTCTGAATGTATTCTCTCCCTTTTTATAAACCCTGTCAAATGACTGTTTCATCAGCTCAGTCTAAAGATAGGAAGGTGCTCTGGGTGCTGATGCCTGTCTGTCAAGTGTTAGGCAGATGCGACCTGACAGATCCCGCAGTCTGACTGGGTTTCTGGATAAGACATCTCAGGTGCTTCCACGTTAGGGCAGAGCCTTAACTTCTTGTGGGAATCATCATGAATTCAGGAGGGAAGCTTGCCTACTTCATATTCAGGATTGCCTCTTGTCCCTAATGTTCAGTGCACCACATGCTCTAGATACCCTGAGTGATATGAATGGTTAAAGTGCTTGTCTGCTAACTGAAAGTTTCGAGGGTTGAGTCCAGGGATTCCATGGAAGAAAGACCTGGCAGTCTACTTCCAAAATATCAGCCACTGAAAACCCTAAGGAGCACAGTTCTACCTGGCACACGTGAGGTTGCCCTGACTTAGAATCACTTGATGACAGCTGTGGCTTTTTTTTTTTTTTTCATCGCCAGTGAAAAGTTTCTCAGAATTTGACTCACTGGGGAAGAAGGTTGTGGGGGAACCCTGCGCTCCAGGAGTTTTCTCTCCCTTTTGTGGAAATTTGCATTATTTGTGTATGTTGAGGCATGTGGAGAAAGGGGTTGAAGGAACTGCTTCCTTTTCCCCAAAGGGACACAAGTGTACCTCAGATTCCTTAAGGATGGGAACGGTATCCCAGGGTCCAGTCAATAAATGGTACCCTCGGGAAGACCTAGGAGGCAGTCTCTCTAGTCTCTGAGACTTGGTAGAGCTTTTTCTTGGACTAGTATGAAAAAACAAACAAAAGTAACATAGAAATCCCTGGCTCTGCTAAAAATATTACTAAAAGTAATATGAAGATTCCTAAAGAAGAATGTGAACGTGCTCAAAACTGCCCTCCTGTAGCTCCCAACGTGGCCAAAAGACACTAGCTCTGTGGAGGGTGTGTTACCATCGTCTGCTTCAACCCTAGCAACTCCCCAAACAGTGTCTTACATTTCTCTGGTAAACGCCATTTTCTTTTACGTTTAATGAGTTCTTTTTGTTTCATGTAATTGAACTTTGTTTTGAACTATTGTAAAAAAATATACATCATTTTCTTTTTTGAGCAGACAGCCACTTGCTCAAAAAGTCCTCATCTCAGGTGGCACTTGTGCCAAAATTATTTTCCAGGCTTGGATATGTTGGCCTCTGTAAGAGACTTTTTTGTCCAGAGTCACAACAGGAACTGTGCAAACCACTTGGAGCCCAGGAGATTTACTGAGAAATTTCGTGAAGTATTCAAACACTTCCAGAAAGAACCTCAGGATTTTCAAGATTAGAGGCTTGAACATGCTCGGATACCACCAACTTGTGTGTGTACAGCTGCCCTCGGGCCTCAGACATTGTTGAGGCTGGAGGCTCATGGAGTCACCCAGGAGTGTCGTCCTGCTCTGCTTCCTCACCATCCTCACGGACAAATGAAGGCGCATGGCAGCTGACTTCAAAGGACTAAACAAAGCTTTGATAGACTTTCACGCTGTTCACAGTACTGCTCTCACAGCTACCTCTGTGACTAGCTTACCTCCTAAGGACCAAAGAGCAACATAAATCCATCTGCGTCCTTTGACAACACAAATCAGTAACTAAATTTGCTGCCCTAGTGCATTATTACTTGGATTGCCGAATGATGAAGACAGAAACTCCCATGATTAAACTGCTGATGTTACCCATCAAAAGATTGAAAGTCCCAGGACCAAACGCGAAAACCAAACCCACTGCTGTCGAATGGATTCTGACTCATAGCAACCCTAGAGGACAAAGTAGAACTCCCCATAGGATTTCCAAGGCTGTAAATCTTTATGGAAGCAGACTGCCCCATCTTTCTCCTGCAGAGCGGCTGGTAGGTTCAGACCACCGACCTTTTGGTTAGCAGCCCAGTGCTTTAACCACTGAGTCACTAGGGCTCCTAAGTCCCAGAAAGGAGGTAGGAAAACTTTAGAGAAGGGATGGAAATGGTATGGGGTAGAGGCAGAGGGGCCTCAGAAAATACCCTGGCAAGTAGGAGGAAAGTTTATTGAAAAAAAAAAAAAAAGCTCCTACTGGCTGAACCGAGAAAACCACCTGTCTGGACTGAACTTTGTCCCACAAAACTTTTCTTCTTGGCTTTGCCTTTTTTATATTCGGGCCAGGAAACAGTAACATCATCTCTGTTTGTTTCTCTTCCCTGGATGACACTGAAATTAAGTGCCTTGTGTAGGGGGCAGACTTCTGCTTAGATCTCAGGGCTCCAGATTTCCCCCATACTCCATTAGCGTCTCAGCTTTTTAATGCAGTAGAAATTCCCATTACATCATCCCTTACTGTAAACATCTCTCTGGAGCCTATTTCTGACTAACACTGACTAACATATTTTCCCGTTAAGCCCATTTGCCCCCACCAATCTGTTAGATCTTCTGCAATATGGGATGCCCTCCCTTTCTGAGCAGGAATTTGTATGTGCTGACATGACTTAATTTCTCTATCCAGGACCTTCTTTCCAATAACCTTCACTCATTAACAAATGTTTGCACCTTCATCTTCCTACTCACTCTTTGGTCTCAAAGCATAAATGAAGTCATCAATTTGGCCCCTCCCCAAATTGCTTCAACCTGCTTGCAGTTGGAGTCATTTTTCCTCCCTTTTTCTGCCAGTTGGAGTCCCTGGGCGATAGAAGTGGTTAACCCGCTTGGCTGCTAACGGAAAAGTTGGAAGTTTAAGTCTATCCAGAGGTGCCTCAGGAGAAAAGCATGGTAATCTACTTCTTAAAAAAATCAGCCACTAAAAACCCTGTGGAGCATGGGTCTGCTCTGACACACATGGGGTCACCAGGAGCCAGAGTCGACTCCACAACAGCCGGTATTCTAACAGTTAAAAACTTAAAGCCCATCAGAGACACACTTTCCTACAGGATCTTCAAATGGAAGGTGCTTAGGCTTGGTCTCTCTTCCTGTCATTCATAACCTAACCCACATCTCAAATATTTTTTTTTTTTTTTTTTTTTTTTATAATAACTTTTATTAAGCTTCAAGTGAACGTTTACAAATCCAATCAGTCTGTCACATATAAGTTTACATACATCTCACTCCCTACTCCCACTTACTCTCCCCGTCTTGAGTCAGCCCTTTCAGTCTCTCCTTTCTTGACAATTTTGCCGGCTTCCCTCTCTCTCTATCCTCCCATCCCCCCTCCAGACAAGAGTTGCCAACACAATCTCAAGTGTACACCTGATATAATTAGCTCACTCTTCATCAGCGTCTCTCTCCCACCCGCTGACCAGTCCCTTTCATGTCTGATGAGTTGTCTTCAGGGATGGTTCCTGTCCTGTGTCAACAGAAGGTCTGGAGAGCATGACCGCCGGGATTCCTCCAGTCTCAGTCAGACCATTAAGTTTGGTCTTCTTATGAGAATTTGGGGTCTGCATCCCACTGCTCTCCTGCTCCCTCAGGGGTCCTCTGCTGAGCTCCCTGTCAGGGCAGTCATCGATTGTGGCCGGGCACCAACTAGTTCTTCTGGTCTCAGGATGATGTAGGTCTCTGGTTCATGTGGCCCTTTCTGTCTCTTGGGCTCTTAGTTGTCATGTGGGCTTGGTGTTCTTCATTTTCCTTTGCTCCAGGTGGGTTGAGACCAATTGCTGCATCTTAGATGGCTGCTTGTTAGCATTTAAGACCCCAGACGCCACATTTCAAAGTGGGATGCAGAATGATTTCATAATAGAATTATTTTGCCAATTGACTTAGAAGTCCCCGCAAACCATGTTCCCCAGACCCCCGCGCTTGCTCCGCTGAGCTTTGAAGCATTCATTTTATCCCGGAAACTTCTTTGCTTTTGGTCCAGTCCAATTGAGCTGACCTTCCATGTATTGAGTGTTGTCTTTCCCTTCACCTAAAGCAGTTCTTATCTACTGATTAATCAATAAAAAACCCTCTCCCACCCTCCCTCCCTCCCCCCCTCGTAACCACAAAAGTATGTGTTCTTCTCAGGTTTACTATTTCTCAAGATCTTATAATAGTGGTCTTATACAATATTTGTCCTTTTGCCTCTGACTCATTTCGCTCAGCATAATGCCTTCCAGGTTCCTCCACGTTATGAAATGTTTCAGAGATTCGTCACTGTTCTTTATCGATGCGTAGTATTCCATTGTGTGAATATACCACAATTTATTTACCCATTCATCCGTTGATGGACACCTTGGTTGCTTCCAACTTTTTGCTATTGTAAACAGAGCTGCAATAAACATGGGTGTGCATATATCTGTTTGTATGAAGGCTCTTGTATCTCTAGGGTATATTCCGAGGAGTGGGATTTCTGGGTTGTATGGTAGTTCTATTTCTAACTGTTTAAGATAACGCCAGATAGATTTCCAAAGTGGTTGTACCATTTTACATTCCCACCAGCAGTGTATGAGAGTTCCAATCTCTCCGCAGCCTCTCCAACATTTATTATTTTGTGTTTTTTGGATTAATGCCAGCCTTGCTGGTGTGAGATGGAATCTCATCGTAGTTTTAATTTGCATTTCTCTAATGGCTAATGATCGAGAGCATTTTCTCATGTATCTGTTGGCTGCCTGAATATCTTCTTTAGAGAAATGTGTGTTCATATCCTTTGCCCACTTCTTGATTGGGTTGTTTGTCTTTTTGTGGTTGAGTTTTGACAGAATCATGTAGATTTTAGAGATCAGGCGCTGGTCGGAGATGTCATAGCTGAAAATTCTTTCCCAATCTGTAGGTGGTCTTTTTACTCTTTTGGTGAAGTCTTTAGATGAGCATAGGTGTTTGATTTTTAGGAGCTCCCAGTTATCGGGTTTCTCTTCATCATTTTTGGTAATGTTTTGTATTCTGTTTATACCTTGTATTAGGGCTCCTAGGGTTGTCCCAATTTTTTCTTCCATGATCTTTATCGTTTTAGTCTTTATGTTTAGGTCTTTGATCCACTTGGAGTTAGTTTTTGTGCATGGTGTGAGGTATGGGTCCTGTTTCATTTTTTTGCAAATGGATATCCAGTTATGCCAGCACCATTTGTTAAAAAGGCTGTCTTTTCCCCAGTTAATTGACACTGGTCCTTTGTCAAATATCAGCTGCTCATACGTGGATGGATCTATGTCTGGGTTCTCAATTCTGTTCCATTGGTCTATGTGTCTGTTGTTGTACCAATACCAGGCTGTTTTGACTACTGTGGCTGTATAATAGGTTCTGAAGTCAGGTAAGGTGAGGCCTCCCACTTTCTTCTTCTTTTTCAGTAGTGCTTTGCTTATCCGGGGCTTCTTTCCCTTCCATATGAAATTGGTGATTTGTTTCTCTATCCCCTTAAAATATGACATTGGAATTTGGATCGGAAGTGCGTTAAATGTATAGATGGCTTTTGGTAGAATAGACATTTTTACTATGTTAAGTCTTCCTATCCATGAGCAAGGTATGTTTTTCCACTTAAGTATGTCCTTTTGAATTTCTTGTAGTAGAGCTTTGTAGTTTTCTTTGTATAGGTCTTTTACATCCTTGGTAAGATTTATTCCTAAGTATCTTATCTTCTTGGGGGCTACTGTGAATGGTATTGATTTGGTTATTTCCTCTTCGGTGTTCTTTTTGTTGATGTAGAGCCACATCTCAAATATTTTATGGCAATCTTGGCAATTTCTGTTTGCTTTCTTCCGATCGAGGACTCCATTTCACCTAGGCCAGATTTCCCAAGGCTGAAACCCAGAATCTGAAAAGTGATTTAGATTACATTAGGTTTCCTGGAAGCTCTGTTCTTAGCCAACACATTAGTGACCTAGTGTTAGCCTTTTCCTGCAAATAAGAAGCCTGCAAATAAGATGTCTTCGTTGCTCACTTCTCAAACCCTCTGATGCACAAATTCAGTGTAGCCTGCCCTCAGTAGCCTGTGCCTTAAGGAATGGCATGTCGGCAGGAGAGAAACCCTTCCTCTGACTGGAGGCCATCCTCAGGGCTCACAGACCCTGCAGCCTCACGACAGACACCTTCATGGACTAGGCCAGGGATGGTGGGACTGAATGCAATGACATGCTACGGTGATGAAGCATCCATCACGTCCAACTCAAACTAACAATCCGGAACAAACAGCTGCACCACCTTTTCTTTGATCAAAACACAACCCATTTGGTAATGATTGGCTCCTCTCAACTGGTCATAATACCCTGGCCCATTGTCCCACACTAAACCCAGCCTCTTTATCTTTGGTTCCAAAAGACCAAGACCTCATGATTATCTTCAAGTTGCTGCCCACACAATTAAATCTCATGAGAGATCAAAGACACCTCTCTTGAAAATTCTGATCTTATCTTCTATACAGATGGTTCAGGTCCAAGAGGCTCTCAGAGAAAGGTGGGCCCCCAAAGAGGGAGTAGGAAGTTTCCTCTTGCCTTCTTATATTCTGCTCAAGAGGGCAAGTTGTTGATTTACTTCCTCTCATCTGTACCCTGAGGTAGGTTTTCTTTTGCTTTGCTTTGGCATTGCTGACTATGCACAACCGTGGAATCAATATGGATTTTTACTTCTGGAAAAGAACAATCTCTAATGGCCCTTATTTTTCTTTTACACTTCTTGTACTGAAACTACTATAAAATCTGTTTTTCAGCCCGAGTCTTTAATGAGGTTACACATAGCCTTTGGCTGATGCTGCAGCCAAATCAACAGCCATTTGTCCTTCCTAGGACATGCCTTTGTTTCTATACTCAATCTCTGTTATAGATTGAATTGTGTCCCCTAAAAAGATATGCTGAAGTCCTAACCCCTGCATCAGTGAACGTAACCTTGTTTGGGGAAATAGGGTTTTCTCTTTGCGTATGTTATTGGTCAAGTTAACAAGTTCATACCAAAATAGTAAGGGGTGTTTCTAATTCTATACGACTTATAAAAGAGAAAGACAGGTATGGAAACAGTCACAGACACGGGGAATACACCACGTGAGAATCAGTCTACCAGCCAAGGAAGGCCAAAGACTGTTAGCAGCTACCAGAAACTAGGAGAGAAGGAAGAAACAGTTCCTCTCTGAAAGCCCTCCAAAGGAATTGATGCAGCTGATACTCTGATTTGCATTTCTAGCCTCCAGAACTGTGAGAAAATAATTAGTTTTTGAAAGCAACCCACTTTGAGATATTTTGTTTTGGACAATCTTTTAGTAATTCTCTCTGGTCGGTGGTCTTACATAATCCTCATCTTCAAAGATGTAATTTCTACCAGCACTGCCATGAAGGGCCAAGGTCTCTGTCTTGGATCCATGATCTTGTCACAAGAAAATGCTACACCAGGGAAATGATCCAGGATGATTGTGTTGGTATCTCCCTGTCAATGAAGAATGGCCTCCCCTAATGGTCTTGTTCAAGTCAGTCATGCATAAAAGTGAGCAACTAAGGAACTGTTTATTAAGAAGACATTGGGCACACAGCTCATCTACTTCTGGGTGAAAACTCCTTTTTCACCTTGGCAGAAGATTGGAGATTTATTTTCTTGAGAGGGCAAAAGGATAAGTCTCAGGTCTGGGGACCCCAGTCACAGCTGAGGCCAGGGACATCAAAGTAAATTGTTACCTACTGAACATGGACCTCTCCAGCCTTCTTCCCCACCTAGCCCCCAGAATGTGGATTTCCAGAATTGTATCTTCCAATTGGTATTGGTTTAACATGAGAACTTTCTCTAGAGATTTTTTTTACAAGAGGAAAGACCTTAAGATGCTGATATCCAGGGTTACCCAAGAAAATAACCCAGTCTTATTATTCTACCCTGAAGTTCCTGAAAAGATCACAAACAACGGATTGGGAATTCACAATGACTTTGGACTTCTCCTGAGCAGTGCTAGGAGTTAGAAGACAACGGAACAAAAGATTAAAAAATTCTGGGGAAAAATTATTTTTACTTGGGAAGTCTAAACCAAGTCAAGTTATCAAACAGGTACAAGGATAGAATAACAGCTTTGAGACATACAAGGTTTAAAAAATGTTATCTTCCATGCACACTTTCTTAGGAAGCTGCTGGAGGATGTGTTCAATGAAAATGAAGAAGTAAACCAAGAGAGAGGTGTTTGGTCGAGGTAATGCCAGGATGAAGGTAAAGGGAAAACTCGAGATAACACTTATGTAGCAGGCCAGAGATCAGCCAGTCCAGATGGGACTGGGTCAGAAGTCATGGATAGAGGCTTCTTCAGGAAGATGATCTTGAATATGCTGAGAAGGATTACAGCTGGGGTTACAGTTTTTGGATAGATAAGAAACAACCTGGAAAACAAAGGAAAGAAGCAAGACTA
Source organism: Elephas maximus indicus (assembly GCF_024166365.1). Taxonomy (NCBI): domain Eukaryota; kingdom Metazoa; phylum Chordata; class Mammalia; order Proboscidea; family Elephantidae; genus Elephas; species Elephas maximus. The sequence goes on from NC_064835.1 coordinate 50,322,308, forward strand.
TTATTTCATGGAAAGGAAAATGTTATGCAGGAAAGGAAAAGTCATTATTTTAGGTGACTTAGCTGTCAATAGTTTTACTGTCTTAGTTTCTCAGTGCTGCTATAACAGAAATACCATAAGTGGGTGGCTTTAAAGAACAGAAATTTATTTTCCAACATTTTAGGAGGTTTGAAGTATGAATTCAGGGTACCAGCTCTCTGGGAAGGGTCTGTCTCTGTTGGCTCCAGGTGAAATTCTTGTCTTAGCTTCTGTAACCCCAGTGTTCCTCAGTTTCTTGGTGATCTCCATGTGCATTTCTCTTCCCCTGCTTGTCCTTGCTTGCTTCTCTCTGTGTCTGTTCTGGCATAAAATCAACCATTTTAACAAAAAAAAGGTAGGGCCAACCCACGAGATGGAGAAGCTGTTGATTATTTGGATAGAAGACCAAATCCAGAAGAGGATTCCTATGATTTTACTGAGGATTCAGACAGACAGCAGCACACAGCCTTCTTGAAAACCTGAAGGAACAGCAAGGAGAAGACTACTACGAGTACATTAATGCCACCAAGGCCTGGTGTCATTGCTTCGAACACAGATTTGGCCTACATAATATGCATGTAACTGGAGAAACAGGAAGTACTGACATTGAAGCTGAGGAAGAGGAAGGAGAGAAGTTGTCAAAATTTTTTACAGTGAAAGGATTAGCTGAAGTTTTTTTTTCCTGAACCAACTCAGGGGCTTCAGTTGCTTGAAAAATGGACACAAATGCTGATTGTTTTGCTAAAGTTGATAGGCAGATTTGAGAATTAGTGATATGCTACCACAAAACATATGAAGAAAAAAGAGAAAGAAACCATACAGATACCTCTCACTGATTTTCTGACTAGAAATGCCATTCCCATTCCCAGGGATAATCCAGATGGTCCAGGACCTTCCATACATGAAGTCATTACCATGACTAACAAGATGCCAACATCGTCCCAACTCTTCTACATTGTTGGAGTAAACCTTTATGATTTGTGTTTTTTTTTTTTTTTTTGGATGTATGTAAGTATTAAAATACTGGAGCCCTAGTGGCACAGTGCTTACCCATTTCGGCACCATCGCCCTAATAGTAACTTCTCAGACATAAGGAGTCTACCAACACAACAAAGGTAAGGATGCCATAGAACTGGAAAGCAAGGTGTTGGGGATTCATTCATTCATTATCTGTTGAGATGTTTCCAAAACAAAGGCCCTTCTCAGAGAACAGCCTATCACCTACATCCTCTGCTGAAAGGTGAGCCTAACCCTGAGAATCCTGTGATTTCATTGTCCTGGCCATAAATCCTTAGGTTAGAGAAAGTTTGTTTGACTTATGCTTCTGATCACAAGATGGCACTGCAGGATCAGGCAGGAAGAAGTGGGGAGAAAGACCAGGCAGAGTCTGCTCTGAGAGGTCCATAGAAGGGTACAAGTCTGGGGTAACCCAATCAGTGAGGACTCCCCTGTTAGGGCTCTCCCTACATGGAAGTCAGACGCCCTAGTGGCGCAACAGTTAAGTGCTTGGCTGCTAACCTAAAGGTTGGTGGTTTGAACCCACATGGTGTCTTCAAGGAAGGAAGACCTAGTGATCTGCTTCCATAAAGATTATAGTCAAGAAAATCCTATGTGGCAGTTCTACTCTGTCACATGGGTCACTGAGTCTGAATTGACTCAACAACAACAACAGCAATGTACGGAAGCCACACACCGCAATGCCCTGAAGTTCCTAGCTCCAACACGGAGTACCAGGGGACATCCTCATTTGCCAACTAAAGGACAATTCCTGGAGCAGGGAGTTAGATCAGATGATCTAGAAGTGAGATGATATCCTTTGTGACTGTGGGTTGGCCTGTGGAAGATACACCAATCTACTGTGCTCTCTCAGGGTCCTTGACTTTATCTCCTTTGGTGCAATTTCCTTCCTTTATCCTCTCACACTTCCCCTGTCTCAGAGAAGGAAAAGACCTGCTATCTATTAAATTCATCTGCACATTCCATCCCTATCGAGTCCTTGTGGTTCTCTGTGTGCCTCTCTCTGTCTCTTGCTCTATTTTCTGTCTCTGATTTTCCATCTCTCCTATCTTCTTGCCAACCACTTGTCTGCTGGTGTGTCATACTGTGGTGACTTCCACGTTGCTATGATACTGGAAGCTATGCCACTGATATTTTAAATACCAGCAGTGTCACCCATGCTGGACAAGTTTCAGTGGAGTTTATAGACTAAGACAAACTAGGAAGAAAGGCCTGGTGATCTACTTCTGAAAAGTAGCCAGTGAAAACCCTGTAGATCACAACAGAATATTGACTGAGACAGTGCTGGAAGATGAGTTCCCTAAGGTGAAAGTCATTCTAAATACGCAGTGGCTGCAACAATGGACTCGAGCATACCATTGATTATGAAGATGGCGTAGGACCAGGCAACATTTTCTTCTGTAGTACATGGGGTCGCCATGAGTCAGAGCCAACTCCATGGCACCAAAAAGAACAGCAACCCTTTTGGATTTGGACATTTGTGTATTTCCCTTTGTAAGATATAAACCACACGCCTGATATTCTATCCATATACATATATATATCCTATTATTCTTTCTATTGCTATTTGACTCTTTGGTCTACACCTACAGTTTCCTTTCTCTTTCCAGCCCTAGAAATTTGGAGTCTTCTAATTCACTGCTGTATTAAATCTGCCCCCAAGAGAATTCTTTTTAGCCAAATCTAATGCATTTCCCCCCATTTTTATTATCATCTTACAACTTCCTGTTGGGTACTCTTGACCTCATGCTTTTCCTAAAGGCCTTTCCTATTGTGTTTTCATCTTTCCTTCATAATAACTTTTTCATCAGCTCTTCTTCTCTCTTCCCCAACCTATAGATGTCCCTGAGGACTGTTTTTTTCCACTTCATTCTTTTCTGTCTTCAGAGAAAAATCACACAGATATTTCACTGTTTATCCTCTGTTGAAAATTCTCAACCAATGTTTAGTTCTATTTTTGCTCCACTATCTAGCCCCAAATTCTGAGCTTTTGTGGGAGATTTCCATTTCAAAGCTCCACGACCATTTAAAGCTGAATTCATCTCATGCCAAACCATTTCCTCTTTCCGTGACCATTTCTAACCGCGTGGCACAGTGCTTTTCAGCATGAACGTTGGGATCAGACAAGTAGAAATCTAGCTCTGCCACTTACCTGCTAAAGGATCTTGGGCAAGTTACTTAACCTCTGCTTTCTTACCTGCAAAATAAGGATAACTACCTCAAAGGCAGAATATCGTCTGACTTGCTTGCTTTGAACATGTCGTTAAAAAAAAAAAAAGTTAGAAGGGGTCAATTCTTAGAAGAGGTTCTCATGTTTGGTGATGTACAGCGCCAATGAGGGTAAGGGAAACCCTTAGTGAGATGGATTGGCACAATAGCAGCAATGATGGACTTGAACATGCTGGTCACCTTGAGGATGACACAGGACTGGGCAACGCTTTGCTCTGTTGTGCATGATGTTGCCATGAGTTGGAGTTGACTCGAAGTCAGCTGACAGCAACCTCAGAGGGACCAATACACTCACGTAGTCATTAGTGCTGTTTACAAATCTTTAGCTCTCTCCTCAGGCTGGCCATGTGACTTTCTTTGGCCAATGAAATATGAGCAGAAGCGACAAGTGCCAGCACTTGGCAGAAACTTTAGGGCCATGATCTCTTCCCCTTTGCTACAACCAACAATGTTCCCAATCATGACTTCTCTGTCACTCTGGAGTAAGGA